>NC_088800.1:59668921-59984509 GCF_011386835.1 Chrysemys picta bellii
ATAAAAAAAATATAGAGAGGGAGAGTATTCATATATTTTTATCTGGTGTGGTTTTAAATGATTGTATTTTTTAAATTAGATCACATGGGACCTTCAAAATGTTAACTATTTTTCATTTTAATCTATATATTTAAATACAATGGGAATTGTCATTATATAAATCATCCCCAACCTCTCATAGGTGCCTATTATTAAACCATAACAACACTAATTTGCTAGAATCACACAGTGTGCAACACACAAACATTGGATAATTATACCAATTAAAACCTAACCTATTAAAACTGATAAATCACTATTTTTGACAGGTCCTGATGTTGTTTATTTGTCAAACTTTCTCGGAACTAGCTGCTGTCAGACCTGTTTAACAATAATTCATGGAGCTGGGGATGCTGCAATACCTCTTCTCATTAGTTCAGCATTAGAATTCCTCTAAGACTTGTTTTCCGAGGGAGGGAGGGAAATAGGCAAAGATCTCTCAGTATTGCCAAAGGCATCATTTTAATCAGCAACTTCCTAACTGTCACTTAAGTATTATTATTTGTCAGACAGGCAGCAGTTTCAAACCCTGCCTAGGTTTGCTATGGGAGCCCCGGTTTTAGGTTGGCTTTTTATCGAGCCCGCTTGTGACAACCCTTTGCAGGAAAAGTTGTAGCCATCTCTCTAGTGTAATAAACCAGCAGCTGTGCCATCTCCTAGGCTAGTATCCATTTTACACTCGCTCCTTCCCTCTCCCCAAATGGTTTCTCTGCGTGATGGCAAGTAATGTGCTTCTGAACAGAGTGGAGTGGAGTGGAGTTTCCCTGCCCCCCACCCCACGGCCTCCCAGAGCCCCTGGGCCCTGTGGGGCTAGTAGAGGGTCCCTCGATGGCTGAGCAGAGAGAGCCAGAGCAGAGCGCCGGGCGCCTGCATGCACCTGCCAATCCCGAGGTGCAGGCGTAACGGCGCGTGGAGGAGGGTGGGATGCTGGGCAGGGAGACCCGCTCGCCCCCTCCCAACGCCGGCCTCTTTGCTCTTGTTCGCCAGGGCTCTCCTCGCCGCGGCTGCTCGCGTGCAGCGCGGCTCGTGCAGCCGCCTGCTTCGCCCACCCCCGCGGCGGGCTTGAAGGTCACCTCGCTCCCTCTCCGGAGCCACTTTGCAGCGCTGGCTGGGGAGCAGCCGCGCTTCCCCCTGCTGCCTTGAGGCGAACCCGGCAACCCAAAGTCACCTGGCTCGAGTGGCTCCCAGGAAATCCCCCGACGCGGGGCTCGGCAGCTGGGGAGTGGGGTTCTCTGTAAGCTCTCCAGGCTCCTACGCAGGAGGGGGGAGTTCCTCGTGCAAGCTCGAGGCTCACCTAGCGGGGAACCTCGCCGCGAGCTGCGCCAGGCTCCTGTTGCGAGCGCCAGCCTCCTCTCCAGGGATGGCTCGGCCAGCGTGAGGCGCGCGCTGGGGAGCTCGCCGCCAGCTGCAGGTTTCGCCTGCGAGCTCCCAGCTAGGGGACCGCTGCACAAGGTGCTCTCTCGACTGCCCTTGCAAGCTCCTCCTCACCACCAGCTGCCCCGGACTCTCCTCGCGAGCTTGGGACTCCTCGTCAGGAATTTCTCTGCCAGCGTGAGGCTCGCACCCTGGACGGGCGCTTTGCCCGCTCGCGTTTGGCTGCAGCCCAAGTGACACTTGTGAGGGAGGAGGAGGAAGGCAGCGGGGCTCGGAGAGGGGAACTCAGGATGCCCTGGTGAAGGCGGGAGAGAGCCGCCGCGTCCTTCCTGAGGGGAAGGGGCTCCGGGGGCCGGCAAGCGTCCCAGCTGCCCCTGGGCTCTCTCTACGCTGCCCGTGCCCAGGGGGTGCGAACTCTTTGCTTCTGAGCCGCTGCTGGACGGAGCGGCAGAGACACAATCCCCTTCAGCCTCCTACTTCTCTTTATGGTGAGTTGAGCCTTTGGTTTGGAGGAGGGTGGTAGGGCGAAGGTGCCAGCCCCTGGTGCGCTGGGAAGCCCCGCTAGTTGGTCCTAGCAGCTCAGAGAGTTGTTTTGCTTTGCTGGGGGGTGGGAAATTGCTAAAGGAGCCCCCTGCGTTTTTAATCTGAAGCCATGCTCTCAAAGTGGCACTTCAGGGCAGGACCTTGTGGAGAATGTAGGGCTAGAGTCCCCTCCAGGTGCTCCCGCTCTGCCTTGGAAAGCCAAGTGCTGCAACAAATGGAAGGGATTTGTGTGCTCTGAAGTGTATGCTAAGTCAAATGCCGGTTTCCCTTCTTCTCCGTGTCCCACTCATGCATCCCATTTGCAATGATATCATGCTAGTATCTCCATTGCTGCTGGGGGGGTCTGTGTTGTGCCTGTTTGACAGTGTATATGCTGGTAAGTATTTGGTGTAGAAAAGTTACTGAAACATGGTTCAGGTAACAAGTTCCAAAATGTTTTTCATAGGCAGGTGTGTTCAAAGGAGAGGGAGGCAGATGCATACCCAGGCTGGAGACCTGGATTGGGTGAAACGGGGATCATGCCAATGAGATAAATGTATATGTGGAGGAAACTAAGGGAGTTAAGTGTGGGATGAGAAGGAGAGCAAAGCACATCACTGAATAACATCATTCACTTTTTTTAAATAAAGCAATCTCTTAACACAGAGCATAATCCTAAATGCATGCTAATGTTTACCTAGCTTCTAGCTGTAGTTACAGGGGAGCTGAGCAAAAGTGGTGTGACTACAGCTAGCTTTTCTTATGAAAAATATCAGACAATATTACAGTGAAGGGAAGCTTCGGGCACTGAACCTATGACAGTTCAAAAAATGCAAAAATCCTCAAATCTCCTTTGAAATGAATTACTGATTTAAAGTCTGATTCTTCCAAATGATTCAAATTTGTGAAGTGCAAAAGATTTTGTGAAAGCCTGCAACTTGTCATTTAACTGGTCCAGTTTATGAATATGGCAAAGTATGTCATTAGAATCTTATTAAGAAGCAGCAATTTAGTGATGACTAATTTAAACTGTAACAAAAACTGCTCATTCAAGGTAAATTGAGTTATAAAATGTAATAGACATAGAGGACAATGTCCTGAGAACTGAAGACTTTTCTTTTTAAATCTTGCCCTGGTGTACAGCTACAGGAATGGAAGATATTTAATGTTATTTACATTATTTAGGTGTAACAAAGGGTAAACAATTTTTGTACTATATTTAAAAGCAAGAACAAGATTTGTTGTTTTGGTAATAAAGACTGATAATACCAGTGTATGTCTGGAAAGAGTTTTAAAGCACCATGCTTCCTAAATATATTATCCCATAATAATTAACTCACAATCTAAAGTGAAGATGCTCTTGTTTTCATAAAATAAATATGATTTTGCAGGTTTGGAAATATGGTCCATTAAGGAGCTGTGAAAGTGTATTGCAAAGGTTATGTAGAAACATTTTCAGTGTATGCTTCTCATAAGACACTGAATTTAACTTTAGCAAAGTGTATTAGATCACAGAAGAGAGCCCTTTAATTAGAACTATGGCAAACAAATTAGGACAGCTCAAATTATGGTATTTCTACGTTTATTTAATATTTCCCTTTACTTGGATGATTTGAAGTACTGATTTCTTGGGATACACTTTTATATTTAGTGTTTCTAATTACAGTCCCAGTCAGATGTCTAGCTGAAGACAGTGTCTTGTACAGGATTCAAAGGCTGGATAACAAGTTTCCTTTAAAATTTATTTATTCTGCTAAATACATCTGACAAGGGGTTTTGGTATTTTCTGAAATGAGGGCTGTATTTATGCACCTTGCATTCCTTTTTAAGCTAAAATTTAACTTGTTAGCAACAATACAGCTGACAAGTTCTGTGGTCAAATTCACAATATGTTGATAATTTTGATAATGCTTGTAACCATGGCACTTGCGGTCACTTGGTAATGGGGACATTTTTGTTTTCAGAAGCAGGTATCCTTAAGTACCAGAAATACTTGCAGAAGTCAGGTGTCACTGAGCAGACTGAATTCACTAATTCTTGGATTCATAAAATATGTACTTCTAGCAAAGAGTGCAAATGTAGAAATACAGGGGTAGATCCTCAGCTGGTGTAAATGGTTATAGCTCCAGTAAAGGACCTATGATAATTCACAGCAGCTGAGGAGCTGCACCACAGTATGTATATTTAATTTTGTATTGACCTGCACTAACTCAAACTGGAAAGTAGTGAGGTTACCTCCTGGGGAAAGCACTAAAGCAGTGGCTGCTGATGTTGTTTTGGAGATCCTCATCTCCATGCATCATGGCCCAACACAGTGGCATTTCTAACTTGTGCCCTGTCCATTCCCTTCTCTCCTCTGTCCTTTTCTGTTTTCTCTATCCCATTTCCCCACTTGTTTCTTGCCGCTGTTCCATCCCTTGTTCTCCACAGACTGTTTCCCTTCCCCTCCGTTACTGGCCCTCTTGTCTCTCCTTCAGCCTGACAAGGATTCTCCATTTCCTGTCAGAGCCCACAGCTATTGCCATTGCTGCCAGCCACATCTTTTTTTGTCCCTTCCCCAGCTACCTAGTACACAACACTGCTACCAGAAGCAGCAGGCAGTGCTACAGTGAGTATTGCTTTGTAATACCACTTGGGGAGAAGAGGCTAGGAGCTTCACACTTCAAAGGTCTTTCTGTGCCTACTTCTCCCCTGGGGGAGTTTAGTGCCTTCCCCAGATTAGGAACACAGCCCTAAAGGGATTTGGTGTACACATTTATAATGTAAACCATTTCCTTTGTACATACTGGGTGTAGCTTTCTTTAAAGTACAACACAGTAGACACAGATTTATGCTTAATGTGGTAGAAAAGGTGAATATCAATTTACAAGTGTCCTTTTTCATTTAAAACAAACAAACAACCTGTTAAATAAACCAAGAAGATCAAAAAGAATCTGCTCGGTTCAACTGATCACCAGAGAAGTTCATACACCATCTTGAGAAGGTTTATTGCTAAAGCCTTTTCTTCAGATTAGCTTTAGAGGAAGCCTGGGATTTCCACAATTTAAACCTGGTGTTGGTAGATATGTTAAGGTGCAGTGGGGATTATAAGACTGACTCAAAGAAAGGTGAAAATATGTACAACTTTGTAGATGGAGGACTGTTTTTTTTAATACACTATAAGTAGATATTTTCAAATGGACTTATTTTCACTGCAAAAGTATGTGGCATGGTGTCGATCTGTTTGTGATTTGTATACAGCATACATTGCTGATTGCTAGTGCATGTTACTCGGCACTTATTTATTTGGGGGGAAATAAAGACACATCACTGTATATCTTTGAGTTTTCCCATTGTTGCCAGCAAACACTGGCCTGGCAGTAAGTGCACATGTGAACTGAATAGGCGTTCCAGTAAATATTCATGCTTCTCTCTAAATGTGGGAACTTAAAATTTGACACAGTAGATGAGACCATTGATCCATCCAGTCAGGGACTGCCCCTTAGCTAATGATCCTGTTGCAGCAACCCCATCCTTCCTAAGGAAGCCTGGTATTTGGGCAGTGTTGCAGTCAGAGGCTGAGGATTGTGGTGATGTTGGTAGCAGTGTGCATGTGTATGACTGGGAACACATTTTTGATCTTCACGTGCAGTCAATCTTCCGATTCAAGACATAAAAAAAGTTGAGTAAATCCACCCCGATGTAATTTCAGTTACACCAGACTGGCTCCATTTGCATATTACTGTAGACTCTGATCCTGCAAGCTCTTCATGTATGACACTCCCAATGACGTTAGGAGTCCAACATCTGAATGGCTTGAAGGATTGAGCCCTTCCTTAGCACAATTATGAATGTTACTTGTGGTTGCAACTGGGCTAATAGTGGGGAAATTATTCACATTCATCTTGGTGAATCATACATGAAAATAAGGCTTAAGTGGGATTTAACTGGAGTATCAGCCTTGTTCTGGCCCTCTGCACAGGTAAATTTCACTCTAGAAGAATCATAGCCCAAATGAGTTGTTCAGGAACCACTACTGCTGGGAAAGGTTAGTTTGTCCAAACCAGGGAAAGATAAAAGGGCTAAACTTGGAGAAATAATTAACAGTAACTAATACATCATGCTTTAGCCTTTAAACGATGCAGCCGATTTTCAAATCCAGCCACAGTATTTTGCATGGTGACCTCCTGCAGTACTAAATTCCCAAGTATGAATTAAATAGTCTGTTTTCTTTTGCGCTACATTTTCTGTCCTCTTATATTTCAGTGAGTCTCCACCTGTTCTCTCAGGCGCTGGTGCTGATCAGTGTGTGCAGACCCTTGCTTGAGGAACTTAACTGACTTCAGTGGGGGCACTGGGCATTGACCAGGGTCTGCCTGTGTGGATTCAGTTGTAAAATGCAGGCCTTCATCCTGGGTCAGGAGAGAAAGAAATGACTGATAATTATGAAAGGCAGAATACCTTAAAGGGACACAGTTAACCAGAGAACCATGTTTGTCTGAAAATTTAGTACCTACTGTAGTTGCAATTAACCACTAATATTACTATAGCTGAAAGAAGTTTATCAAGGGAAGAATATTTTTCTCATTTTCATTCTATTTACTGTGTGTGTGGATAGTTTCACTGTTCAGTTGGTTGCCACTTGTACTTTCTGCCATAGGATGACTTCACTCCCATGCAGTACTACAAAGAGAGTTCATATGCATGCTTTTCCTCCTGTCCCTGAAATACGATGTTTACCAGTAGCATCATTGAAGCTGAAACTGAAGGTGTGTGCACAATGAGAGAAAAATGAGAAGAGGATTGTGAGTTAGTATTTTGGGTGGTATAATTCTATATAAGCTTGGTCCTGAGACTACTGAAGTCAATCTCACCACACTACTGAATCCAGGGGAGCTTTATCAGGCCATATATGAACAATACCAGAGAGCAGGAAAAAACACTTCTGTTTCCCTAAGAAATTATTGGGGAGGTATTTGGTTGCTTTCCTTTTTAATTCTCAACTTATTGTTTAAGGGATGTTCTATCAGGAATTTGAATTAATTGAAATTAGTTCAATTTAAAAAAAATCAACTTGACTTTCCCTAATAATAATCTTAATAACAAGGATAATCTTATTTTTTTAGAATATGTATTTTTAAAACAATTTCAGTATGCATGGTTTTCAATTTCAGTATGGTTTAGTTAATGGTTTTCCCTAGTCTTCCCCTTCCCCTCTTGATCATAGTACTGTCTTCCTATTTTGAATATGTGCAAAATTACAACTTAATGTAAATAAGACCATTGTATTTGTATCTATTAAGTTGATGTGTTCAATAATGAATGTATTCCAAAAGGAAATTGTATTTGACACAGGAAAATACTTTTGGGATACTGGGATTTCAGCGTGGTGCATAACAGGAGTACTAAGTATCAGAGGGGTAGCCGTGTTAGTCTGTATCCAAAAAAACAAGGAGGAGTCCGGTGGCACCTTAAAGACAGATTTATTTGAGCATAAGCTTTCATGGGTAAAATACCCACTTCTTCAGATGCATGGAGTCTGAATCACATATAAAGATTCTGAAGGAGACACAGAAATGGTTGCCTGTGATACACAGTTTGGACTTAAGTTAGATAGCTGACAACATCAACCACAAAAAGAAAATGCCTGTCATACTTCAAAATTTGGATTTTTGCAAGTTTAATTAAATATCTTTCACTTAAGCTACAGTTCCCTTAATTTATTTAAAAGAGAACTGTATAGAAGCCTATCAGAAGTAAGAGTTTGTGACATTCCAATGACTATTCAAAGGATACCTGAGAGTTTATGAAATACTTGTTTTAAAACAATTTGGTTATATCATGGAAAAATCTGTTAATACCATATTTTTTTTACAGATAAGCATACAAGTTAGCAAATATGATAACTTTGAAGACATAGCCTTAACTCTACCCCCTGTGTTCATTAAAACGAAACTCTGCTCCATTTTTATGGTTTACAATACAGTCTTAAGTTATGTGATATTACTGTTTTTGAGAAATAGCCTAATATGTAACATTTTTGGAACTTTGGATACACATGTGTGCCTAAAATAACCTTTGATCCCAAATAGCAATATTGTATTGAAATGCATATGTTCAAAGGTGCAGAGTTAAAGATGTGCATTCACACTAAACTATCAAATTGACTGACATTTTAGTGCTTAACTGTGCTACCATAGCATTTTGCATTAATTTAAGGTGTTGGGTGGGAATAGGCTTGTATCTGTCTTCCTGTGTGTATGTTTTTGTGGGGCAGGGGGTAAGATGGGGAAGGAGTAAACAAAATATTTCTTTTTTTAGTTGGTCAAGACCAGCTAGTGCCCATTAATAAGACTAGTAAATCAGTTCATTTTAGATATAATAGGGAGTAGTAGGAAGAGGGTATTAGTACTCCATGCTAAGTTGGTGTTTGACTGTATCTACATATTCCCCTCATAACATGATTTGAAGGTCTTAGGATACATGTACACTGTGCAAAAAACCCTGCGGCAGCGAGTCTTGGAACCCAGTTCAACTGACTCAGGCTCGTGCTACGGAGCTAAAGATAGTAGTGTTGACATTCTGGCTCAGGGTGGAGAGCAGGCTCTTAGACCCTCCCTGCTTGCTGGGTCTCGGAGCCTGGGTTCCAGCCCAAACGGGAACAGCTACATTACTATTTTTAGCCCTGTAACGTGAGCCTAAGTCAGTTGATGTGAGATCTGAGCATCATTGCCGTGTTTTTGTTTTTTGCAGTTTGAATAATTTTCAATTTTTTTTTTAAATAAAAATAAACTGTATTTGAGAATGGTGGAGGTACAACAAGAAGGCTGACTAGTGGGCCAGAAGTTGCCGGTTGAGGCCAACTTTCAACAAATGCAAACTTCTCAAGCTGCACAATGCATATCCTTTGTACCTATTCTCTAGTGCACAACTCCTGACACACATACAAATGTATATATATAAAAATCATAGAAATGTAGGGCTTGAAGGGACCTTGAGAGATGAAGTCCAACCCCCTGTGCTGAGGCAGGACCAAGTATACCTAGACTATTCCTGACAGGTGTTTGTCCAGCCTCATCTTAAAAGCCTCCAATGGCAGAGATTCCACAACCTCCCCTGGAAGCTTATTCCAGAATTTACTTACTCTTATAATTAGAAAGTTTTTCCTGATATCAAAACTGAATCTCCCTTCTTACAGATTAAGCCCATTATATCTTCTCCTACCTTTAGTGGAGATGGAGACAATTGATCACCATCCTAATCTTTATTTTGGTATCCAGTAGTTTACAAAAGAGGAAACACACACAAAAGTTAGGTATTTAACAGTGTATGGATACATTGGGCATGTTCATTATCCAGTTTTCAGAATGTTTTTCTCTTTATTAAATCAAAATATATTTTTGTAAAATGAGGTGTGATATCTCACATTGAGAAATCTCATGACACATTTCAAATGACATATTTCAAACATTAGTTATTTTTCATTCTCTTCTTATTCAAAAATAGTTCAGTGGATTTTGCTCAGTTTACCCTAGAATATTCAGCTCTGGTTTCAGATTCAAGATGGAAAATTTCAACCCCCCCCCCATGTATGTTTTTTTTTGGAAAGTCTTTGCATGTGAAAATATGTGGGTGAGGATTTCCGTGGAGGTTTTTGATGGGAAATATTTGCCAAACTAAAACAGCCACAATGCCTGTGCTCAATTACTTTGACTGAGTGTGCAAGTGTAGAAAAAAATCCATAATCCTTTTGGATAAGAGTATCTGGGTTTGAAATTTCATATCAAATTATGTTGTACAAACGGTGTGTTGTTCTGAAACTAATTTACCATGTGCAGTATGTTTGCTGTGTATGCCATTGTTTCCTAAAATGTATACTATAAATATGTGTTGGAAGGTGTGCTGCCCCCAGCGTTCTATAATGGTGAATTTGGATGTGATGCAATTTTCTGGATATAGAGATATTTCTTGCAAAGGTAGATGCTAATATAAATAGGAGACATTTTTTTTAACTGTCACAATACCTTTTGCTCTAAGGTTATTTTGCTCCTCTCTGCTATCTTTCCAACCTCTTGATTCTTGATAACACCTCCTGTGACTTGAAGCAGCAGTTTATCTCCATAGTCATAAACAGTAAATAACCATGTGGTCACTCAAACCAACTTGACCTGCCTCTGGCAATAAGACTGGAATAATGTTATCTATAGCAGTCACTCTTGGTTTCTTTAGCCTAATTCATCTTTTGAGATGCAGTAGCTTACAGAAGAGGAAACATAAATAGAAAAATGTTAGCCATTTAACAGCATCACTCAAGTTCTGCAAAAAACAAACACAAACAGACAAAATCAAATTGGTACAAGTGTATTATGAGATTTGCAATACACTCACTTTGTATTCACTTAAAATACATTTCTTGGTAGTTAAATAAACTTGTTTAGATTTTTTTTTTAATCAAAACTATTCCAGTGTTGTGTTTAAACTGAACTGTTTGGTAACTGCAGGTAAAGTAACAGGCAGTTGGATATTGACCCCTTACGGGGGCAATGGACCTATAATATCTGAACTGTCTAGAAGAGTGCTGGACAGTGCAGAACGCATGTTTCGGGCAAAATTTGGGACTGGGAGTGTATTGGGGTTACCCTGTAAGTAGTAACCCAGGCTGGTGGAAGCCAGTGTGTGGCTGGTGTTGCGGATAGGCTGCTGGGGTCAGACTTGGTGGACCAGGACTGCAACTATGCATAGACACTTGGTGTTACCTGCATGCTGTTTGTGAGTACCCCAGGTTGGGAGCTACAACAGCAAGGCATTTTCAGGCACCCAAGGTTTCAAGACAATCCTTCATTGGTCTGGATTCACCCCAGAACATGGCACAGCAATACACAAAAATGTATATTATTGTTTGTTTAAAATGCATTGATCAATAGCTATTATGTGGATGTGATAGGGAGTTGACCCCACACAGGTGTAGAAAGGGTTAATCTCAGCAGAAAGCAGGGGAGGTGAGTCCTCTGAGTGGCCCAGAGAGGCTGCGAGAGGCGCAGCCAGTCAGAGAGAGGCTGCAAGGAGCAGCCATGATTGGTCCAACAGGCTCACATAAAAGGAGCTGCAGGGCAGAGCAGAGGTCAGTCACTGCTGAGAGCCCAACGGGTGAGGACTGTGTCTCTAGCACAGGGGTGGACAAAATTTTTGGCCCAAAATTTTTGGCCACCTCTGGGTATGGAAATTGTATGGTGGGCCATGAATGATCACAAAATTGGGGGTTGGGATGTGGGAGGGGTTGTGGGCTCTGGCTGGGAGTGCAGGTTCTGGGGTGGGGCCAGAAATGAGTTCAGGGTACAAGAGTGGGCTCTGGGCTGGGGCAGAGGATTGGGGTGCAATGGGGGGGGGGGGGTGAGGGCTCTGGCTGGGGTTGCAGGCTCTGGGGTGGGGCTGGGGATGAGGGGTTGGAGGTGCAGGAGGGTGCTCTGGTCTGGAACTGAGGAGTTTAGAGGGCAGGAGAGTGATCAGGGCTGGGGCAGGGGCATGGGGCCAGAAAGGGGGGCAGGGATGCAGCCTCTAGGCAGTGCTTACCTTAAGCAGCTCCCAGAAGCAGTGGCATGTCCCTCTCTGCCTCCTACATGGAGGCACGGCCAGGCTTCTCTGAGCGTTGCCCCATCTGCAGGCGCTGCCCCTGCAACTCCTATTGGCCACGGTTCCTGGCCAACGAGAGCTGTGGGGGCCACGGGCAACATGTGGAGCCCCCTGGTTGCCCCTATGCATAGGAGTCGGAGGGGGGGATATGCCACTGCTTCTGGGAGCTGACATGCGCAGGGCGGGGCCAAGCCCCGACACTGCTCCCCAGTTGGAGTGCCAGAGCAGGGCAAGCCCTGGACCCTGGTCCCCGGCGGGAGCTTGAGGGCCAGATTAAAACATCTGGAGGGCCGGACGTGACCCCCAAGCCATACAGTAGTTTGCCCACCCCTGCCGTAGCAGGCTAAAGAAAAACTAGCACCATGGACAGATCAGTTGATGGCAGGGACCATGGGAGCAAGAGAGAGAGGTCCTGGTTGCTTCCAGGGACTGAGCAGCTTAATGCCCTGTAGTGAGGGTGAAGAAGGTGCTGGGGCCATGAGGAAGTGGCCCAGGGGATCGTAGCAGCGGTGAGAAGAACTAGAGGCATGGCAGGAGGCTGCTATCCACAGGGTACCTGGGCTGGGACCCAGAATAGTGGGCGGGCCCAGGTCTCCCCCATTTGATGCTGGGGAAATGGCATGATTATTAGCCTAAGACACTAACCTCCGGAAGGGGGGAACACAGCTGGTGACACAGCTGGAGGGCTAAGTCATGGAGAAGATGCTGCGGTGCCGGCAGCTAAGAGGGGGGCTGTAGGTAGCATCAGGGATGGAGTGACGATGTACAGACAGTCGGCGGGATGTTGACCTCAAGCTAATCCCCAGAGTGACCAGGAGGAGGCCCCAGTCCAGTGGTGAGTGATGTGCCCTGTGACAGTGGACATGAAGGATACAACCTATTGCAAGAGATATGAGCATTATTACAGCAGTTATGGGTCTGTCAGCACTTAATGTTGTTAACCCTTATTTCAACTCTGGCCCAAATAGATGATCTGCCTCCTGCAGAACAGAAGCCAGTGTGAATATCTCCATAAGAATTTGGTTTTTCTTGCAGGTTTCCATAATGTAGTGTCTAAATGTTTATTGTGGGAGGGGTGAGGTGTCCCCCGCACTCAGACTCTAAGATGTAACACTTTACTTAGCTCAATGTTGAAGCTTAACATTCAAAATACAAGTTCAGGAATAACTTTGAAAACAAATAAATAATATTCACAAATTCTGAAATAGTTGTTTTGCTATGAGTGTAAAAAATACTGTTGTTATTCCAATAGTATTTAGTACAGTCATTTTTTAGAATTAGAATTTCAGACTTCAGATGTATGATTTTAGTAATTGTTTTCAGGTATCTAGGGGAGTGTGTGTGGAAGAATTATTTCACATGCAAAGACATTACAATGCACATATGCAAAAGGTGTAGGCTCCAGCTGGGAGGCACTTACCACAGGCGGCTCCTGGCCCGTGGTGCAGCAGGGCTCAGGCAAGCTGCCTGCATGCCGTGGCCCCACGCTGCTCCTGGAAGCAGCTAGCTGCTAGCACACCTCTGTGGCCCCTGGGACGAGGGGGATAGCATGTCTCCATGCAATGCCCATGCCTGCAAGTGCCGTCCCCAGCCAATGGGAGCTGTGGGGATGGTGCTGGGGGCTGGGGTAGTGCATGGAGGTGCCACCCCCTCTGCCAGGAGCCGCAGAGACATGTTAGCAGCCAGCCACTTCTGGGAGCGGCATGTGGCCACGGCATGGAGGCAGCCTGCCTGAGTGCCCTGCTGCACTGCGGGACATTTAGCAGCCCGGAGTTGGAGATTGCTGCCTATGATTTATTTTTGCAGGGCCCCCCTTGAACCGGGGCCCTGGGCTGCAGTCCCTAAAGCCCCTGCCTTAATCCGGCCCTGGTTGTGAATGTCCTCCTTTCACACATAGATTATTGGTTTGGTTATTTACTTTACTCCAGTTGAAGACTCCTATGTGATACCTTTAACTTTCAAATCCTTGCTGTGCTTTCAACATTTGTGTTTCAAAATGTTTTCTTTATTAATTGTACAGTGATTTTTTTATCTTGGTACTGAATCACTGGCTGTAACAAATTTGTAAGTATTTCATCGGAAGTGGGAGTATTCTGAAGAATTCATCCCCATCCTACTCCCAGATAAATCAATAATAATTATAATTCCATTGCCAGTTGGAGCAACATCAGGATTTAGTTGAGTTGTGTGAAGTGAATCATTGAGTGTTAAAATAAATAAAGCTCTAGGCACTACAATGAGCAAGTGGATCACATTGTTTTGTATAAAGCTAGTGGTAAAGTCATGTGGGCTTTGATATTTAGAAGACCATCTTTCACTCCTCCTGTTACAATCTGTCACTTTCAATAAATTACTGTATTTTCTGGCGTATAAGACTACTTTTTAACCCAGGAAAATCTTCTCAAAAGTCGGGGGGTCGTCTTATACGCCGGGTGTCATCTTATAGGGCGGGTGCTGAAACTTCCGAGCCGGACTGGAGAATCTGCGGTCGCCGCATATGGTGGGGGGAGCTCAAAAATGGCCGCGGCCGCATCCCCGCCCGATGACGAGGTGAGGGGGCGCCTCACCGGGAAGGTGTAAGTGAAGGGCAGAGCAAGCTGCAGGCGTCCGGGACGCCCGGGGTATGGAAAAAAGAGATAGAGCGGCGCTGTGCCCAGAAAAACACGCCTCTTTCACCCGTCTGGCCCGCCCTTGTATCCTATTACCGTACCTCCTTCTCTGCCTCTCAGATCTCGCTCCTGAGGACTGCAGTGAAGCGGCGCAGGCGCGCATGTGCAAGATCTGAGAGGCAGAGAAGGAGGTAATAGGATACAAGGGCGGGACAGACGGGTGAAAGAGGCGTGTTTGCGCTACTGCTCTGATAGTCTTGGAGACAGGGAGGGCTGGGCAGGCAGGGAGAGCTGACCAATCCAAGCAGGCTTTGTATACAACAACCAGCCAATCGCTGGTAAGGTACATCGCTTGCCGTGATTGGCTGGTTGTTGTATACTGGGTACCACATACAGTACAGCACCAGTATCTGTACCTGTTCATACAGTATAGCACCAGTACATACAGTACAGTATACAAATGTCCAACAGTCAAAACCCCATCATGGCTCCACCAGCAAGAAGAAAGAAATATGAAGCCAGTTTCAAACTTAAAGTTGTAAACTTTGCCATGGAACATAATAACTGCGCTGCTGCAAGACAATATGGAGTAACAGAAAAGATGGTTCGGGACTGGAAAGCAAATGAAAAAGCATTAAAGAGTATGCCAAGGGGTAAGTGTGCATTAAGAAGAGGCACTCCACATTGGCCAGAACTCGAAAAACATGTAGCAGACATGGTGAATGAGCATCGCCAAAACGGTTATGTAGTGACACGAAATAAAATACATTTGTTTGCACTTCAGTGGGCCAAATCTAACCCAGATCACAGCAACAGATTTAAGGCCACTGTATCCTGGTGTACTAGATTCATGGGAAGGCATAATATGGTACTGAGGCAAAAGATGAAAATTGCCCCAAAATTACCTGCAGATCTTGATAGCAAAGTAAATAGTTTCCATCGATACGTAATACAACAGCGCACTAAACATGGCTATGCGTTAAGTAGTATTGGAAATATGGATGAAACTCCAATGAATTTTAATATGGTTGGAAATAAAACTGTCCATCAAAAAGGTGAAAAAACAATTTTAATTAAAACAACAGGACATGAGAAGTCCAGTTTTACAGTGGTACTAGGATGCACAGCTGATGGCGCCAAACTGAGACCAATGATTATTTTTAAAAGAAAAACAATGCCGAAATTCAAGTTCCCTGTTGGTTGTTTTGTACATGTGAATGAAAAAGGCTGGATGGATGAAGAAGGGGTAAAGCTATGGCTTGATAATGTATGGAGCAGGCGACCAGGTGGACTTATTCAAAAATGTAGTCTACTGGTGTGGGATATGTTCAGGGCTCATTTAACTCCCAGCACCAAGCAAATGCTTGCAAGACTAAACACAGATGCGGCAGTTATTCCTGCAGGATTGACATCGTTGGTACAGCCACTGGATGTGTGCCTAAACAAGCCATTTAAAGATCGCATTCAAGAACAGTGGAATGAATGGATGGTTAGCGGGGAAAAGTCATTCACAAAAGGAGGAAACATGCGTGCTCCACAGTTGGATGTTTTGTGCAAGTTTGTCATAAAAGCCTGGAATGATATTGATGCAGAAACAGTAATCAAGTCTTTCAAGAAGTGTGGCATATCAAATTCATTAGATGGTATGGAGGACGACTACTTGTGGCAAGATGAAGAGGAAGCCAAAGCTGAGACCACATCATCTGATACGGAATTCAATCCATACGATGACTGCCTTACAAATGTATCACAAGATGTCATTGATGTACTTATGATATCAGATGACGAACAGGAGGATTTTGAAGGCTTTTAAAGGGAAACTGTCACGCCAGCAAAACCTGTAAAAATACCGTAGCTTGCAGTTATGATGGGCGTTGCTAACTCGCCAGGGACTTGCCCGGCACTTGCTCTCTCTCTCTTGTTTGTTATCTTCCTCCTATCATCATCAGTTCCAGTTTGGTTGACAGCTTAGAAAACAAACAGCATGGCAGCTCCCATGGGTTTATTGTCTTATCCTTCCTTTCAGCTTTAGAGTGAATTAGGAAAAGTTTAATCCACTTGCACTGTTTTATGTTTACATGTTTGATGATAAACAGCCTTATGTTTATAAGTGACAGTTTTCCTGCTAAGTACCTGCATGTCATAAGCATTTGAATTAAAATTAACATATTGAAATCAAATCTGATGTTTTTTTAAATTTTTTTTGGTGTGCGTTGGAAGAGGGGTAGTCTTATACGGCGAGTATATCCCAAACTCTATATTTTAACTGGAAAAGTTGGGGGTCGTCTTATACGCCCAGTCGTCTTATACGCCGGAAAATACGGTAACTGACAAATCAGCATTTCTCTGAATGTACCAATGTGAACATGCACTATAGTTATGTTAATATTTACTGACTTTTCTTTCCTTATGAGCATCCATCAATATTCAGCAAATGCTGGAGTTTGTGTCTCAAACTTTTTTTATCAATAGTAAATGTACATAAGTTCTTGTTTTCCTTTCCTGCTATGTGTTAACTCAAAGCTTTTGTAGTCAATGTGGTAATGCTTTTTTTTAATTAATATTTGAATTAAACCCACCTTTTCTTCAACCCCACTGACATCTTACTAGGCACTTCTCTGCATATTTAGGCATCTAAATACCTTTAAAAATCTGGCCCTAAATCCTTAGACATTGTTTTGATATGCAGGTATTTATAGCACATCAGTGGCCCAACAAGTTCTGCAGCATTCTCTTTGTGGAGGTAATGAAAAATAGGCTGGCATCATAATATGCATCGTGAGTAGCATGCTAAACACTGATTATGATCAATAACCACTTTTATTGTTCCTACTGTTAAAATAATTCTGCAGGATAAGGCACAAGTTTTGTACTGTAATAGATTCTAATAAACATTTCCTTATACATTTTAATAAAGTTTAATGTAGCAACAAGAGATTTATGTGATATGGCACAAAAGAATAAAAGCATACAGTAAAATAATGTCAAATGTTTAAATAAATAGGCCTACACTATTAGTGTTGCAATTAAAGGAATCAGTAGTTTTTACCATGAGTCTAACACATCTTCCTCTTGGTTCCTGGGAGTCTACAGTGAGGTCACATTTTCCTAAAAATTAGATGATTTGTGCTTTGGAAGTGCAAGTAATGTATTCTAATACTAAGAAGTCTCTTATTAAATTCAGGCATGTGGCTACCGTGTATGCTATGTCAGCTATGCACACCACTATCTACAGAAGCAAAAGACTTCCCAGCTCAGATTTTTTCCAAAAATTACCCCTTTTTCAAGAATAGTGAAACTGATAGAGCTAACTTTAGATTATGTTTTCCATTCAGAATTACTTCCACTTGGAAGTTCCATACTGAGCAAAACATTGGATTTTTGTTGACATGTCAACCATTGTGGTATGTATATTTCCTAAATGTGGCCTTTTGTCAGCTCTGATTTTCCTATTTGTTTCTCCATGTTTCTGGGATTACGGAGCTAAAAGTAGCAATTAATGTAGTTTTATTTTTGTTAATATCATAGCCATCTAGGTATATTAAAGCTACAGTCCAGCAAAGATTGGGGGTGGGGGAAGTTTAGCATGAGGCCATTCAGTATTTTGAGATATGAAACGACTACTGTACTGAAGACACAAAAATACAGAAGGCTTTGAATATGGCTCCTAACTTTCTTGAGCATAGACATCAGTGGTGGTAGTATGGGGAAATTAACACAATGGAAGATTACTTTGGGGAAAAAAAACCAGACTGGACAAAGAAACACAGGGTAAAAGAAATGCTGCTTGCAAAATAATTCCTGACAACTGTATTATACACAAAAAATGATTGAGTTGGAGAAGCCATGATTTGTTAAACTGTCTATTAGAATTGACAGAATGGGAAGGAAACGTTGAAAGAACAGAATCAGTGTTTTTGATACCAATAGTTAAAATTTACTTCTGAAATAATATCCATGCATCTTTGCTGAATGGTACTGTCATATGTAGTTTTTGCGTATACTGAACATATTAACTGCAATTATTTGCCTATATATCATGTTGTTCATTTGTTTTATCTCTCAAATTATAGATTATTTTGTATTCATTAGGAAACCCACATTTGTAGAGATGCATGGTAGGTTTTAAAACCGTAATGTGTGAAAGTAAATACCAGACACCAGCAAACTCCAGCTACATAAAAATAACCAGTTAGCAAGAAAAACAATACAGTACAAAAACTTTCCATCCCTCAAATACTGACAAAAGCCTGATATCTCTAGCACTAAAAACTAATGCTTTAAATCTGCTGTGCAGCACACAGTAGGAGACATGAGTGGAAACTTCTGTATCAATGTATCTAAGTCCTGACCTGAAGGAAACAGTTTTATGGGGGGTTGGTGATGGATCTGTGTCCATGACCAGGCAGTAGTTGGCCACCTCAAATGTAATTGTCAGCTTACTAGATGTCAATGGTAAGGTAGTTGGAGTGACCTCATCCCAACCACCACTACAGACTGGACTGAGATGACAAACTCGTTTCACAGTGCTTACTAGGGAGTTACAGCTTTTGATCGTCTTGCATTGGACTACGTTGCACTGTAGTTGGTGCTTTTTCTGGCTTGCCACATAAAGGTATCCTGTTTTACTGAAACAAACAAACAAAAATAACAGAGCCTGATTCTCATTCACATAAAGGCTTCTTTACACAGTCAAAGTTGTGCAGACGGGTTTTAGTGCAAATGAGTATCAGACCCATGTTTTGTAATGCTGAAAGGTGGAGTAAGATTTTTTTCCTTTTTAAGAAAAAGAATGAGCTATAGTAACAAGTGAGTGGTACCTCCTCAAACATCTGCCATGTAAAAATCTGCATTAAAATAAATCAATGTGTGTTGTACTCTATCAAGAAAATATGAATAAATCCAAATTAGAGGGGTAGCCGTGTTAGTCTGAATTTATATAAAGCAACAGAGGGTCCTGTGGCACCTTTAAGACTAACAGAAGTATTGGAGCATAAGCTTTCGTGGGTGAATGCCCACTTCATCAGTCTTGCGTCTGATGAAGTGGGCATTCACCCACGAAAGCTTATGCTCCAATACTTCTGTTAGTCTTAAAGGTGCCACAGGACCCTCTGTTGCTTTATATAAATTAGAACATCTTCATTTTTATATGAGAGATGAAAAATAAAATTATTAAAAGGAATATAACGCTCATGATTAAGGGCATAGGTCAACGACTAAATAGGGGGATAGGAAAAGATTTTCCTTTCAGTCAGGTTATTTCATAATTGTCTGCTATGGGATTTTGTGTATGCTCCTCTGAAGCATGTGCTACTGGTTAGAGAGAGGATACTGGACTAGGTGAACCACTAGTTTGATCTTGTTTTCCATATCAGTTTACACAATTCTTATTCCTAAATTCTACCTAGCTATCTTCCTAAAATGCCTTTTTCAGAGCAGCACAGCATTTGATTCTGTTTTTTTAACTTTTCTGAAAGTAAAAATTAACTACAAATATACTGAATGTATCTTTACAGATGCCAGTTGATTTATAAATGATCAAAAGTTAAGAAATGTAGTTATGGTTTTCACCACATACAGATGCACCGAGACCAAGTTGTAATACTTTGTACTACTCTACAATTAAATTTATACCATAGTGTGTGTGTGCACAATGTACCTTATATTTCCCCTATTTTGTGTTTAAATTCTCAAGCATAATTTTGCATTAAAATACACACATGAGGCAGGAAATCTTAAATTATGATTCCCACAGCACACATTAAGTGAGTACATAGCACACATTCTAAGCAATAAATTGAGAAGTGCATGAAGTAATACAGAATATTACATATTCACAAAGAGGCCAAGTTACATCTGTTGTAGCACCCATAACTTTGAATTTCTGACTTTTGTACATTGAAATGTTGCATTAGTAGATGTTCATTGCGAAATATTATGGGCTAGATCCTCTGCTGGTTTAAATTGATACAACTGTATTGATGATGCAGATTTACACCAGTGGAGCATCTAGGGTGACCAGATGTCCTGATTTTTGCGGCTATTTTATATTGGCGCCCATTACCTCAAACCCGTCCCGATTTTTCACACTTGTTATCTGGTCACCCTAGGAAGATGTAGCCCTGTATATGTTATGTACTGTATGAAATCTCTGGTCATACCAATTTGTATATATTCTGTTCTCTGTATATGTTACACACATAAATATACAAACGTATATATGTAGCCCAATTCTGCAGTGTTTATATGAAAAATCTGTGCCTTTAAATTGTTGGCTGGTACTCTGGAACAACAGTTTTCTAACTGAGTTCTGCCAGAGTGATGATTGCAAGAATTGTGCCCACAGACTGTGAATTGGATAAAGTTTGGATTAAGATCATTGCTTGCCATGGAAAATAAGGGAAATAATTCTTAGAATATGACTTGCCTAGTGTCACTGAATATTTTTACATAGACTAAGCAAACATAATTCCCTGCAACATCTTAGAGATCACATACTGAGGAAATGTAGCATTTAATTTCGCAGGCTGTCTGCAGCTACAGATGATATGCACGCTCTAGGGCTTTGCAAGCTTACAATCTTACTTTTCTTTATCATATTCAGGTTGGCATTATGGACAACATTAATTTGCTGAGCCATGGCTGCAGTTTACTGCATTAGGCTATGCAAAAATGCTGACTGTATTAAATCCTTATCATATAACCAACTGTGTTTACAAAATGCCAGCAGATGTCAGTGTGTTCTTGTCATGTAGTTTTTTTTAAAGACGTTCATAGTTAAATAATTTGAAAAAAAAAAATCAAATCTGAAGAGAGTATGTTTAGTAATATTGTGTAGCAGCCTTTTAATATTTAAGTTAATATTATAGTATTTCTCTTTTTTTATGCATTTGGGAAAACTAGTATTACCTTACTTAACTTTAAGCATATGGTTGTCAGTCCCTATTTAGCGGAGCAGCTAAAGTATTGCCTAAGCATGTTCTTAAGTGCTTTGCTGAACTGGGCCCCACATTATGAATACATCTTTGAATTTGTAATTGAAATTGTTCTTCCATCTTACTTCATTTCAACACTAGTTTCTATTCTGGCCAAGAGAGTTTGGCACATACAGATAACATGGCATTCTGCATTATTCTGGAAGAATAATATACACTCTTACACACTGTCCATATACGGGAAATGTAGGTGACCAGTCATTGAGATCCAGATCTTGGAGACAGTAATTAAATGTACTAGATTATTTCATTGTCACTGTTTATAAAATTTTAATATTAATAATAGTGTTTGCTGGAGTTTTTATTTCTGTTTACACTCTGCTGTTCACATCTTGTCTTTATATCAGCCAGCCGCCGTATCTTTAAAACTCCTGTAAAATTTATCATAAATATTTTCTCTCCCATTCTCAAATTGCAAAATGATGCTGTATGGAAGGAAAGAGTAAATTTCAGTGTGTCATCCTTTTGAAAATTTTGTTATACTGCTAGGGTCACAAGTTTTCCGTGGCAATCTCTATGCACAGTCATAATTGGATCAACTAAATATAGTTTAATTGATGAGTCACATGCATTATTTTAATTATTTAACCAGTTGATTAATCATCTTGGAGGACGTCTATGCTAAATTGCCAGATTAATATATTTTCAGTATGTAAAGACACTGTTCTAAGAGCTGTGTAAACAGATGGAGTTTCCATCCTACTCCAAGCACAGTATACTCTCACCACACGGGTGCATAGTCCAGACTGAACTCTTGTTTTCCTGCATTTTTAATATTTCAGATAATGAAACATAAACTTCAACCTAAATTTTCTGCCCTACCTTCTCTGTTCCTGTCCTTTTCCTGCAGATGCTCTGTCTTAGTTCCTAGTTTTCTATGTCTCATGGGCACTGCATGGAGCTAACAATATAAACCAGCCAGAACGAGTCAGCAATATGTAGTTTGTGTCTTTATGCATAGTTTTAGAACCAGAAGGTGAGCATCCACATTTTAAAATTTTGGTTATAAAGTTGGATGCCTAAATCCAGGCACTTAAATAAATCACTCAGACACCCTTGAAAACAAGGCTGCTTATTTAACTTTCTAAGACAGGCCAAATTTTCCAACCTGTTTTATTGCAAATTTATGATAATAAGATGCTGTAGTTATCATTTCAGGGTTTTTTAAATATAGCCCCAAGCAGAAATTCATTTTTAATCTTCTCCAATCCAATTTCCTTTATTCTTTTTTAAAGGTCTATCAGTTTTAAGAGTTTGTTTTAAATGAAAGGTCTCTTCATTATGAATTATTCCTTGTTTCTTCTTGTCTCAAGCAGTTTGCATGATTTTCAGATAAACTAGAACTGAGCCAGGCAAGTTGGGTATGAAAGATATTTATCTCTCAGAATAAAGAACATGTGGGATTATTGGAATTGTAGTGTTGGAAATAAAGTTCTTTCACTTACAAATAATACATTTTTATTTAGTATTCACTGGGGATTCCATCAA
Organism: Chrysemys picta bellii; assembly: GCF_011386835.1. Classification (NCBI taxonomy): domain Eukaryota; kingdom Metazoa; phylum Chordata; order Testudines; family Emydidae; genus Chrysemys; species Chrysemys picta. The sequence continues at coordinate 59,691,558 of NC_088800.1, forward strand.
AAATCCAGTGTCAGAGAATTTCTAAAATTAGTCCTAAACTATTTTTAGTTTAAATAATACATTAAAATCTTTTCAGGAATGTGTCTTGATTGCTGCAACTCGATGCAGTATGTGTATTTGTATATAAAATAAAAAGCTTTCTTTGTTTTAGTGAGTAAAATGTTGACATAAGTAACTTTTCCTAGGCAGACACTCATGTTCTTCTGATGAAAATGTAAAAGGAGGATTCAAAAATAAATAATTCTCTAGTCAGATGATTTTCTTTAAAAAAAAACCATATATTTATTATTTTGGAGATGTTTCCATGTTCAGTAATATTGATTTTTCTGAAGAATGCACTTTCTCCTCATGGAATAAAAAAAAAGTTGTTTAACCTTATCGCCCCTCAGACCTGCATTCTTCATTTTAAAATTTTCTTATCTTTTATGCAGCTGCCATTGAAATTTTAAGATTAATGTTGAAACTGAAACAGGTTATTAGTGGATCAGGATGCATTGTCCGTTAGTTTTAACATGCTTACAACTAGGTATCCAAACTATGGTTTCTGTTCTGAAATTTAGAATTTGGGCTGATAAATTGTAGCTATTTTCTATATTTTAGTGGGAAAAAATATGTTAATTGAAGAGGTAGGCCTTACAGTAGGAATGCAAATCAAGACACCCTATTTTTTCATGATAAAGGAGACGTGGACTAAATTATCAAACCATAGGAATGGAAGAGAGGTCATCTAGTCCAGTTCCCTGCACTCAAGGCAGGACTAAGTGTTATCTAGATCATCCCTGACCAGTATTTGTCTAATCTGCTCTTAAAAATCTCCAATATTGGAGATTCCACAATCTCCCTAGGTAGTTTATTCTAGTGCTTAACCACTCTGACAGTTAGGAAGTTTTTCCTAATGTCCAACCTTAAATCTCCCTTGCTGCAATTTACATACTGCCAGCAAAGTGTGTCTGTATATCCATTGAACCTATACTTCGGCATTTGTCAGTTGAGAAAAACACAGTTCATTTTGTCAAAGCAGACTATGCACAACTTCTTTAAAATTTGACCTTCCACATGTAAAGATGGTGTGGAACTAACAAAATAAAAACTGAGATCCTTAGCTGCCACTATCATCCTTATAATGGTGTAAGTTGGTGGTACTTGATTCTTTTTTCTCGGTAGTCAATAATGCACTAATACTAACTTTAAAACCTGTAAAAATTTATTTACAAATTGCTTTTTTTAAAAAGAGCTTTCATTTATTTTAATTTTGATCCTCCATACAAGTATATTGTATGCACATTTGTATTTGTTCTCCATTAAACATAAGGAGATTTAAAAAAAAAAAAACAATGAAAAGAGAGTTAGAAAGTTGAGGAAATTGCAGTATCGTATTCTATTGTGTATAACCTCTCAGTTAATAGGCATTCTGACAGATATGGCAATTTCCTGCAATATGTTTGAAAAACTGTACTGAATTAAGTTTAAATATCTTTGAAGCCCATTGTATTAAATGCAAAAGATATTTATTATTGTGGGCCTTGATGATCACAGGACTCATGAACAATGTAGCAAACAAGAATGGTCTTTTGGGACAATATGTGTGACGTGGATTCCTGGGAAAAATCAAGGGGAGATAAGTGCAAATTCACCACCACTACCTTGGCTATGCAAAAATAGAACTTTTTGAAACTAGGTCCTGAGGAAGGGACTATTGTCTATGAATTACCTGTCCCTGGAATCCAAAGATCAGAGGTCAAACTGTATAAAGGGAAGACTGAAGTATCCATGGTGGTTCTGAGCTAAGGGTATTATGAATCTGTAATCACACAAAAGCCCCTTGCTGGGGTTTGAAGGATTGACTCCTGCCTTTGTTGGGGTTGGTGTGATCTCTTGTATGCTTATTAGTGTGCATGTAGGTTCTTCTATTGTTTTTAACATGGTTTCTTTGTAATGCTTTCAGCTTTAAGAATAAATGTACTTACTTAGAGCTATGTAGTAACTTGTAACTGTGGGCAATTATGCTATTTATTGCATCTGAAGAGAAAGCAAAATGTAGACGCTGGCTTGGCTAGGTAAACTGTCTTGCTGGTAATAATACAATGTATTCAGGGAACTGTGCAGCCTGGAAAATTCCCAGTCAGAAGGGAATGGGTCTTCATCCAAGATTGGGGATGGCTGAGAAGCCAGGAGTCTAGTGTGTGCCCATGGTGGACTATGGAGGGGGAATACAGGTGCAGGTCCCCTGAACTGTTACAGTGAGAATAGATGTTAAAGGCTAAATGTTTTGTAAATAGTTACAAGAGCATGAAAATCAATGCAAATCGCTCCAGTTGTTGGTTTATTTGCATTTCTGTAAGTGTGTGGAGGTACCCTGTAGATCAGGATCCCACTGTGTGATAGGTTTCAGAGTAGCAGCCGTGTTAGTCTGTATCCGCAAAAAGAACAGGAGTTCTTGTGGCACCTTAGAGACTAACCAGTTTATTAGAGCATAAGCTTTCGTGGGCTACTGCCCACTTCTTCGGATGCATCCGAAGAAGTGGGCAGTAGCCCACGAAAGCTTATGCTCTAATAAATTGGTTAGTCTCTAAGGTGCCACAAGTACTCCTGTTCTTTTTACTGTGTGATAGATGCTGTACAAATGCATGCCTCATAAATCATGCTAATGTTGTATGAGAGTGTGGGAGCACATAATTAAGGATGCTGATTGTAGGTGGAGGATGATCATATTTCAACCTCTGAGGCAGAAAGTCATGTTATTACAGTATGCGTTTTTCTTAAATTATGCACATGCTCCTTCAATTTTCCATAAATCTTAATATTTTATATTAATATTACATCTAAAATAGACCACACCTCGACTGAAAGTGGGCTAGTGTGACATGATGGAGATACCAGTTACTCTAAATTCTGATAAGAGAAACAGGAAGAAACTACTTAAGCTAAGATTTTCAGCCAGATATGAAAGCTTTAAATGGCTCTTCCTGGTTTCGTATCCTTTCTCCCACGACACATCCCCAACCTGCAGTTACTGTGAAGACTCAACCAGTGATATTTTGCTCCACTCAGACATGATGTTGTGTGACCCCTTCTGTTCTGTATTGGTCTGGCCCTAAGAGCATCTCAACGCCAGAGGGCAAGGGGCTCACTGGTATTGGGTAATGAGTTTCAGCTGGCCTGACCAATTCAGTGTACCCCAACTCACTGTGGTTACAATCTGTAGCTAAAAGGTGTCATGTAATATGTCACTGGAAAATGAACAACACTGATCATTAATATTTTTGTATGATTTATGTGTGCAGTGTGTATTAAAAGTTATGGATGTGTGCTAGAATTGTGGCTAAAATGTGTTTAAACCAGGCATGTCAGGTGGAGTTGATGAACAGGTCTGCCCTAGACAAAGGAATGTGTTTGCTTCTCTGATCATCGTGGTCATCAGGTGGAGACAATGAAGGTCTATTTACATATTGGGAAAATAAAGCTTTCAAACAAATAAACATGAGAGGAGATAGCATGGCAGCTACACTCAGCAAGAGGGAGAAGCTTGGTCTGGGTTTTAAAGAAGATTAGTCCTGGTGAAGTGACTGGACATGCTGCCCCATCTCTGCATTCCCTTGGGGAATCCCAAAAGCCAGTGCCTGCTTTTGGGATATTTTTGTATCCACATGCACCCAGAAGAGGTCCCCAATAGCCAAGAAGAGGTCCCCAATAGCCACGGAGTGACCTGACATGTTTTGGGTGAAATCTAGAAGCATTTCTCTGACCAGAAGATCCAAGCATCCCTTTTCAATACTCGCCACCACCAGCCTTTTGGTGAGCTAAGCAGCTTTTTCAAAGTGTCTGAGTTGCCTGCTTTAAGAATGCAAAATAAAATGACTACCAGATAGGTGGAAATTTAGCAAGGAATTCCTCTGTCTGTCTCTCTCAGGTACTTATATGATGCCCACCACCATAGTACCTGAAATACCTTACAGTCTTTAATGTATTGAACCTGGGTCTCAAGCCCCAGACCAGTGCCCTTACCACTGGACAATCCTTCTTCTCCTGACTAAGGACACCACAAACTGAACAGTGTTCTCCTTTAGGATAGACAATCTAGATCTAAATACAAAAGTTGACTGGGTGCTGGGGGGAGAGCCTACTAGCAACATGTCGCCCAGGCCACCAGTCTTTCAACCAGTTCTGCTCACTATGCATGCAAAGAAAATGCAGGATCACAGATGGCTCCCTGCTGGCAGCTGGTGCTATTGCCAGGAAATAAAATAGAGGCTCAGCAGTACAACTCTCATTCCCTGGAATGTGTTGCTTAGTTTAAAAATACCCCAAACATTGTGCCAAACTCTCAATGCTAAAAACATCGCTTCATGATGATGGGGAAGCTGACATGCTGTCAGTTAATGATATCCCCATAACCATGTTTTCTCACCAAAACTGGATGTTCTTGTTCTCAAATTTGTCACCTCAGATGGCCACCACCACCGATACTCAGGGAGGGCAACAACAATCTTGCAAAGATGATATATTTGACAAGACCTGAGGATGTCCAGAATAAGGACCAGTACATTCCAGTCTTGCCCATGACTTTTGATTGGACTTGAAGATTCCATCTGTGGTCCTATTCTGACCCCAAATGATCCCCACTCTCCCAACTGCTGCAGTCAGTTGGAAGCAAAACGGTGAAATGGTCATTCCTGTGCTTCATGAAGCTTGTGGGGGTGGGTTGGGGAGCTTGTAGAGTTTTGCAAATAGGAAACCCAAACTTAATTTCTATTTTTACAAGAAATTAAATAATATAAATTGCTTAAAGAAAAACCTGAAAACAATTCTCTGATCTAAAACTAGATCCTGCAATTCCTTCCTGTGTTGAGAAGTCATCTATGCATTTAAAACATAATGTTTGTCTTAGGGGATTTTCTATATAATAGAGAGGGGAATGTTAAGAGACGCTATTGGCCTTGCTGCATGTTATGACAAACTAAATATCTATTTCAAAAAGAGCAGAAAATATTCTGGCAAAATTTGAACACTAAAATAAGGAGTAGGAATATATTTGGGATGCCTGGTCACCAATAATTGTGTAGAAAAGAGTAGCCTCTATTTTGTCCACTGATTATTTATTCAGAGCCACATTATACATAACACTGATAACTCCTTCTCCCTAAGCAGCCATGTATTCTTAAATGGGCATACTTGGGGAGTAAGGCTGTACTCACCTGTGAGTAAAGGTGGCATAATCTGATTCGCAATGATTGTATTAATTTGCCCCTTCTTTGATACTGATTTCAGATCTTCACAACAAAGAGAGGTAGTCATGGCTCCAGTTAGTTATGAGAGTGACTGTTGCCATATACAGTTGTCACAATTAAAAACAAACTTTTTGTCAGCATAGTTATCAGAGGTTTGTCCTATTCTAAATGCCATGGGGAAATGAATCCCCAGGTATGGTAATTTGTTGGCAAGTGCTGTCTCTTTCATGCACACACATTGTATGTTTTAAGGTTTCTACTTCAGACTCCTTAGTGTGTCCAAGAAATCAAGTATGGTAAAGAAAATGATTCAATGAGTTCTTAGGTCAGGGTGGCACTCATGTCAAACATGTGGCTTGAGCGTGTAGACAAAAAGAGAAGTCCCATATATAGCAAGCGTATATTTAGAATGGTGATTAGATGTGTGTGGGGGAAACATTTACAGTAGCTCTTCTTAGGAGACGGTGTGTTTATATAACTACAGATTTGAACATGAGGGGGCTAATATAGGAATAATATCACAAGGAGTGAGGTACGAACATACAAATCTTCTGGGGCTTTTGGCAGTAAGATGAGTGTTTAGTCATGTCAGAAGAGCAGTGGTCAACAAGCCTATTCCATTCAGCTCAGATCATTCCTTAGTTGCATCATACAGTGGAACACTAGTCCAAGCATTCAGTATATCTCTGGAATCGCCAATTTGCAAATGGATTGACTCAGCACAGAAAAGATAATTCCAGGAGAAACGGTCACTGAGTCAACAGGAATCATTCAACAGTCTAGTTTAAGGACATTCTGTTCTTCAATAGACTTATTTTGGTTTAAATGTAAATTCAGCACCTATGGCTTCAAAAACAGTTTGGAGACTGTTCTTGTTCTCTTTAGGTGACATTTGTTATCTGCTGTGCATTTTAGAATGGCTAATTCCTACTCCAAAGACAGTAAAGTAAGAGGTGAAAGGATATTTGGTATCTAATAACATTATTCTGATCAATTAGGCGGAGGTTTGTAGAATTGTTCAGTACATTAAGTTACTTGAATTATTGAATGAACTGCCTCATCAAGGTCCAGTGCGCCAACAGTTGCAAGAACTACATCTCTATTCCTGATATATGCAAGGAAACTGTAAAAACAATAATAACCTTCTCTAAATATCCATGTTATCCCTCTGTGAAGGCACTTATATTGCCCATATAAATATAATATATATATGAGCACCTCTCATTCCTTAAAATATGACACTGTTCTCTCTTCCTTTGTTGTCGCCAAGAAGCAGATTGTGGGTTTTTTTGTTTTAATTTTGTTTCATTTTATGTTTTAAACGAATTAATATGTAAGCACTCTGAAAGGATGAGGGCACTGTGGCGAGTAAGCCTGTGAAGGTTCTGTCTCCCGCAGTCATGAGCCTACCCTCATTGGTCAACAATAACATAGTTCCAGTGGAATGTAGCTGTTACAGGAGGTCCTGATCATAGAGGGAGAGTGCGTCTCTCAGGTAACCATGTTGGATTTTGGCTTTGAGTTTAACTCCATTTCAGTAGGGAGCCAGCGCAGAAAGCTGTTCTTGATAGTCTAAATTGTTGAGCCTGGTGGCTGCTGCATTATGATCCAACCAGAACTTCCTCAAGGCCTGGGCTTCCTCCCTCTCTAAAAATAACTGCAGAAGTTCAGCTTATATGTTACATATACATGGCTCACAATGCATTTGGTAGGATTGGGTGCAAGCTTGTTGTGAGCTGCACATGGTAGGGGCACCTTTTCTCTCCCAAAGGTACTTGGGTGTCCGAATACACACGTACTAGTTTTTTCAAGCTGTAACCTCCTATGATGTAAGACATGGCTTGGGTCATTTATTCTCCTTAGTTATTCTTAGTGTCAGGCCAGCAATTCTCATGGGGAGATCTTCATATGCATGTCCTTGACAAAAGGCTTATTTTGGTATTGAGATTTATATTTTATAGAGTACTAATTTGAGGGCTTGGGGTAGGCTCTTACCTTGCAGTTTTCAGACTTCTGAAAGGAACAATCACCCCTGTAAAATAATGTTCTTACAAGGTGAACACAATCGTGAATTTGAATCATTAGCTTCCTTTCCAAACCCAGGGACATCTGTGTTTCCATCCACTAGGAATTAATTACTGTATTGCTTACATGGAAGAGTAGACTGGCTCCAGGGATAGAAGCCTGACATGGTCACTTGGCTGACCTGACAGCTAAAGAGCTCAGAAGAGGAACCTCAGATAAATTCTGAAAAGATTTGGTCTAACCTTTTTAGAAATTTTTAATCCCACTTTTATTGGTAGCATTGACTTCAGCATGAAGATGTGAAGAGGTCAACAGTTCCCTCTTTAGCCTGCTCCTTGTTCTTTAGCCTAGGTTTTTCATTAGCTCATCATCATCACTGATTAGAAATAACACTAGTTGGTGATATTTACCAATCCATCACCAGGGTCTTTCACATATTATTTTGAATGAGGAGACTTTTTATTTTGCATTTCATCTTTTCAGAATAATCCAGAGTAACTGTTTTTCTTATAGAGCGATCTACACCATGCTTCCAGCAAAACTGACCTCCCTTGAAATCTTCCTCTGTACCTTGGCTATTTGCAATTCTCCCTCTCTTGCTTCTCTGCAATGGGCTTATACAAAGCTTAGCAAAATCTTTGCAAAATTTTACATTGTAGCCTGTGGTGTATAAAGGTAGCACAAAGGAGCAGAGTAGAACAGCTGGGCCCTGTGTAATGCTCAGCAGTGATGCAGGTGATTTCTCACTCTCCGAAGTTAGCACCAGGGTGTTTTCTAAACCCCACTTCCATGAAAATATGGTAAGGACAAACTTTTTTCTTTTCTTTCCCCAAAAGGGGTTAATATTTTGTACACATGATCATATTTTTGCCAATTGGACACCTGTCTCTGTGGAAACAGGAGCAAAAACAAGTCTCTTTCATCTCAGTTGCTGACTCCACTGAAATGTTGGCTTCTTAAAACAAAGGAGAACCTATTCTTCACCTTCCTTGAGTTACATTGGTCTCCCTTTCTTTGGAAACGAGGTTGAGAAAAGCTCCCAGTAGATGGCCAATAAGCTGATTGAGAGTTCGGTTTTGTATGTCCTACTGGCTTAGCTATTCAGCGAAGTTGCCAATTTCCAAACTCCAAATTTCAGCCACCAAATTATTTTAATGAATGTTCATAAATTAGGTTTTATTCTTTTAGTTGTTTAAACTTTAAACAATGCTACTTTTAAACCCCATTTTATTCAAGCAATAGCACATTAGATAGTGTAGTTAGCATACTATTAAGGAGTCTGAGGCCACTCTGCTTTAGCCACCAGCTTTTCAAGTCAACTAAGAATCTAAAAACATTATATATTTTTCTGCTTGCTTATGTCATGAACCAGGGATGGTTGTGCAACAACATATATTGTTGCAAACATGCATGTTTAAACTCATTGCTATGCTCTCTTCACAACGTGATTTGCATAGGTTTTGCTTCAGTATATTAGGCATATAGGGCATGCTTATTATGAACTGTAACTAACTACTTTGTTCGTGGCTCCCTGACATAGGATGAGTAATATTGTAGCTTGTAATTGTGCTTTTCCATTTGTCTTCCATGGATATCGCATTCTTTAGAACTGTTTTGTCTGAAATAAGTCTCAATATTTAGAAAGGAACAGAATAATCTTCATTTACTTCTTATAGACAACTTGATTAAAAGTTTTAAGATGGGCAGATGTAGCAAAACTGAACTTATTTACAGAGCTACATGGCTTTCTCATAGAACAGAAGCCTTTTTACATTGTTTCATTTTCCAGATAGCTAAGTATATGGCAGACGAGAATTAATGGTTGTTGGGGAAATCCACCTCCATGTGGAACAGCTAGTAACTTTGGCATCTAGTCAAAAAAAACTCTCAGAAAGGTTGCCACTGAAGGACCCCACTGTTGGAAATACAGACATCGATATATATTCCTGGACTCAAGAAGGAAACACAGAGGGCGCATTATTGTATGGACTGATTAGATGACTGACTAATGAGCCTTGAGGGGCAGGAAAATTGACTACAAAAATAATTAAATAAGCACCTGACATACTGATGTAGTCTACATAAACATTAAACTCGTACAATGTTTAGTTTTCTTCATAATATACCATTCAATCTTGGTAAACTTACATAAAAGTCCATTATAGGTATCAAGGTTTATGTTGTCTTAATGACTTTTCACTTTATTGTTAATCTTTTAGGAAATACACAGCAAGAATTAAATTGGAGCAAAAAAAGAGGCATTGATAAAATTCATTAAACATATGAGACAAACCATTACAGGCAAAGCGTCTGCTGTACAATTGATGTAGAAAGTAATTATACATTAATAGGGTTAGAGCTCACCCTTGTTCTGTGCATGTACTCTAATTGCCATTTGGCATCTAGGGAAGTCTTATGCAGAGACTGAGGGTAGAATACATCCTTAAGGGTCAGATAAGATCAACAGGAGGCTTTTTATAAAGGCTGGAGAGTGAACACATTATATAGTACTTAACCTACATTAACTTTACCACAAGCACTTCTGTATTGAATGATCCTCCACCTGTTCAATAACAAGGCAGGAAGAATAGGACGTGTATCTTGATATAGGAAGGTTTTATTTTTAGCACTTTATCTGGGGTTAACTACGTCAACACTTTTGATAGGTGACTTTTGCGTGATTGCCTGAGGCATCTGCCTAAGGAGACAAGAAAGAAGACAATATATATTTTAGGATGACTGTTGTCAATTTTCAAATGATGATAGGGAGGTACAAGTTAAGGGTTAACTGAGGGGTACAGTCTTGTCGATGTTGCATGATTCATGGAGCTGCACTATTCTAGGAACTTGACACAGGTTTAAAAATTTACAAACTTATCTGAGCTATATGGTTAATTAAATTATCCAATTGTTCTTCAGAGTTCATTTGATGGTATTTATCAAATCTTAGATGTCAGTATATTTCTTTTGAATATGTAAAGTACTAGTTAGGGGTATACCAATTTATATTAATGAAAAAATAACAAAAAACAGGAAAAGCAGCTTAAACTGTCCGATCTCAAACTGAATTAGATCCAATGTGTTTTTAGGTTTTTGTGTTTTCTGATGAGCACCCCTGTGATAGGCTGTATATATACACCATGTAGCTGTAAACAGAATGAGCACACACTCTGAGCAGTTAAACCATCACAGCTGTATGTCCCAAAGAGCCTTAAATTTCTTCCTCAGTTGGTTGTATTTTTTGCTCCCCGTTATGCAAAGCCTCGCTTAGATTTCATGGAGACCTTGGCTACAAAGAGCTTTTGTTTTCCCTTTCTATTGAATTACACACCAAGAGAACAGTGAGCCTGGATTCAATAGCAATCCCCATTGAATTAATCCCCTAGTTGACTGTGGCTCACCTGACGATTTTCTCTCTCTCTCTCTGACTGTACGCACTCTTAGGTGACTTAATCATGTCATTAACAGGCTCAGTGTCTCAGGAGCACTGACAATCGCTGGTGGCCCAGCTTCTTTTCTCAGGTTCTGGAAGCTCTGGTGCTTGCCCAGGACTAATGTCTTCTGGTGTGCCTCTGATATTGGGTTGTGGAGAGGGAGCCTGGAATCCAATGGAGTTGTTGCTAGGCCTGATGCTGAAGAGGGAATGTCAAACTTTGTAGGGGTCATTTTTGGGTTATCGTGGTATATAGAGAGAAGAATTTGAGGTTCTGTGACTTGCTGGAGTGAGATAGGGATTCAAGGTATGGTAAGAAGCAGGATAAAGGGGAAAGGTTCTGCTTTGGCTGGGAAGCAGGAAAGGGGGGAGAAGATAAAGACTTCTAACGTTGGGCAGAAGAATCAAAACATTTGAAGTTTGCCTTTGCCTATGTGATGTGAAGGTGGACCTATAGGCATTAACTGTTTAGTGGGGTCTGGGTGCTTTCCATATCTGTAGTTCCTGTTTGGTGCCCCCAACTAAAGCCTTTTACCTATTTATCACAAATACTCTTGCAAATATTTTTAAAGTGATGAAAAGGTCACTGATCTATGATGAATGTTAAGGGTCATTGTTGGTCACACTTTAGAAGTCAGTAGAATTTAGAAAACTCCCACAAACAGAAAAAGGAAATTGGGTATCATAAATTGTGCCTCTGCTTATGTTATAGAGCACACAGTGTTGGTCAGAATTAGCTTGGCATGTAATGGCATTTCCGAAATGTGTAACATTAAGCAAAGATGGATTTACAAACATAGAAATGGCTTGAATTATTGACAATAAAGAGAGAATTCTTGAGTTGAAAACACCCGTTTTTTGGAACTTGGAGTTATATTGATTGAACTATATTGAAACTCTATTCATTGAATCCTCAGTACTTTAAGGCTAGATATGTTATGCCTACCATTTCTTGGGGGTTTTATAGATGACTTAATAAATCTGAGTTTTTATAGGGCAATTTTGAATGTTAGATTTTAAGGTGAAATCACTGGTGTATTCTCAAGGGAAAAAAATACTTTCTGATATCTTATGAAAGCGCAATCATGGACAAAGTAGTACCTAACCTGGGTTGCCCCAGTTGTGGACGTTGAGCTTTATATATAAACAAACTAGCAACATACAATCTAGAAAAGCTACTGTAAGGTGGGTGCATAATTGGTTGGAAAACCATGGACTAGTAGTTATCAGTGGTTCACAGTCAAGCTGCAAGGGCATATTGAGTGGGGATGCACAGGGATCAGTTTTGGGTCTGTTCAATGTCTTCATCAATTATTTTGGTAATGGCTTAGAGAGTACACTTACACATTTTGTGGACAGTACCAAGCTGGGAGGGGTCACAAATGCTTGGAGGGTAGGAAGAATCAGTGCACACATACAAAATGGGAAATGACTGCCTAAGATGAAGTACTGCAGAAAGATCCCTGGCAGTCATAGTGGCTCACAAGCTAAATATGAGTGAATAGTATAACACTACAGTGGAGTCGCATCTTATGCGGGGATTAGGTTCTAAAGTCGGCGCGTAAGGTGAAAATCACGTATAATCAAAATTACTCTTGAAAATCCCTTAAATCGCCCATAAAGTACAGTATACTGTACATGGTTGTGTACAGTATACAACCCTGTACAGTAATATGTATAATGTATATAGTAATGTACAGTATATAATAAAGGGTACATATGCAAAATATAATTTTACAGTACTGTATTTTTGATTACAGGGGGTAATTACAGGGGGTCGTCAGGGCTTGATGTCGATCCAGGAGACGGAGGTGACGGAGAGCTTGGGTGATGAGAGCGAGTTGTAGATGAAGTGGTTGGCTCTGGTTCAGTTCGAGAAGTTGATTGCTGTTGGTTGTTTTTCCTTGAAAAACATGGTGATCGGCAACTGTCGCTGTTGTCTCTTGAGCTGCTCAAACATTTCTTGATACGGTCCGTAATATTATTTGTGATTTTGAGGCTTCGTTCCATAGAGGGATCGTATTCAGAAATTAAATCATTCAAATGTTTTGCTGCTTCGAACACTTCAGCAAATTTATCAAGATTCCAACTTCCTGGCTCTTCCTGTTCGTCGTCGTCATCTTTGTCTTCTGTAGATGATTTTATCAGTTCCTCTAACTCTTTGTTAGTCAATGTTTCTTTGTGGCTCTCAATTAATTCTTCAATGTCTTCCTCAAGGATGTCGACGAAGCCATCACCACCCACTTGCCTGGCCACCTGAACAATTCATTTCACTTCTTTGTCAATGGTCAGGAAACCCTTAAAATCATTCACATATTCTTTCCATAGATTTCGCCAACATGCATTGACTGTTTCAGGCTTGATTGCATCCATTGCCTGTTTAATATAAGGGAAGAAATTGGCAATGTTGAAGGACTTCCAACACTCCATCACATTAAGATTGGGATCAGCATCCATAGCGCTACGTATCGGTGAGAAGGTAAGCCTCGTGTACGTGGCCTTGAAACAGTGAATCCGCCTTGGTCGAGAGGTTGGAGATTGAAGGTGGTATTGGGGGGGGAGAAAGACGACTTCAACGTTGTAATGTGCAAACTGGAGTGCCGCAGGGTGGCTAGGAGCATTGTTTATGATCAGCAACACTTTAAAGTCAAGTCCTTTTTCTTCGAGGTACCGCTTGACCTCCAGAATGAAATACTTGTGGAACCAATCCAGAAATAATGCTGCTGTCACCCAAGCCTTTTTATTTGATTGCCAGAACACAGGCAGGAGATTTTTGTTCTTACCTTTTAGGGCACGGGGATTTGCAGCCCTGTAGAGCAAGCCCGGCTTTATTAAATGCCCAGCCGCATTGCCACAAAACAACACAGTCACATGGTCTTTAGCTGCTTTAAAGCCAGGGGCTTGTCTTTCTGATTTCGAAATGTAAGTGTGGTTGGGCATTTTATTCCAAAAGAGCCCAGTCTCGTCAGCATGAAAAACTTGTTCCGGAAGATGGCCCTTTTTTTCTATGATTTTCTTTAATTGTTCGGGGTAGGCTTTTGCTGCCTCTTCATTGGCAGATGCAGCTTCACCAATAGTCTGCACGTTTTTGAGGTTGAAGCGGTTCCTAAAACTGTTAAGCCAACGTTGGCTGGCTTTGAATTCCTTCTCATTGAATTCCTTCTCAAGGCTGTCCGTCTTCGGCAGGAGGTTTGAACAGCGCGTAAAGGCTATCAGCCTTTTCTCGCAACGTGTTGCCATCGATAGGCATACGTTTACGGTTCATGTCTTCCAGCCATAAGTTTAATGTCTTTTCAGTCTTCACTAAAGTCTTATCACGCACTTGGCTCATCACCTTAGCAGTTATTGGAGCACTTGATGCCACGACTTGACGAATTTCTCTCTTGAATCTTGATGGCACGGATGTTAGATTCGTTGCGGCCATATTTACGCGCCACGTTGGAGACCGACATACCGTCTCTCAATAAGTCCAACACAGCCAGTTTTCCTTCCAGTGTTGGAACAGATCGCTGTTTCTTCGGTTGAGCACCAGATGAAGTAGTTGGCTTGCGTTTAGGGTCCATGTACAAAAAATATGTATCTTTAAACACTAGAATCACACTCAGAGTGGCGAGATGCTCAAACTATGAGAGGCATGTGGGAACTGAGACCAACTGAGGGAACAGCAGATTCACGTCTCCCATCTCACGCTCATTCCAGGGCATACGCTCATTGAGTGGAATGGTGGGTGGAATTGCCCACACTATTTACAGGTATCTTGTTGTTTTTCTTTTTTTTTGCCGAGCGCGTATAGTTGAATTTGCATAAGTTAAATGCGCATATGATGCGACTCACCTGTTGTCACGTTATTGATTTGAACTGGGACCATATAGAACATGGTTGCAACCAAAGTCCTGTAGTGGCACCAAATCTTATATAAAGGGAGTCAAATGAGGTGTCTAAGACAAGGTTATGGTTTGCTGGTTATAATTATGCTGTATATATGTGTGTATCAATTTTGTAGTTCAAGTTATGAATATTGGCTCTATACTGCCTGCATTTCAAACTTATGCTATGCTTCTGGGAAACATCGCAGACCAGTTGGTGTTAGCTCTGCCTCGCCTGCTTGATGGCCCATTAAGGACCATCAGCTATACAATTGACCCATGGAGAGAGGGCAGATACGCCTTATAATTCAGCAAAGTATGCAGGAACATGCCCATGTGACTCCAGATTCCATTTTGCTTTAATTTTCCTCAGTAGGAACAAAGAGGTGTTCTTACACCTGGAAAAGACTATAAAAGGCTGATGCCTCTCCTCCATGTTGTCTTCAATCCTGCTTCTTATCTCTGGAGGGACTTTGCTACGAATGGAAGCTCTACACAAAGGACTGAATGACCCATCCCAGCTGTGGATGTACTCCAGAGACTTGATTTTGAACCTGCAGTTTATTTCATCACTGCTACAAGCTGGAGCCAAGAACTTTGCCATTACTGTATGTAATTGATTCCATTTAACCAATTCTAGCTCTCATCTATATCTTTTTCCTTTTATGAATAAACCTTTAGATTTTAGATTCTAAAGGATTGGCAACAGCGTGATTTGTGGGTAAGATCTAATTTGTATATTGACCTGGGTCTGGGGCTTGGTCCTGTGGGATCAGGAGAACCTTTTTCTTTTTACTGGGGTATTTGTTTTCATAACCATTTGTCCCCAGGATGAGTGGCACTAGTGGTGATACTGGGAAACTGGAGTGTCTAAGGGAATTGCTTGTGTAACTTGTGGTTAGCCAGTGGGGTGAGACCAAAGTCCTCTTTGTCTGGCTGGTTTGGTTTGCCTTAGAGGTGGAATAACCCCAGCCTAGGGCTGTAACTGCCCTGTTTTAAGCGATTTGTCCTGAATTGGCACTCTCAGTTGGGTCCCACCAGAACTGCATCATTACACCTGTATTGCAAAAAAAGCAAATATCATTCTGGGCTGTATTAGCAGCAGTGTTGTAAGCAAGACACAAGAAGTAATTCTGCTCTACTCTGCACTGATTAGGATTCAGCTGGAGTATTGTGTCCAGTTCTGGGCACCACATTTCAGGAAAGATGTGGACAAATTGGAGAAAGTTCACAGAAGAGCAACGAAAATGATTAAAGGTCTAGAAGACATGCCCTATAAGGGAAGATTGAAGAAATCGGGTTTGTTTAGTCTGGAGAAGAGAAGACTGAGAAGGGACATGATACAGTTTTCAAGTACATAAAGGATTGTTAGAAGGAGGGTGAAAAATTGTTCTTCTTAACCTCCGGGGATAGCACAAGATTCAATGGGCTTAAATTGCAGCAAGGGTGATTTATATTGGACATTAAGAAAAACTTCCTAATTGTCAGGGTAGTTAAGCACTGGAATAAATTGCCTAGGGAGGGTGTGGAATCTCCATCATTGGAGATTTTTAAGTGCAGGTTAGACAAACACCTGTCAGGGATGGACTAGATAATACTTAGTCCTGCCTTGAGTGCAGCGAACTGGATTAGATGACCTCTCGAGGCCCCTTCCAGTCCTATGATTCTATGTATGTATCCAGGATGGGATGTTCACCCTATGCTTACCCTTAAGGGGTTAATGTAGTGTAACCCCTTTGAAGTTTAGAGAGCATGACCCCTTTAAATCTTTTTCCTGGGGGCGGGGGGGAAGAGCTGATTCCTCCAGAAGGAGGAAGTGCTGCTGTGGCGAGGGGCAGCAGAGAGAGAGGAGTGAGCAACAGGGTGTGTCTGGAGCTCCAGAGACCAGGGCTGTAGCAAGCAGGCCCTCAAAGAGCAAAACAGCCAAGAACCTGCATGAAGCCTGGGAGGGAGAGAACGGCTGATGGTGTATGCCCCAGGACAAGAGCCAGGAGGAGCACTGTGCCAGGGAGAAGTCACCCGAGGACAATCCGGAGCTGGACCCAGTATCACTGCTGCACAGAGCTGAATGGGGCTGTGAATACTGGAGCTTGTGATTTTGCATTGGGAATAAGGAGGGAGGCTGTTAGCTAGTTAAGTGGGGAGGTTGTTGCTCTGTGTGGTTTTTCAGACAGCAGCAGAAGAGGACACCAGAAGGGTTTGTTGGGGGGACCAGAAGGGTTGCCAGGTGTCCGGTTTTTGACCAGAATTCCTGGTCAAAAAGGAACCCTGGCGGCTCTGGTCATCACTGCTGACTGGGCTGTTAAAAGTCCAGTCAGCGGGGCTAAGGTAGGGTCCATGCGACTCCCGGAAGTAGCGGCATGCCCCCCGTCCAGCTCCTAGGCGTAGGGGCAGTCAGTGGGCTCCACACATTGCTCCCGCCCCAAGCGCTGGTTCCTCTGGGAACCGCAGCCAATGGGAGCTGTGGGGGTGGTGCCTGTGAGTGAGGGTGGGGAGAGTGAGTGAGTGATGGACGGA
This sequence comes from Chrysemys picta bellii, assembly GCF_011386835.1. Lineage (NCBI taxonomy): Eukaryota > Metazoa > Chordata > Testudines > Emydidae > Chrysemys > Chrysemys picta. Next base: position 59,708,627 of record NC_088800.1, read on the forward strand.
AGGGGGAATGGAATGAATGGGGGCGGGCCCTCAGAGGAGGGGCAGTGCAGGGCAAGGGTGTTCGGTTTTGTGCGAGTAGGAAGTTGGCAACCTCAGTTTACTGGTGCGGAAGACAACCAGGAGCACCCAAGAGTCACTGCCAGACTGGAACTTTGCCCAGGACTCCTGAACCCTGTGTGCATACACATTGCTTGGTGTCTGCCCTTTCAGACTGTGGTACCGCTGGGCCTGTGGGACCTTGTGTTGAATGTAACCCTGTTTTACTGCTTCCCCCTATTTCCTCCTATTGTTTTTTTCCCTTCATCCTTCTGTAAATAAATACAGTAACTCCTCGCTTAACGTTGTAGTTATGTTCCTGAAAAATGTGACTTTAAGTAAAATGATGTTAAGCGAATCCAATTTCCCCATAAGAATTAATGTAAACGGGGGAGGGGGGGGAGGGGTTAGGTTCCAGGGATTTTTTTTTTCAGTAGACAAAAAACTATATATTATATAGATATACACACAGTATACTTTTTAAACAAACAATTTAATACTGTTCACAGCTATTATGATTGTGAAGCTTGGTTGAGGTGGTGAAGTTAGCGGGTGGAAAAGGGAGGGATATTTCCCAGGGAATACCTTGCTGCTAAATGATAAACTAGCACTCGGCTGAGCCCTCAAGGGTTAACACATTGTTGTTAATGTAGCCTCTCACACAAGGCAGCACGAACACAAGGGAGGGGAGATAGCATAGCAGACGGAGACAAACACAGACCTTGTGTGTGTGGGAGAGAGAGAGAGAGATGCACACTGCCCCTTTAAGTAAGCTGCCCCGCTCTTAAGTGCATTGTCTTTTTAAGTGGATCAGGAAGTTGAGACAGCTGCTGCTGCCCCAGTCTCTCTCTGTCTGTGTCCCTCTCTGCTCCATATGGAGAAGGGGTAAGTGGGGTGCAGGCAGGGCTGGCTCCAGGCACCAGCTTCTCAAGCAGGTGCTTGGGGCGGCCGCTCCGGAGAGGGGCGGCACGTCCAGGTATTCAGCGGCAATTCGGCGGACGGTCCCTCACTCCGCCTGGGAGCGAAGGACCTCCCGCCAAATTGCCGCCGCAGATCGCCATCGCGGCTTGTTGTTGTTGTTGTTGTTTTTTTTTTTTTGGTTTTGTTTTGGCTGCTTGGGGCGGCCAAAACCGTGGAGCCGGCCCTGGGTGCAGGAGCAGGGAGTAGGGGGACACCCTGAAATTAGCTCCCCCCCCTTCTCTCCCTACACAGCAAGCAGGAGTCTCTGGGAGCAGCACATGGCAGTGGGGGGAGGGACAGCTGAACTGCAGGGCAATTGATAGCCTGCTGGGTGGCTGCAGCACAGGGAACTCAGGGGAAGGAGGAGCTGATAAGGGGGCTGCTGGTCCACCCTGGTTACAAGCCCCCACCAGCTAGCTGCAACGGGCTGCTCTTCCTGCAAGCAGTGGACAAAGCAGGCAGCTGCCAAATGTCTTTAGAAGGGAGCATTGCACAACTTTAAATGAGCATGTTCCCTAATTGATCAGCAATGAAACAACGTTAACTGGGATGACTTTAAGTGAGGAGTTACTGTATTTCCCTTTTCTATATTCATTGTACTTTTACAGTGTGTATGTTCACTCTGGGGTGTTTGGAACAGGTACCCCTGCGGTGCAAGGGATTTTCCCTGCTGCATTCCTGTGCACACCTTCTCTTGGCTGGAGCTGCCTGCAGAGCAGACTTCATCTTGGCTATAAGGGCGCTAAAGTTGCAGTAGGCTAAGAAGGGGGCCAATTAACCAAACAGGCTATAATTGAGGGGAATTATGTGGTTTAAGTCATCCCCTGACTTGAATAATAAGGGAGCCCAGCTGAGGAGGAATGAGCTGGGCTGACTTTATAAAGACAGGAATTTAGTTGGCTGCAGGGAAATAGTCTGCAGTCACTCCCTAGGAAAAGGGAGGTGTGTTTGGGGGCTACAGAATCAAAGTAGCCTATGGTTACTTCCTAATTGAAGGGAGTTTTGATACTGGCAAACCCAGTGAAGGGGGAGGGGAAGCCAGAAATTTATGAAAGGCTCAGGGGAAAAGGTAGTAAGGTCCTGAATGGAACAAATTGTGGCTGCTGATTAGAGGGTCCCTAAGCTGGAACCCGGAGTAGAGGGTGGGCCTGCATTCCCTTACTAGCTACTAGGGAAGTGGCACCAGCTGGACAGTGAATGGCTGCCTGAGCCTGTTCATAAGAAAAGACTTTGATGCCCTAGAAGGGGAGGACTCATCTGCCTTGGCTGAAGGGCTGGGTCACGAATGCAGAATCTTGCCATGTTGAGATCCAAGAAGAGGAGGCAGGGAATGTGGCGAGGGGCAGAAAGGAGGTGTCAGACCTTAAATCAGCTAATCCTCAGAGCGACCAGAAGGAGGCGCAGTAGCAGTGAGCAGACCCTGTAACAGTATTTAATGGGGAGTTTTACATTCTTGTGACTGAGAGACTGCAATATCAAATGAAAGACTGTCATTTGGTTGAGAGAGAAATGCAGTTTCAGTCTGTGGGATGCAAAAAGACTTTTTCTTCCATGTTGTAGGTAATATTTCCTTACTTTAATGCACGCCTATTGATGCTTTCCGTAGTATACAACCACATGTATTTACTTCAAAGTTTTGTTTGTTTGTTACCTATCCAAATTTTTGAACAAACTAAATTCGCTTTATTTAAATTAACTTCAATTAGGTCTTGGATATTATTAGGGAAGGAATCATGGTTCAGGAGCTTTGGAATTGGCGCATAGGGGAGGTGAGACATGAGAAAAAGTGAGGAAACAACCTAAGTATAAAGTTACAACTGTGCTGGAAGGAGTTATTGTGAGACTGTTGTGTCCAATTGTGGAGCTGAGCAATCTGAAAGGTACTGCACATAGATAAATTGAGTGATTTCATTTTGCATTTCATTATTAATGTTAAGCAGGAAGTTTTTTAAAGATTTTGTTTTGTTCAAAGATATTTGTATACAACATATTAGGCCACGATTCAGTAAAGCAAACAAAACAAAACAGACCGGAAAAACTATGTGATGAAGGGGAAATGCCCTCAATTTAATTGTGTGGGGGTTTTTTTTGTTTGTTTTTGTTTTTTGTTGTTGTTATTTTTTAAACTTTAACAGAAGAGATTAGCAGCCAGCTTGCTACATTACGGTAAGATGCCTGAAGATCTCCTTTTCTCCTAAAGAATAGGTGTTGGGTTTTTGGAGTTTTTGTTTTGTTTTTCTGGCTTGTTGCTGAACTCAGCGCATGATTATTTTTAAGAGAGCCAATTCACTGAACTGACCTGAATGGCATGACATACTAACATTAGTAAAAATTTGCCACTGGATATATAAATATATTCAGTTTTATTAATTACTTTTAATATAACAAACTACCAGGAGTGATTGGCAATACACAGAAACTTTGATCTTTCCCCCCTATAAATTTGCCTGACATTACCTCAGAGGGCAGTCGGAACACCTGTGTGGTCACAACTTGGTGGGTTTCATGGGTGGGAAGGGGGGTGGGATAATGTGTCCAGAGATTCTGCACATTGTAAATGGGAGCTTGTTATCTGACAGCTGCCCAGTCTCCTGTGTCACCAGGGCAGGCATTTAGAAGCCAGTCAAGAAGCAGCACATTCAGTGGGCCAGATCCACAGATGATGTAAAATTGGCGTAGCGCTCGCTGATGCCGATAGAGATACATTGATTTATGTGAACTGAAAGATCTGGTTCTTGATCTCTAAAGTGGATGTCAGAGAACTTCCCCAGTGGCTCCAGAGATATTCTGATTACTGCAGCTGATCCAGTGCAGATCTTCAATCCCTCTGAAGACAAGTCTGGCTGTGTTTTATATTTTTAACCCACTCCCACCCCCCACCTCAATCTCATGCCCACAATAGGCTTTAAGAGTAAGAAGCTAATGCAAAAGTAGTAAGTTAAATAGCAATTCTGTTTTTTCACTCCTTGCAATAAACCTTGAACGTGAAATTTAATGGTACAATAACTATGTGGCTAACATAAGAATTTTGCGACCCTGATGCAAGACATTAACTACATGCTTAAGTGCATTGCTGAATCATGACCTAAATGTTTTATACATATTAATATATGTGAATATCTTATTTTGATACTGTTGAACCTTTTTCTTTAATGCTGAAGTGTTGACTATCCCCAATATATACCCTGCAAAATAGTCTGCTATGCTTTATCAGAGGTCAAGAAAGTAGAATCACTTAGCTGCAAGGAGACAATTTTTCTCTTTGAGCATAACTACCTTAGCATGCAATAGGTATCTTAGATCAGTCTGATGACTAGAGACATAAATATTATTACATTGTGAGTGCTATTATACACATGGTGCTTTGGAGTCCTAGTTTACAAGTCTTGGTAGCAATAAGCATTGTAAAAAATCTAAATAAAAATTTCTGAAGAAGCTCAATATTAAATCAAATCTCCAGTTAGTCTGTTGACTGTTATGAGAGTCAGGCAGGCCATCAATGATAAATTTGTAATACTGGATGGCTGCAGAGATCTAAGAAGTGAGGAAAAAAATTTAGTCTAATTTCTCAGCTGAATACTGTACAGAAAAGAATAAAATTGGATACAGATTAACAAAGTACAGATGTGGCAATTGGTTAATCTTGTATTTTGATATCTTTGCCTTTGGGTAAGATGTAAATTGATGTTATAAACTTTCTAGGATTTTCTAGTGGGAGGTCTTTATTTTCCCTAAAGGAACATACCTGGGCAAGATTGAATTTTCCCTAGAAAATAGAAAAAAAAAGTAATAAATCCGATGTTATGATCCCTACAGCAAAAAATACTTCAGTTATGATGGATTATGTTAGAAAGTAAATGAGATTTCTAGGTAACAGATATTACAGACATGTTCTGATGTTAGTATTAGTAGTTTTAAAATTTATAGCTTCCCTTACTTATACAAGTTAAGTGTTGTTATATACTATAGTCTGCAATATCTCTCTCTTCAGGCCCTTTCTGTAAAAGGGGCTAGATTTCATAGTTGCATCACCACAAATAATATACAAATCAAAAAAAATATATATACTGAAGTGCTCTTCAGGTTATTTAATTAATCTTTTAGTAGTCTTAGTGATTTAGAGGTAGAATGTGTTACCAATCAGGAAATCTAGGATTGGATTACAGACTTGCTGCCTGATTCTGGTTTCTATTAGAATGGTATAAAACTAGAGTAACTTCTGTCTCTTTTATTTTATTTTATTTTATTTTCTGAGCTTTCATGATCTAGGATTGAGGCACAGGAGACAGCTGTTTCTTTGTAAAGGAGGAAGGGTAAGGTGATCATTCACTAGTAACACCTGTTGACAGAATTCGCTGTGGCGTCTCCATAAGGCTGTTCAAGGAAGAAAAGGTTTTAGGATTTAAGGACATTAGGAAGTGGGTGTTTTGTTTCAGAAAGGGCCACCACATTTCTTCCCTTAGTCAATTCCCTCCAAAAAACATTCTTGACTGATAGGGATTCTAAAGTTCAAACAAGATGTGATAAAGTAATTTAAAAGTTTGTATACTGTAGGCTGAGTGGTGGGCAATAATAGGCAACCATTTATCCAAAGTTACCATATAGTGTTCTCTGATACCACAGCTTTGCTCTGCCAGTAAAATAGGTAGAGAGTGTGGGAGTAAAAGTTCACTTGCATTAATGCCGACTGGGATAAAAGGGGTAATTAAGCAGAGCTACATGTGAAAGGAAGGAAACATATGAAATAAAATACTGGAGAAGGTGAACAAAACAAAGACAGAGTTGGAGAAATGGAGATTCCTTTCTGGAAAAGAAGCAGTTTGAGGTATTTTGTTGATGAAGCAGAAGGATGAGCTTAAGTTAAATTTAAAATAGCAAGTTAAGTAGGAGGCTTTTCTATCATAGAATCTTAAAAAGGGGCAGACTAAGGCATAGGCACTACAGACCCATGCCTGGGGTCCCAGCTTCTGGGTTCATGAGAGTACATCATAATTCCAGCGTACAAAAAAGTGTGTCTAGTTCTCACGGTTGTGATAAAAGACTGAAAACCTGAATTGAGTATAGCCAATGGAATGGTGTCTGCCTGAGTCTGCAGAGTGCCTGAACTAATGGCTCTAACACAAATGAACTCCCACATTCATCTGTATGGAGTATTAACTACAGACTCTCTGCCCTTGGAGCACATGGGGGGGGGGGTGGGCAGCACCACCCCAAAATGGGGACTTTGGGAAGGAATGAAAGAGAGCAGCAGGTCTAGCCTACCTGCCCAAGCAGATACACCCGAGTTGCTAAGTACTGGGGGGGCTCCTGCTTGTTACTCTAGCCGTTGTAGGTTCACTGCTGCCATCTCTCATTGTTCCCATAAGGAAAAGAGGGCCCCTTGCTGCCCTCCCTGCTTCTGATCATTGGCCCCTCTCTCACCTAAATGGAAGGGATGAGGCCACTGCATGTGGTGAAGCTGTTGTGGGCCCTTTGTCATACTGTGCCTAGAGCCCCAGATTGTCTTAACTTCTCACCAATCATGTTGGTGAGATTGCCTTAACTTCTCATCAACATGGTTGGATTATGTACCTCTAAAATAATCCAGATAATGTAGAGTGAAAGTGTAATATAAGATATATGAATTTCTTTGTTTTGCACAAGGTCCCATATTCTCTCACACCTGAATAACCTCTATTATGTTCAATTTGGAGTACTTTCAATAACTAACCTATATCAATGTTAGAAATGTGTCATTGCCATCTGGTAATTGTTTTTTAGCCAACCTCATAGTCCAAAGAATGTACATTTTGTAACTGAAGTTGACTTAAAGATCATTTTTCACCACTTAAAGGGCATTTAACGATAAGTTCAAATAGAAAAAAGTGCTCAAAGAACATCATAACTTGATGAATAGAATAAATATTATTTGTTATGCAGTAGGTATAAAATTATAATGATTTTCCCCTATGTTTACTGATGAAGGGCATTCTGGCTCTCTGGGGGGTTGATTCTTCAAATTTGAGACACAAATGATTCCGTGCTATATTTGCCCACTATATTTGTTGCCTTGGCAACAAACACAGTGTGCTGGAGCTGCACAAAACAGAAGTTTAATTGGCAGATTCACCCTCTGGACAGTAAACAAACATTGCTTCTTGTCATTATGTAAAGACAATGTTTTCAAATATGTACAGTAAATCATTTTCTGTTGTATATCGTATTCATTTCTTCTTAAATGCCTTTTGGTGAGATCCTCTGCAACAGAGGATCTTGATCCCTTATCTCTTTAAGCAAATTTAGAATAACTTCTATTATTCTCTAGCTCAGACTACTGGATAAATCAGGGAACTGGATACATGCATGGTGGTTAAGTCCATTAATGGCGTCCCTAGCCTCTGTTTGTCAGAGGATGATGGCAGGAGAAAGATCACTTGATCATTGCCTGTTAGGTTCACTCCTGCTGGGGCACCTGGCATTGGCCACTGTCGGTAGACAGGATACTGGGCTGGATGGACCTTTGGTCTTACCCGGTACGGCCGTTCTTATGTTCTTAACTGTTGAGCCTCCTGCCCATTTCTACTTTTCCCACCAATATTTTGGAAGTGAGGGATTTTAACTGAATGAGTACGAGAACTAACAAAATCAACCTTTTAAAATTGTTTATCATATATAAACAACTGAGGAAAAACTAATCCTAAAAACCTTCAAGTTCTCTAGCAGATGTTTACTGTTTACTGTAATGTAATGTTTCCTGTTTTCTTCTCTGCTCAGTCTTCTTGTTTGCATAAATTGTGCCTATAAAGCTGTACTTAACTTTGCTGCTGAAAACCAGTGTGTTAATAGTGCAGTTTTGATGATGTTTTATAGTGTGCCCTTTTTAACTAAGTGAAAAATTATTGTATTTCATCCATGTGAAGTTGCATATTCTAGAAAAGATGAGGGCTTTCAGCCAAAAGGGAGCAAAATAAATTTACACCTTTGCCACAGATGCTTCCTTGAAAAAGGAGGTGTAAGTTTTAATATTTCAAAGTACACAAAACTCAACATGTATGCAGTTAGTTTTTTTCTCCTCACTCTCCATTTCCCTTTCTCTTCCACTAATTTTAGAGACACTGATTAGACTTGATCCTGCTCCCAACAACCATTGACTTAAATGATGTTGGATCAGGCCCTTTGTGAGAAAGCAAGACATGATTACTTGATGAGACCTGCAGTGCATCTCATCCCTCTCTTCATCTCACTCAATACTAGAAGTTAGGCCGCAGTTGCTGATGAAAACATAGGCACAGTTGGAATATCAATGTGGTGTTGAGGGCACACAGTTAATGAGCCAGTCTCTGCTACTTCCAACAGATGGGAGATATGCAGGGGAAAGCTATTACATTTTCACCGTTTATTTTTTCCTATAATGGAAAGTAGATTGAGTTTGCATGGACAAATTTGATTAGAGATGGGCCTGAACCAAAACACCCATGGTGCGATTCTGTACTATGCCTCAAAGTGCATAGAAGTGACAGTCCAGGAGCAGGGGGGATTATGGTGACTTTGAATTGCCTTTGTGCCTGCCAATTCCTGGACTGCTCTGTGGCCCCTGGCATAATTTAGACAGCCCTTGGAATCTATCTAAGTTAGGACAGACTTCTGTGGCTACACAGTGGCCTGCAATGGTGCACATAATCTCTGCAGTGGTATGTGCTGTGGTCCTACCCTGACCCCTTCCCTCAGCATGCCCTCTGTGCTAGGACTTGTGAAGGAGTCTTTGGAGGGCAGTTTTATTGCTGTCTCCTGCAGTGCTGGTGCCTGTCTCTCTCCCCTTCCTTCCCTCCCTCCCCCAGCTGTGACCATGACTTCTTAGAGAACTTTTACACTGCTCTGACCTTTTCACATGGTGCTCTTTGAAGTGTTCCAATTTCATGCCTTGGACTCCTCTACCTTAATTATCATGCTTTTTATCATAATTTAAAAAAGGAATCCTCATTGGCATATTAAAAACTACCAGTCCTATGCATGTTCCCTGATACTCCTCCCATAATCCTTTACGGGTATGTCTGCATTGAAACTGGGAGGTACAATTCTCAGTCCAGGTAGACACGCTCATGCTAGCCCAGCTTAAGCTAACGCACTAACAGTAGCAATGTGAACTTTGTGGTACTAGCGGCATCTCAGGCTAGTCACCCAAATTTAGACCTAGGGGGTTAGGCAGGCTACCCTGAGCTCGCACTAGTACTGCAATGTCTATACTGCTATTTTTAGCACTCTATCTCAAACTGAGCTAGTATGAGTATGCCTCCCTGCACTGGGAATTAGTTATCCGCTGTAGATGTAGACATAAGCTAGTTTGGCCCGGTATTTCTGACATTCAAAGGCTGTAATATTGCACAGCACAAAATAAGCAAGTTGTTTAGAAAGTTTACATGTGCACCCATACAAGAAATCACTAATTAAAAAAAGTTAAGGCTGTAATATAACAAAATTGAAATGTTAAATGGTGTGCTAATTAAAAAAAGGACTAGTTTCGGATTGTTTTACCCACATTAAGTAGTAATTTACTCAGTAAGTTATCCTATTAAAATGAGTAGGTCTTTTCAACAAGTATGTTGAAATTCAACATAAGTAAGCATATCAGAGTCCAGCCCTTATTTATCTTTTAAATAAAAAATCTGCTACAATTAAAACATTAAAATAACTTCTCCAAGGATGGAGAATTATTTCCGGGATTACATTAAGGTATGGCTGAAAGTAATGGGATGAAATTAGGCAAGGGGAAAATCTAGGCTGCATAAAAGGAAAAGTCTGTCTAATAGTCCACAGAGTGGTAAAACCCCAATTGCTTGGGACCTTACAAAACAAAGTGAACCAAATACTAAATAATGTGCTGCAGAGAGCCATCATCCATTGGGAGGAATATTGACTTCATAACCTCACAGGTTTTTTTTTTTCTTCTCAAAATTCCATAATTCTTCGATTTGTAAATTTTCATTAACTTAATCTAAATATTTAAATATTAATAGGATTTCAAATCATTCACTTTTAATCACTTTAATCACAAAGGGCATGCTTCTGAAGGGATGTTGTAAAATACTGTGCTAATACATTTATTAAAATAGTAGTAAGTTAGTCATGCTAATAGTAAGAGTATTTAACAATGCGGCTACCATTTCACATGCTGTTTCCTTTCAGAGTGTAATGGGGCATGCTCCATCTCCATCCTCCGATGCCCCCAGAAACCTTTCAGATACTCCACTAAGTGGCAACTTGGTGTGAATTTATTTACATTTCCTTTCCCAGCACCAGTCCAGACTTGTGCAGCAAAAAATTTTCAGTAAAATATTTTCAGTGCTTTTTGCCCTTTCCCACAGGGCCATGGAGGAATGGAATTCTCCTTTCCTCAAGAGCTTGGAACGTACTGGACCCAGATAGCACAGGTCATCCCCCCTCACTTCCTTTATATCCCTCAGCTGCTGGGTAGTTGGTTCATCAGCTCTCCCACACCGATAAGCTAATTAGCTGCATATTCTTCCACCAGTCTTGTCTAGGGGAGCTGATTGATGTCTAAGTGATCAAGATGCTGACTCAAGGGATGCTGCAGCAAGTGCAAGCGAGGCAGGATGGCTATAGCCTTCAGGATATGTGTGTTCAATTCTTGGCTCCGCCACTGACTCTCTGTTTGTTCGACTCTGAGCAAGTCACTTCATTGTTTTCGTTTCCCCATCTGTACTAGGGAGGAGAAAAATCCTTCCTTTGTCCATCTTTAAAAGTTCTCTGCTCAGTGGTCCTCTTCTGGATCCCTGATTTTGAACCTGTAACCCTCACTTCCGTCCCTACTTTTTCATTAGTTGTCCCTTGGAATTGCTTGAGCCCTAGATTCAGTAGCTCCCCCCCTTTAGTTGGGGGAGAGGCCTTCAGATGTGGGCGGGTGCACCTTCCTGGGACTTCAATAAGTGTGTGCTTGCACTCTGTCACAAGCAGGTAATATAATTTCCAAGAGTTTCATGATCTTAAGCCTTGCAAACTCACATTATGTGGGAGATGTATTGTAAAATCCCTGTTCCCTGCCTCCAAAACCATGAAAATAACATTCTTTAATATTTTATATTATTTCTCCGAATACATTTCTCCACTTTAGAAGTTTAATTATCAAATCAACTCCCTTCATTGGCCAAAATAATTTAATTTTATTGTCATTGCAGGTTTTTCAGATTTTATTTCAGACCATCTGCTTTATAATGCAACAGTTTTAAAAGGTTGAGATTACAGAAGATGATTTCCTTGCATATTTTTAATTAAAATGTTGTTTTCTTATTGACTTAATTCTTTGGTTACAGTCACAGTATCCAGTGAAATCAATAGTGTAATTGCAGATGTACTAAGTTCTAACTTGGAAGGATCAGGTGGAGAAGGAAGTTAACTTCCAACAGTAAAATGTAACTCAGATATGATTGTAATGAGTCCCTCTCCCCCACCCCCAAATACCAAGGAATTTGTGTGCCACACACTACTATCTAATAAATAGTTGTGTGGATCCTGTAGAGTTTGGCTCACAGTGCTGTATGAAATTTATTTCAATTTATTATCACATATTACTAAGCTTCTATCCAAACATCTCTGGTATGTTGTAACATTTGAAATCTCCAACATCAAAGTTCAACAGTACTAATAAAGTAACAAAATGGACCCACCTCTCAGTTAGGTCTGGTCTATACTACCCGCCTGAATCGGCGGGTAGAAATCGACCTCTCGGGGATCGATTTATCGCGTCCCATTGGGACGCGACAATCGATCTCCGAATCTGCGCTCTAACTCCACCAGCAGAGGTGGTAGTAAGCGCCGCCGACAAAAAGCGGCAGAAGTCGATTTTGCCACCGTCCTCACAACGGGGTAAGTCGGCTGCAATACGTCGAATTCAGCTACGCTATTCAAGTAGCTGAATTTGCGTATCTTAAATCGACTCCCCGCTGTAGTGTAGATGTACCCTAAGTCTCCAACCTCTCTTGGTTACAGGTATTTTCAAGGAAGTTTCAGTTGTCTCCTTTCTATCTTTACCCTTCCTTTTCCTTTTAGACTTGTAAAGCACACTGGGATCCTAGTTCACTCTGTAGTTTGTTTTAAGGCATCACGCAGTTCATGGAATTTGTTTTTTCAGATTACTTTTTTAAAAACATAGGAAATTCACTACAAAAATCAACAGTAAAAGAATGTTAAGGTTCTACAGTCATTCACTCAAATGCCAAAATGAGACTGACATACAATCTTAATTTGGCCCCCTGGAGTTATGATACAGTTACTAATTAGATGTTGACATATTATTGTTCTATGGGGTCTTGTCTCATTCAGTGTACAGAATGCACAATGAATAAGGCAGAAGGTTGTAAGAAAAGAAGGGATATTTCTGGTGGTTAAGGCACTTGACTGGAACACAGGAGTTCTGGATTCTATTCCTGGATGTGCCACAGCTTTTCTCTGTGAACTTGGGCAAGTCTCTCTCTCATAATGCATACACACAAGGGAGTTGAATTAAAGCTATTTGGCAACCTTCATTCTGGACTTTTTCTAATTTCTGGGTACTTCATTTTGGAACCTTGACATTCTTTGAACACAGTTTATTGTGTGTAATTTAGTGTATATATAGTAGAGTACAGCTGGAGATGCCAATCAGGATTGGGGCCCTCATTATATAGTAGCCACCATACAAACAATAAGGAAGGCATGTTCCCTGCCACAAGGAGCTCAAGGTATATACTTAAAGTGCTATTTCTGATAACTCCCAATTCAGTAAAACACTTAAGCACACACTCAGACTTTAAGCTTAGGTGCTGTATTAAATATGTATCTGAATCAAGCCCTTAAACAGTAAGATGTAAAAGCATGTGTGTGTTCTACAGGTATTTGGGAAAAAATTGATTCAGCATCTTGGGGACATACCAGCAAAGTGTTACTGTCTGCTACCAGGCATATGTTACTCAAAGTACTATTTTCAGAAATTAATCATAGAGCAGTTGTTCATCAATTTTACTATGGATCTGAAGGTCCATTTTAATATTAATTTTGATAGTTCAGTACTTCTATGATACAGGAAGAGAGAGAGTTTGTATATTTTATTTTTCTATGACTTTTCTTGCATCCTAATGCTTTCAGAATTCCTGATATTATAAGAAGAAAATTGCTCTCATTTGCATAACGTTTGTGTTGCTTGATACAGCTTGAAAGAGAATCTATAAGCTTTTTAAAAAAATATTTGTCCCACCTATAATAAAGGTCTCAGTGCTGCTTAAGCATCTGATACTTCTCTTGATAAGAGAAAAAAGCAGGTAAATATGATTTATGTTGCCCATACACCCAATGACCAATGCCTTACCAGTTTTTTTTAAATTTCAAATTAAAGGAATAAAAAACTTAATATCTTTTTTTTAAAAAAAAGATACCATTCAGAAAGCTGTTAAATCATCATAAATGAAGCTGGCATTGTGTCAATGACTTTAAGCCAGAATCTGCACCTGTTATATTGTGCAAGCAGAGAGAATCTGCATTTTTGCCTTCACTGCATAATATCAATGTGAATCCTGTGGAACAATCAGTAAATATTGAAAGCATAGATTGACACGTCAAGAAATTAGGCTATATATTTTTACAGGTGCAAACTTATAATACAGCTGTATGCTGTTTTAACTTTAAATGGCTGAATAACCACTATGTATAGCTGAACAATCAGGAGAGACATCTTGGAAATGTTTCTTACATGTTGACTGAAAATTTAATACTTACAAAATCCATCAATTGTATATAGGCCTGTTAGTCTACCTTTAGACCCAGATAGATATTTCACATTAACTCTTAAATCAAGTTTCAATCAAATAACATTTTTGGTAGATTATACAATCTTAAAAATATGGTAAATTTTTGAGTTCAAGTCACAAGTCTGAATCCGGGTAAAGTCAATATTGACCAAAAGATGCCACAATCAGACAGCAATTTGGTTGCTTAAGCGAAGTAAATTAAGTCTTAGTCCAGATTCTAGCAAACTGACATAAAAAACCACCCTCCTAATTGCTACTCACTATCCCTACTTGTTGTTTCTATTGAAAGGACACAACTGCCTGGAGACTGCTGTACAGGCTCACTCTAATGCATATCCCCCTCCATTTTAGGAAATGGGTGTATTGTCAGGGCATAGTGGGGATGTTTGTACCACTGCTGCTAACACCATATCTTTTCTATGAATAAACTGACTTCATTTTCAATTGCTGTTTATCTGTCACCTTTCATGGAAGCTTTACATTAATTTTAAAAATAATTAACCCCAGTGTCCTGGCCAAATTCCAACTCTGCAATTACATTCTGCATACTTAAAATACCCCCTGTAGTTACAATTGGATAAGTTATTGTGACAGGTGATTGTGCATTTTTGAGTGTGTACATTTTCTGTGTAGCTTCATACTGATATGAGATTTGTTGTAATGTAATGCTGAAAGTATCCTGCACTGGAAAAGCTCACTGATAATGACATTTTGTTAGCATGTCAAAGGAAATTGCTTTACTGAAGATGCTTTCCCAAACAACATTTGGGGAAGAAAGTGTTTCAGCTAACTTGCTCCTTTCTTAGCATCAAAATTATTTTTTGAGGCAATGGCTAAGGAAGTGTGTCTAGTAAGTATATATATGAGATTAATCTTTGGTCTATATAATGACAAAACAAACTTGGACCTTGCTGTAAAAATGCAAAACTGAACCCTAACTATGGACTTGTGACTGGAATCTCCATAATACATTTTTTTTTAAAGTAGGACGACGGTGATGCCATCTGCTAAACATAGTGCTTAGGATGCACAAATAGCATTGAGTGATTCTGGAAATAATATTTAAGAGAAAAACTGGCACCAAATAAAAACTAGGCATGACAGAAAAACTAAACAAATGAGACAAAAAAAATCAATTATTAAAAATCTGTCTTTCCTGTGTTATTTGTTTGAATACAGAAAATTCACCTGCCATCAAACCATAGCACCCACACAATTTTTGGCAATTTATCTCCGTACCAATCCACACTGCCTCTTTTCAGACTAATAAGATTAAAGTTTTCAAAAGCCCAACTGTGTTACAGTGGCTGTTAAGCCACCCTTGTGTTGATTTTGATTCAATTTCAAGAATTCAGTTTGAATTTGCTCTTTAAGGGTCTCAGATACCTTTTCCATTTATTTCACTTGCTAAGCCAGTAGTCCATCAACCTTGTTACTCCAACCCCCCGCCTCCCTCCTACCAATAACTGTTTTATTCATAATAACCTATTCTGTTTCTAATGTCTGATTTATAACTCTTTTCTAGGCCATGGTAAGATCTCTCAAAACTCCAGCATAAGGCACATTGTATTTGTTCAATTACGTGTCAGGGTGGATCTTAGTATAGGTACACATGGGCCTTATATAGATGGTTTTTTTTACTAGCAATGTCCTTTAGGACCACATGTGTGCCCTATGCTTCCTTGTGCTTCCATGTGAGGTCCTAAATGGTGAAGCGGCTATGACTCTTGCTCAGTTTCATCTTGCACCCGGTCACAGAGAAACAGAACCTTACAAAAAACAAACAAACCAGGAGTACTAGTGGCACCTTAGAGACTAACAAATTTATTAGTGCATAAGCTTTCGTGGGCTGTAGTCTCTAAGGTGCCACTAGTACTCCTGGTTTTGCGGATACAGACTAACACGGTTGCTACTGTAGAACCTTACAAGTCTCCCACTGCTAATTCTTAGTTAAGGCTAAACTTCAATATCTTTTGGAAACCATCAGGTCCACTTCTCATCATCTGTTTTGACCTCCATGGACTGTTCACCAATGTCTGGACTGAATTTCTCCATTTAGACCCCCTCCTAATTTAGAGGGCTTCCTCGATGGCAACTCAAAACCTGTGGGCTTCAAGACCTGTCCCCTCCTGTGATGGCTTAATCCCCTTGAAGAACGGACACAGCAGGTGTTTAGTTTGCCTTCCTCTCAACCCTGAGATGTAAGGCTGAAACTCCATCTTCTGGAAACATTCATGAAGGTCTCCACAGACTTGAAGGGGATCAGCTCTAGTATCCTATTAATGGAAAAGGCATATCACCTAGGGCCTCACTGAGTAGACATGTGACATCTAAGACAACTGCAGAGAAGATGGAGCAAAGAAAAGACCTAGCACCAACATTTGACACCTGTACCAACATTGATACTGGACTGAAGTTGACTTCTGACTTACCATTGAGGCTGACACCTACACCTCAGTTGTTGAAGTCAAGCCCTGAAAAGGGCTGCTCAGAGGACTGGGACAGAAGCTCAAGAAGTGCCCTTCATAGGGATAGGCATATCAAAGTCTACAATGAAAAGACTTCCAAGTCCTACCCAGTATCAAGGGATGGGGAGAAGGAGCAGCCAGAGATGCAGCAGACTGCACTGGTCCCACCCCCAGCTACTCACCACTAGGCATCAATCCCAGCTTCAGGGGATGAGGCTCAGGAAGAATCAGGTCTATCGTAACTGAGACACCAGTGCAATGTCCAGTACCGAAAGCTCCTTGCACATCAGTGTCACCGATAGCAAAGGTCTGTTGCTCATTACTCTCACCAGGGCATGCGTTCTTCCCATCAATGAACAGGGAACCTTCACTCTGAAGTCTGCAGATAGTGCTGTTAAGAGATCTATGGGCTTCTCCTACAAGCACTGGCCTTTCAAGACTGGCACTGGTTCTGCCAATACCTGTGAGTAATCCATATTCAGATGGTGAGCCACGAGGGCCGTATTAGGGTCCACCTTCAAAACTGTCAAGGAGCTGCTTTACACCACTGAGGAAGAGAGAGAGGTATTTCCCTGCAGCATCCCTGGCCTGACTTCTGACCGCAGAATAGCAAGAGGAGCTTGGTGCAGGACTGAACAACACCAGTGTCCTGTCTTATCATGTAAAATCCTCTCCTTGTTGTCACTGGAGAAAGTGGTATTCTTGGCACTGGTACTAGTTGACTTGAACGCATTGTATGAGCTTCTTGTGCAGATTGCCAAGACTCTGGAGATTTGAGACCTTGATCATCTAGAAGTCCGACAAGCAGCTGAAAAACTTGTCAGTTTCTGCTCCAGGAAGGATTGCACTCCTCATTAATGAGGGACTGCTAGACCTGGCCAAAACCTTATGGCAAAAGCCAGCTCCTATAACACCACTATAAGAAATAGGCTGAGGTGCTCACCTGAAACATGTTCATATGCAAGGAATGTTGTCTCAGGATGACTTGAGAGTACACATATATGTCCTTGAGTTGAGGGCCATCAGTCTAGTCTGTATAGCATCCCTGCCTATTCTCTGCAACTCCATGGTGCAAATCTTGACAGACAATATGTCTGTGATGGGTGTACTATATAAACAAGCAAGGGGGTGCTCAATCATCTCCTTTTTGCTAGGGGAATCAAGTTTTGGGAGTGGTGTCATCAACACTTTGTGATTCCACTGCCTCAACGCCTTCCCACCAGGTCATTACTAATCTTGGGGTCTTCCTGAGAAGAAATATGCTAACCAATCTTTAGAGATTGCTGCAAAGATCCACCCTAGAACCAATGGGGGTCTCCGACCATAAACACATTTGCCACAGATAACAACACTGAATATCTCAAATCACAACTAAAAAAAAAATCAAAGTGGAAAGAGAGCAGCACAGCACAAAGCAGTATTAAAATGTCCCACCAACCAGGATATTGATTCTCTTATCACTTACACCAGCATAAACCTGGAGTAATTCCACTGAAATCAGTGGAGGTACACCAATATACAACTGGCATGAGAGAAGAATCAGGCCCAAGTCCTTCAGGACATCAGGTAAGCCCCATTGGAGAAATCATAAGCATTGCTTACATAATGGAAACATATTATTATTATTACTATGCCTTTTTTTCCTGTTGCCATATTTCTGTTGCCACGGTAACTGATCATGAATTGTTCATAGTAAGTGACCTTGCCTTTGCTTTTATTGCCAAGAGTTATTGTGCAGAGGTTATTTATAGAATTATAGAGGTGATTGTGACTTTCTGAAGACATGCAGGTTTTGGTCTGCTTCATTGTTTTGTCGAAAGAAAGGTTAAAAACATAAGATAGGAAAAATGTTAACACTTCTTTGACTACAGAAATATCTTGATGTTACTCAGAAATGGAAAATTACAATTAATAATAATAATTCATAAAGCAGTTGGATGAAAACTTGCCAACTAACATTGCTCTCTGCAATGTTCTTAATGCATATTTTTCTCTATTGGACATATAATCTATGCTCTCGCTCTCTCTGATTTGGTCTTGTGTGCTTGATGTTTTCAGACAATAGTGAAAGAACTTTGTTAAATTTGCTGGCTAACAGTGCAGAATGCACAGCCAATATTTATTTTAACAGATTTAACTTTCTCAACTGTCCTACATATGAGCTCTTCTTACATGTTCCAGCTTCCTTTTTGTTTTTACATTCTGAAATGACGGACAGTGAAGTAAAACAAAGCAAATTTCTATAGGCGTATCATAAGCGACAATCCAGGAACAAGGAAAATCAGCCTAACAAGAAAAATCAATATTAATAAAAACTAAATGAGGAAAGGCATATTACATTAAGAAACACTTTTAAGAAATGGCCTCTAAATTTGGAAGCGCATGCTTGTGCACACAATTGATAGGCAGAAAAACCTAAATTTTCTTAAATTAATAGCATTTCCCTGAATAAAATGGATATTTTAACATACTTGACTAGAAAACTATCTTATGTGATTGCCAGTTGAGTTTGCAAATTCTTTGTTTTCTGCAGAGTGCAAAATTGGAAGTCATATTGAGGTGTTTCAGGGGGAAAAAAACCCGATCAGATGTATGATGTAATATGCAAATATCCAAGAAAGCCTTGACACATACAAACTATGAAACTAAAACATAACACAAAAAGTATTCCTGGATTTGTTGTTCTGAGAGAATCATGGCTTCAGACTTTTATTACAACACTTAGTATTTAAGCAACTGGTAAATAGGCTGGATCAAATGCAGAGGAATGTATAGATAGTCAGCTAGGCAATTCATGTGGAGGAACATCTCCGTATCCAAAAGAGGCTTTGTGACATTACCCAGGGTACAATCTGGACTGTGTCCCCTCACTTCTCCAACCTGGGGTGCCTTTTATTCTGCTTTGCTGTGAGAGCAACCACTCCTGGTTGGTTCACATGCAGCCTCCGGCATATAAAATCACTCCCAGGTATGCTGTATGAGTGCTATAGCCAGCCACTCATGAATAACACTACAGGACAACACTAGCAAACTCCCAGTCCTAGACTTGTCCCCCAGAAATGTGCGTCTTGTACAGCCCAGCATCCTCCTGAACAATGCATGCTCATATAAAGTGGCATTTATTAATAGAAAATTATATACACAAATCTTGTTCCAAATGGAGTTTCCCAAACACTTCAATCCAAAAGTACTGGTTTAGATAAAACAACTAAACAAATTTATTAACTACGGAAAGATAGATTTTTAAGTGGCTACAAGTAATGAGGCATATAAATCCGAATTGGTTACAAAGAAATAAAAGGTAAAATGCAACTAACACCTAATAGCACTATCAATCCTTTGATATATTTGAAAATCCAGGCATCCAGCAGAAGGGCACCATGCTTTTTACAGACAATAGCTGCAGAAGCAAGTTTTATAATTAACTTGGTGATTTTAGAATTTGTTTTGTGCCTTTCCCGTGACCTACTCATGACAAGATATATGCATGAAAAGTTGAAATTAATCTATAATTGGTAAATGAGTATTAGCATGGTATTGACTCCATTGATATAAGTTATGATTCCAAACTTTTAAATGTGTAATTCATGTAAGTTCAAACTAACCAAACAAAAACAAACAGATTTGTCCTGTGAGTCTTGCACATTGAAAAAGGAGTTAAGTATGAGTTTGCTTTGTGGATTTAATGACGTAGTGCAACATTTATGTATTTAGACAAGGGGTAGGGAGAGTTAATGTTAAGGGACTGGCGAGCAGTGTCATTTTGAAGCCACATTTATTAATCATTTACAATATTTCTTATTGTTACTAGATACTAGAAGATATTCAGCTGTTTTCATTGCTTTTCTGAATAAATTGTTGGACCTGGTATTGGCCACTGTCGGAAGATGGGATACTGGTCTAAATGGACCTTTGGTCTGACCCAGCGTGGCCGTTCTTATGTTCTTATCATAGCTTTTGCTTTCCTAATTTGAATCAGGGAATAATGGTAAAGTGTCCAGCAATCTGAATAATGGAGAGTAATAGTAGCACATTTTATAAAATGTTTAGTAGACTCAGTAGAGGCTTGAGTTACATACTAACATCTATAGTTTCCACAATACATTTAATAATGTTGTCAGTGAGTATTTGGTGAACATTTCCACTGCCTTTTAACCATACTCAACCCCCACCAGCAAGTACAGGAAATTTGCCTATGCAATGTAATTTCATTGTGGTAAGCCAAGCACCACTGGAGCAACTGAAACTGTATGAGTTTAGCAATTTCAGTGATGTCTCCAAACAAATGGGACAGACTTTTCACAAACGAAGGTGAAGGTTTCCTCAAATTCCATTAATAAATTTAATTGGTACAGAATTCTTGATTCTCCATTTAAACCATTCAACTGTGAACTGTTATATTGTCAGTGGAATGTTAATGTGTTAGTTTTGTGAAAATGTGATCGGTACACCCAAGTACACAAGACACAGCATAGAAAGGGGGTCTAAGCAGCAGGCTGTAACTATATTAAGTAATTATAATCAAATCAGTGGGGGTTTAAGAGTTCCTGTAGCTCTACCATGCAATGAAAAGGTCAGGATCAGAAAGAGTGTTAGCTGTAAGCCGCAATCAAGTGAGTGGGAAGCCAAGCCTTCCCAATCAATCCAGCCCAGCGGTTGAGAATCCAACTACTTTCCTTTCATGCTACAGGAGAAGGGCACTGACAAGGAGAGCCCCAACTTGCATGAGATATGACTTCCTCTACTTTGGCCAAGCAAATGAATGCCCCCCAGCAACCTGCTGAGCCCTCTAGTTTACCTCAGGATCAAGTGTCTTCCATGAATACTAGCATCTCCTTGCTGATGAACCCAGGCCTCTGGAGTGCTATGAGAAGATGAAATCCACAGGGCATCAGCCAGTTTTGCCATGTGGGAAAATCCTTTCCTAACCTTAGAAGGTCATCTGGCCATGAGTTGTCAAGTCTAGAGGTGCTGCGGCTCAGTTCTGGCAAGACCTGGCACAGATGAAGCACTGCTCCTAACCAAGATGTAGCATGATGGTCACTGGCTGTAGTTTTACCATATATAATCTCACAATTTCCTCTGCTTCTTGTCAAGCTTGAAAAAACATGTATTCATATGAAGTATAAAAATCATCCTGTCATTGATTTGCTTGGAGCTTGAAACAATCGTACTTGCTAATGGCAGAAAATAGCCAAGATTTGCTTATGAGGAAATGTATTTCTGCTTCCCTTCAAACTCCCCATGGCCTTCCAGGAAGATTTAAAAGGGAGAAATCTTTACAAACAAATTTTTAACCCCCACACAGACACGCCCCTTTTTCAAACGCTCCTTTCCTGAGATGCCTACAAAAAAAACTTGACAATGATTAGGCAGCTGATGTGCTGAGATACCTGCCTACCATAATGTTCAATACTCTCTCACTGTTTTCTTGTGCTCCCCTGCCTGTCCTCACACTGGAGGAGGGACTTGAACCTATGTCTGACCACCAGGTGAGAGTCCTAATCACAAATCTTTAGACCATTCTTGGGTGGGTCTCAATGTTTTCTGTTGAAGCTGTTCCAGCCACAGAAAGACAATGTGACTGACTGACTGAAGCCCAAAGCAGGGATTTGAACCTGGATCTCTCCCATCCCAAGTGAGTGCCTTACTCAGTTGGCTATTACATATAAGGGTGGGGTACCAGCCTGTCATTCTCTGGTTTTGTGCCTGACTTCCCTTGTGAATCTAACCTGATTTTGTTTGTTTGTTTTTGATAATGTCAAAATGGTTTTGTTTTGACACTTCTGATGGTTTTTTCTTGTTTCAACTGACTCAATTTGCTAAAATCGACACAAATTTGCAGCATGTTTCATTTGACCTGTGTCTAGGGAAGAAAAGATACTTTTGGCTGAAAATTTTTACCCTGCTCTGGTATCCAAGTGTTGTTCCTGGCTTATATGTGTTGGTAAGCTCCTTGGGTCAGGGACTGTTTTTCTATTCGGGGTTAGTACGGGACCTAGTACAATGGAGTCCTGGTCCATGATTGGGATTCCTAGACATTACTGCAATACAAAAGTATGGGTGAATCCATATGTCCCCATAACGAAAGTCAGCACTTCTAATATTAAGGTCCCAGTAAAAAGGGCAAACGGGCAGGAAACATGTCTTCCTGAACATGGAGCATGGAAGCAAGAATGGATTGTGCAAAAGGCCTTTTGTACCCACTATTCTTTTTCCATTTAATAGTTCATCTGAGGCTAAACTGAGCAACCAACCTACTTAATAGTAGTCTGTAATCTTCACTAGTCTCTAACATTCGTAAATAAACTTGCAAAAATGGATTTTTCAGTTCTGATTTGAAGGTCCTGATCCTGAAGGTTTACATACATATGTAGAGTTTCTCATGTGCGTATTTGCAAGATCTGGGGCTCAGATGTCTGACAAACGCCACAGCAGATGTCTGTGAGTAGCTGACATTGATGTAAGAAAATAAATGCATGCCAAATGAGTTCTGTATGGATTACTAAAACTGACCTAGAAATATTCAGAGTGGGAGCTTTAAGGTCTTGAATCAAGTGATCTAGGAATGTGGGGTGGTTCTGGTTTTGGTTTTTCCCCTATGTGGAATGAATACATTTTGGATACTTCAGATATGAGGCACTGAGACAGGATATGGGTTCATGACTATGCATAAAGACATGGAAAAAAAAGAGGGCTGTACAGTTTTAAATTACATGTGGTTCCTTTTAAAATGCACAACAGAATTCTTAGACTGCCGAATACAAATGAGATACAGTCACTAATTTAAGAACTGCTTTCCATTTGGATTAGAGCCCAGGTCAGTTAATAAAGGAGGAGAGCTTGCTCGAAAATGAACAGTAGTTAAAGCAATTAGGAAAGAAATGTTACTTAACCTGCCTGTGTCAGATTGGACTTCCATGGATGAACCTTTATTGGGAATATGTGATTAAAAACAAGGTACTTACAACTTATAAAATGTCCATGTAGTCCAGAAAAGGGATGTGAGAACATGCATCAGATTACATAGATACGCATGTATAGATCAGGCAATGCTGATTTTAGACAATACAAAAATGGGTTTGATTTTGTATAAAATACATCATATGATTTAAACCTACAGATACAAACTTGACTGGGGGTCCTGAAAAGTTATTTATGCACTCAAGTTCATTCACTTAAAGCTTTATTATGCTATATATTAGTAGTGGCTTGGAGCATTTGAACTCTATGTGCTAATTTAAGTTTAAGTGCTTATTCTATTTCTACTTTTTTTCCTTTGATTAATTGCTATTAATGTAATTTATTGTATGTTAAATTATAGATTAATTTGTACATCTGCTGGTAACAAAGCTATGAAGTGTCATTCTTTTTATATATGATCTAGATCTATTTTATCTTTTGTCCACTGCCAAATTATCTTATATTATGTATCTCCCCGCCCCCATGTGAAAAATATTAGATATAAAATTATATTAGAGAGTTTTGAGAAGTGAAATTCACATGAGCGGTTTAGAATTACTGCTCTGAATAAAAGTTGTTTGATATATGTAATCCAGATTGCTTCAAAGAATGCTAGTTACATTTCACAATTCCTACTATGCATTAATTCTTAAATATTTTTTTGCTTCCATTTCAGTCACAGTTTATCATTTTTATATACTTGGCACAGATCATAAATTTCCTTCAAGTCTATATATCTATCTCAATTCTGCTTTTTTTCAGATTCTGTCTTCACAGTGCTTGCCTATTGGGGTATATCTAGAGTTCAAAGTTCTGCAATTAATATTTCAATTCCTAAATAGACTTGGTCTCAAGTATCTTACTTCACCCTGCACACAGTATCTTGCCCTTTGGATAGAAGGCATAGGGCATATAATCTTGTGGGCTGCTCTAAGGCAGTGCTTTCTCAAATTAGCTCTCCCTTCTTGAATTTAGAAAGGTAACAGGTAGCTGGTTTTAAACAGATGATTTTTCAGTTTCAAGAGGTCTTCAACGTAGCACACTGAGTCAGGTTTTGTTTTGAATTCAATGTATATATGTTAGCTCAAGAACAAACCATTTTATTACAGTGGCATGCAGATTATGGCCCCACAGAAGAAGAGTAAAAGTAAAACAGATACATAGTGTATATAAAACAGGCATTGTGCCTTCTCCAAAGAATCCGGGAGACTTTCAAGAATGGATGCATTATTATGGACAGTGCATGATCACAACATTTTTCCATCTAGAAGGTTTTGGAAGTGACTGCATATTGAGATGAAAAGTATGAAGTAGGGAGTTAAAAATAAGATGTTTGTAGAACCCTGTTCATTGGGGAGTGTGAGGTTTGGCTGGATCAGCAAGGGAAAGACATCCCTGTAGTCCTGCCAGCATGGAGAGGATTGGTTCACTACTCCATTCTGATTTATTTTTCCCTCATCAGTTTTATATAAGGATAGGACAGAGCTTGGGCAGAGACTGGTGGCCCTTAGTTCCCACTCTTTTGGCCTGACTTGCCCATTCATGGGCCATGAAAGTAACTCTTTTACCCAATATCCTCTGCACTTGGTTTTTAAATCTTGTAATAATACTGCACTCTCTCCCTGTCTTTTGCTCCCAACTTAGTATGCGCCTTAGTCTTGTACAGGGAAAAAGAGGGAAATGGGAAGACATCTTGTACCTTTCACCCTTTGCAGACCCTTGCATGGCTGGCCACTTTCTAGACCTCACTATTTAAACAATAACCAGAAGACTTACAGTGCAATCACCTTCTCTTTTTCCAGACACATTAGCTTTTTTAAAATTTTCTGGTGTTTAATTTATTGCCAACTATTAAAAAAAAAGTTGTGCTCTTATTCACTCTAATGCTAAAAGATCTCAATCCTTCTGTTTTTTACTCTCATAATAACAGTAAACTGAACATTAGTAATCTTCTATAAGGCAGGAACCTAGTTGATGCTGTTAATTCAAATTCCAGCCACAATATTATAAATAGGAAGTGAGGCTTTGAGCACATGTCCTCCCAGACGTCTGAAGAAGTACACAGTATTTTTTTAGTTTGTCAGACCACTGGATGACACTGCTTTTCCACTCTGATAAAACTATAAGTGTGTGTGGAGAAGAATAAAATTTAACCTTTATATGAGATGGTCATTGAATGCCACAATTAGACATTTCTGATTGTGTCAGACAGTCATGAAGCCTTGCATGATATTGCATTCAAACTCTGCTTGACCATATCGGTGCAGACTTTAGTAGAATTGTATTGTGCAAATGAAAACTGACTTGGCCCATTATCTAATGTCTGAACTATTTTTCCATTTAATCCTCATTTCCTGTTTCACTCACTTGTATCTTCAGAACAAATAGTTCAGATATATGTTGGAAGGGAAAACATATGGCTGATCTAGCCAGTAAAACTTTCTTGACCTATCTGACAAATTATTCCAGATAAAGGGGAGGGAGGAATGCTCCTTTTTCTAGTCTGATTTTAACTAGACCATGAACTTAGAAAATGATTGCATCTGTAATCGCTGGGTTTATCATTTCTGTCTTATGGCAGGCAAATAATTTTGCAAATCTTTCCATTTGTTAATTACACTGCAGTATACAGTAATATGGGTGGCACAAGAGACAATTGACATCACAGAATTTGTGGTAGTGGTGATTATTTATAAATATTGTAATAGCATAGAAGCCCTGCATAGGGAAATGGTTAATAAAATCTGGAGCTGTAAAGGATTGGCAGAACATCTTTCTCTAAAATAATTATTCACATTTTATTGCACCACGGGTTGCTTTTGGGTCAGCAAACATGGATTGGCTTATTCCTGGCATGTTCTTAGAAGTTTAAAATTTCTATTCTCTTCATAATTTGTGTTTTGATACTTAATGCAATTTCTTAAATAAGTTCTTCTAAATAAAAATGTCTCACTCATGAAAATGGTCATAGTTGCCATCCCAAATTACAAAAAGTTCATCTTTGTAATATGTGTTTCATAGTTTTAAACAAAGTTGCATCCCTGTAGAGAGAATTTTTGAGAACTTGCACATTTAGGTCCTGATCCCACAGTCTTTACTTAGGCAAGATTCCATTGTTTAAATGGAAATTTTGCTTAGCAACCTTAAAGAGGAGTTGAGAAGGTGCTTTAAAAAGACAAGTCAGAAAATGTCCTTATTAGATTTCTAAAAGTTGCTTATTGCTTTCTTTCATTTTGTAATGATTTTACATGTCCGATGTATACATATTTACATGGTAACCTCATCAGATTGGTGCAGAAGTTCTTTTAAACCAAAATTTCACACCCGTCAATGGCAAAAATAGAAAGCTCTAGAACGCTGCTTAATTCCCATTAGTCCATTTATCAGATTTGAATAGTAGCACAAGTGACAGGTTTTTCACAAGGTGCATCATCATCAAGCTCTTCTAAGAAAGAACAGGATACTGAAGAATTGAAATATCATGCTATGTACACACATTAGCTAGAATTAAGAATATGAAATTGTGCTTGCAGGGGAAAATAGTAGAGAAACCAGTTTTCTATCTTGAATTTGCATTAGCGTGGAGGATGTTGTAGTAATGTGTTTTTTGTTTTGTTTTTGTTTTTTTAAAAAAGCAAAGAACCCATGTCTGACCAACAGGTGAGAGTTTGCTCAGGTGATTTCAAAGTGACTAAATGTACTCCGCTTGGTATACTAGAGAGAGAGGGACTACAGGCCATGTGTCTTTAAAATCCAGTGTACTATCTGTGTCTTGAGCTGACTATTTTTATAATAATTTGATCTCTGATTCCCTAAAAAAAGAACAGGAATACTTGAGGCACCTTAGAGAGTAACAAATTTATTTGAGCATAAGCTTTTGTGGGCTACAGCCCACTTCATTGGATGCATAGAATGGAACATATAGTGAGGAGATATATATACATACAGAGGACATGAAAAGATGGGAGTTGCCCAACCAACTCTAAGAGGCTAATTAATTAAGATGAACTGTTGTCAGCAGGAGAAAAAAAACTTTTGTAGTGATAATCCAGATAGCCCATTTAAGACAGTTTGACAAGAAGCTGTGAGGATACTTAACATGGGGGAAATAGATTCAGTGTGTGTAATGGCTCAGCCATTCCCAGTCTCTATTTAAGCCTAAACTTTGGGGATTGATGGGTACATAACCCTTGCTTCCTCTGCCTTAGCTACTTTCTTCTAAAGACAAATTTCATATTCAAATAGTACCTCTCAGGAAAGAGTGTTAGA
Source organism: Chrysemys picta bellii (assembly GCF_011386835.1). Classification (NCBI taxonomy): domain Eukaryota; kingdom Metazoa; phylum Chordata; order Testudines; family Emydidae; genus Chrysemys; species Chrysemys picta. Next base: position 59,736,099 of record NC_088800.1, read on the forward strand.
GGTCCCAATGGGTACAGTAGATTCAAAAGTATGCCTGAGATAGATCCTCTTTGTCTTCCCTACTGTTGGACCAGTTGAGCCATCATCTTGCAAGCATGTCAGTATTTTTGTTTTACTCACAAGCATGCTCTCATTGCACATACTTTACTAATTTCATACATGTTTGCAGGATCAGGGCTTGGAATTTTGTTAAGCAATGAAGTTGAACAAATCTCTCCTCCCTTCCTTCCCCTCCCCCCCCCCCCCCCCGCGGTGCTTAACATAATAAGCTATTGTCTGTAAAACCTCTCTGTCTCTCTCCAAACCCTTTCCTTGTCCCAGGTACATGAGCAAAGAATTCAGATTTTGATATTACCATAAGGATTTACTCTTTCTTCCCCCACCCCTTGAGTATTTACAATAAGAATCTGCAGTCGTCTTGATTGTATTTCATGGGTTGTTGTTTTTTCCCCCAAGGAGTGGAAAAAAGCTAAACTAGTTTTATAAGAATTGTCAGCGTTTTTACATGATACCATGAAATGGCTCCAGGAACAGTATTTGGCCCAGGACATAGCAATCTTCAAGGCAGTTACCTAAGTTGCTTAATACTGTAGAAAGTCAAATTAAAGGTTTGTTTCATTTAGCTTATGTAGCTGGATAGGATCAAACAAAATGCCCTACGTGCACATGCCAATCTATGTGAAATGGCTTTTTGATCGTCTTCATGCATATCTAAACGACACCTCCAGCTTCTTTACAGGAGCCCAGCTTATTTGTCTTTTATCATAATGGTTCATTAGCCCCCTAAGCTTTTTCTCTTTTAAAAGAGCTGCAGTTAATTTCCCATCTCTTACATTTTGCACTGAATCATTCCAACTCCTAAAAGTCATGGGGGAGAGAATAAGTAGCAAGTAGCGGGAAGGAGGGTTATTCCCCGTGGATATATAATTTTTCATTCTTAGCATGGTTCATTTGAGTATCATAGAGGTCTTGCCCCTCTATGCAAGTTCACATAATTTATCTATTTCTACCACCTTTAAGAAAATTACTTAATTGTGTTAGAGATGATGATTGGGTCCATAATTTTATCATACCTCTCTCCTTCTGATTATTCATGAAGTGTATCCCTATACTTTGGTATATTCACTTTTTGTTTTAAGGTTACATCTTACAATATTTTTATTGTTTATTATAGATTGTACAGCACTTCAGAACATAGGATGTCATTCATCAATAATGGCCCTGATTCTGCTGTTACTTATCTACATGCTTAACTTTATGCATGTGACTAGTCCTGTTGAGTTCAGTGGGACTACATGTGTGTAGAGTGAAACATGTGCATAAATGTGTGCCTGATGGGGACCAAAAAGCTATTTTAGGCTAAAGTGTGAATCTTTTGCTCAGGATGGTCAGAAGATTTTGACTAACAAAAACTTCCCTTGTGACTTTAATGGGATAAAGTTCTACAAGTTCTCAGCTGTTCTGGCCTCAGTTAATGATGTATTGCTGTGGTCTGTAAAACAGTTGCTATGTTTCAGGAGTGGGTGATATGATTCCTACATGGAGTATAAAAGTAGTTTGCAAATCTGTTTGGAAAGAGATTCAAGATCTATCTGTATGTGAAGTGATATATAAATAAATAAATATGGAAAAGCAAGAGAGAATATTATTCCTGCTTAATGTCAAAAGTTGAGCTTGTAATATACTCATAAAACATGGCTGTAGTTCAGTAAACCATACTGTTTCACACAAACTGTGTGACAGCTAGAGATAATATCATGTCAGCAATTTATGACAGACAGATCTGGTTTGGCTCAGAAAGAGTGGCTAATTTTTTGGTGTGAGGAAAATGTGAAAGTACTATGCTCAGCAAAGAAAATATATTGAGCTACTTTGTTTTAATAAATTGAATGCTGTCTAGTTCATTCATGAAATTCTAATTTGTTCTAGAAAACATAGTATGTTAGAAAAAAAGTTGCATACATAAGGGAATTACATGTTTAACTTCCGACATTCAGGTTTTAATACTACATGTGTTATGTTACTTGTTTATGTTAGGATATTTTTTCTTTAATAAGCTTTGTAAACCATTACATAACATGCAACATGGAAAATCTGCTGTGTACATTAGTACAGTAACCACCAAACAAGTTACAGTTTGGTATAGTGTAGATTGAGTATGTCTAGCCTCCTCATGACATCTAGACATAGAGCATATGCCAGGAATTCTTAGCTGCTGCTCCTGAGTTAGGAGCAGGACACTAAAAAGGGGGAATGGTAATGCCCTGCCCCCCTTCCTTCTCACTTTGTCTGCCAAATGGGGCCAGAAAACCATAGGGAGCACATATTGCAGCTTGCTAATGGATCAAGCAAATTGCACTCATCTTCCTGTGCACAAGGAGCCGCGCTGCAGTCACCATGCCTCTCTTACATGCTTAGATTACTATAAAAAGGTCCCTTAAAATGTAGCAGTCTATTTATTTTTGTACAGATACTGTACAGCAATTTGTTAGAAATTCATCCAGTTGGGTACTGTGGAAATTAAAATCTGCACTGAGAAAGCTAACTATTTACAAGGCATAGCAACAACTTTATTGAACCTATACATTTAGGAACAGTACTGCACATTTTGATATGCCAGTAGATGGCAAACTTTATATTAGCCATAACTACATACATATATGGACACAACCATATAGATAACTTTTATATAGGACTTTGTTGACATGTAGTATGCCTCAATATCCTGATTCTACTTTACATTCTCACTGTTCACCTGCTTTAATGCCTTTCAGTTTGGTTAATATACCAGTATGTGAATAACTGGCACTTTTCGTACTTCAGTAGAGAAATGATGTCTCTGCTCAGTTACTTCATTATTCTTGATCATATGAGGAGGATGTTGTTCATTGGTTATATTGTAGATCTCCTGAAGGTACCTGAGGTAGTTGTGACTTAGTTCTGCACAGACCAGATGTTACCCTACTGCTTCAAAGTGATAGAAGAAATGCTTAACCATGAAACTGAGGAACTTCGATGACTTGCTAAAGTAGAACACACCACCCCTAGTTTGATTAAAAACTTTCATATCTGCTTCTGTTTTCTCATTGTATGTGATTTGTACCCTCAGTTTAAGTGCTACAACATACATTCCTTACATAACAATAAACATTCACATTTTATTTTTGTTTTACAAAATGAATTTTTGAAAGGACTAATTTGCATAGTATAATTTTGGTTGTTTTAAGATAAACTCCCATAATTAAACAGGAAATTTTAGTTATTCTGAAAAATACTTCAAGTGATTTTTCAATGGGGGAATTGTTGCTCTCCACAGGAAGTTAGTTGTGGAATGCAACATCACAATTATGCTTGCAATTATTTTTAAACACTGTGTGATATATGAAGGGAAACAGACCTAAACAAAGGAGCACAGTTTTATTTGCTATCATGTTATAATTTCATGCAGATTTAAGAAGGTTTTCTCAAAAATATGCAAAAATAATAACAGGGACATGAAAAGAAGGCATCCTTTGCTGGACATCTTACAAATTTCTGCAAAAAATAGTTCTCTCTCCTTCTGTCCAGAAAATCAAAATTGCTGTGGAAAATTGAACAATAATTTTAAATGGTCAAGAAATCTGTCCTATCGGGTATGTTTCAATGCCATAATTCCGTCTGCCTTACAATAGCTGATTTTGTGAGCCTCTTGGTCCTTACGTTGAGTGGTAATAATAAAAAAAAGCAAGGAGTCGGATTTTTTAATTCCCGCAGAGTAAAAAATGCAGAATATTCTAACCAATGGCACCACTTTCCAAAATTCACATCTCAGTGATGAAAAAGGTAGGTGTATTTCTGCTTTTTGGAATGATTTGATCTTGGTGGAACATGACAAGGGAATGCCTAAATTGCAGAATGTAATGCACACTGCTGGATTAAATCAGCAAAATCAGTTAGATAATTGTACTTGAATAGTTAAGCAGTAGCCTGTGAAAAAAATAAACACTTGGGTGGTGAGATCCAAATAAGCTGCAGTGAACTGCTACTGATCATTTCTGGAGTGGATGTACTCCAATGATGTTCAAAGCCAGACGTCTTTGTCTGCAGTGAAAAAATAATTAAAGCTCCAAGGAACAGAAAATAGATGAGACATTATTTTTACATCATCTAGTTTTACACTTCCATGTTTCTTTTTTATCATAAATCTGGAGGGCTGGTGGCATGCCCTCTGCTTCTATTAATCTGCTACTATTAATCAAGAAGGGATTAAAATTTGAAAAATGTCCTATATTTCAGGGTTGTGACTTTGACACTTCTGAACCTACTTTCTGTTACTTACGGTAGATTCAGCTTTTGATTAGATGTGACAAGATAGGAGAGACAGCCTGCTTTGGGATGTGGAGGTCGGAAGATTGATGAGGCAATTGTAATAATTAGCCTGAATAATTAAGCATGAGCATATGTATGTACATTCATGCTTTTTCTGTATTGGTTCAGGAATAATTCCAGCCAGTAGGATTAAGGCAGTGAACAAACTTTGCTGCTGATATCCAACAGCTTTTTAAGAAAGAAGTACATTGCCACTAACAACATAACATTCCCCTAGATCAAACTTCCTATTCTTTCAGTTAATAAACATTTTGTACGAATAGCTTCAGCTGGTGACTCTCAAAAAGGTTCTAGAAGCACCCTAACTGTTTCCCAGCCTCCCCAAATCCTTATGATCTGAAAACCTGAGTGGGAGATGAGAATTAGAGTGTGGGGAAGAGACAAGTCCATATCTACAGGGATTTCTGGTCCAGTTTAAACACAAACAACTCTTACTGAAGAATATCCATTTGAAAGCCGTTTCTAGCAGCGTGCAGAAAGAGCCCCAGCATTCTGTATGTAAGGGTACGTCTATACCCAGCCGCTAGTTCGGCGGCTGGCAATCGAACTTCTGGGTTCGACTTATCGCGTCTTGTCTGGATGCGGTAAGTCGAACCCAGAAGTGCTCGCCGTCGACTGCGGTACTCCAGCTCGGCGAGAGGAGTACCGCGGAGTCGACGGGGGAGCCTGCCTGCCGCGTGTGGACTGAGGTAAGTTCGAACTAAGGTACTTCGAACTTCAGCTACGTTATTCACGTAGCTGAAGTTGCATACCTTAGTTCGATTTGGGGGTTTAGTGTAGACCAAGCCTAAGAGGCAATACTCTCTCTTATCTAGAAAGAACAGTACAGTTGAATTGCTATTTCAGTCCCTTCAGCCCCAAAGTGAACTAGTGCACCAAGCGGAGTACATTTAGTCACCTGAGCAGTACTAAATAAGCTATATTAATGAAGCTTCAAGAATACCTCATGTCTAGATGTCTTTTAACAGTGCTTGTGCAGTGTCATTGTAAAAAATAAATACAGCATAAAGGAGAGACATCCAGATTTGTCTTTCAGCTTCAAAAACACAAACTTAACACCTGTTGCTGTGAAGTAGCTTCCATTTGCTCCGTTAGTAGAGGGAACAAACCTACACATGACACAAATGGTTTGATGTAGGTTATATTCCATAGAGGGCAGTGGCTTTAAAACACATTCACAACCAGGGCTGGATTTATAACTTACATGCCACTGGCACAGCATCTTCAGCGCGCCCCCCCCCCCATGCTTGACCTTTTTGTTGCACACAGTTTTAGAGGCACCCCTAGAATGCTGGCAACCCCAGGCACATGCCTAATTGGAAATCGGGCCATGTTCACAATCTGTGCACCTTGTACATGATTCATTTGAGAAAGAACTCAGTTTCTTATTCCAAGAGGAATATCTTGGGTTTTGTGATTGTTCAACCAGGCAGACTCCCTAATACATAAAGCTCTAATCTGTAGATAGAACTGTTACATACCTATGCATGTCAGAAGTATAGGCCAGCAGAAGACAGAGGTATACATTCACCTGAGCCAGTACATCAGAGCTTGCAGGCTATGGAGTATCCCTCATAAATTTTCCCTCCTTGTTCAATGACTTGTCTACTCAGTGTTAAAGTCCCCTTTTCAGCCTCATAGTGCTGCTATTGCAATCCTGGAGATGCTATTGCCAGTCAAATCATAATATATACTTTTACCATCTTTGTTAGTCATAAAATTGTGCAGCACAAAAGAAGCTTCCATGGTTACATGCATAGGCGCCAACTTTCCCCGGCGCCAACTTTCCCCGGCGCCAGTGGGTCCTTGAGCCCCCAGCCCCTGGCCGTGCCCCGACTCCACCCTTTCCCCGCCCCTGTCCCGCCCCCATTCCAACCCCTCCCCAAAGTCCCCGCCCCAACTTCGCCCCCTCCGTGCCCCTATTGGACCCCTTCTCCAAATCCCCACCCCGGCCCTGCCTCCTCCCCTGAGCGTGCCGTGTTCCCCCTCCCTCCCAGTGCTTGCCACGCAAAACAGGCACGCGGTGTGCTCAGGGGAGGAGGCAAAGGTGGAAATGAGCTGGGGCGGGGTGGGAAGCTGCCAGTGGGTGCAGAGCACCAACCAATTTTTCCCCATGGTTACTCCAGCCGCAGAGCACCCACGGAGTCGGCGCCTATGGTTACATGCATGTCTTCAGTTTCTTATCATGCTTTTTAGTATATGATGACTTCACACAAATGAATGATTTTAGGTAAGAGAGACATGCCTTTCCCATCTTAGATTTATTTACTGTCTGCAAAAGAGCCTTTAGGATTAATAAAATCATGTACATTTATAATATTTAGAAATTCCAAGGATGTTTTAGTCCAGCAGCATGAGACCTCCAGCATCCATCACTCAAATGGAATTTTCTCTACTCCTGATCACACAGCTTTTTTTCCCTAAACATTATGGATAGGTGCAGTAGGAGCCATTCATCCTATTCATCTTTGAGTAGTGTCCCTACAGGCCCTCCACTTCAGATGAGAAGGTGCCCCCATGTACCATCAATCGGAGATGTTCTTTAACAATATCCATTGGGCCCACACATGCACCATTGATATTCTCAGGCCCCTCACTGAGATTATATCAGGCTGTCTGGGCAAACCACCCTCAGTTCTTTCTCAGCCACCTTGGCCTGAAACTGACCTTAGCATGTCTGCCTTGAGCATGCCTCAGCTAATTGCTCTTGCTTACTTTCTGTTTATTTTATTAGTTTTTAATTTGGACAACTGTTTTATTATTTTCCTCCCTCATGAGAGGCCTTCCTCTTTGAGAAGGGCATGCCCAGTCCACCAGATTTTAAACTCTGCATCCCATGCTAAGAGGCAATTGCAAACTGTGATGGACACTCTGCCTAGGAGGGTTACACATCTCACAGAATTGTCATTTCTGTTTAGCCCTCAAATGTATGGCAAGGAAGAACTGGGAAAGCAAGCTGCATCTGTTAATAATGGAGTGATTTCTTAGCCAGTCAGAGCCAGGTCAGGAGAGCCCTGTTGTATATCAGTCTCCCGGTGTATCAGCACTTCCCCAGAAGGGGAAAATCTCAAGAGACCTTCTCTAAAGGTCCCAAGAAGAGGAGCTCTAACCTCCCTCTTAAGGAGGCCTCTTCAAGAAGACCTGGACTCCTCCTCAAAAAGACTTCACTATCTGAGCAGGTCAAGGGCCTCAGAAGCTTCAACCTCAAAGCTCTGTACTACAGAAGTTAAGGGCTCCTGTGACACTGGTAGAGCGGAGAAACCCCATAGTTCCCCTAAGAGCAAGCAGAGTTCTGAGAAGGCTCCAGGAACATCTGGAAGAGATGGACAGAACAAATATAGAAGAGTGGTACCATCAGACATAATCCCTTTCCCAGTACCTCCTCTAAAGACCTTTTTGGTACCATGTAAGACCAAGTCTCCATCTATGTCAACAGGTACTTCAGAATGTTCAAAACCCTCATTACCATCCTGCAGGGACAAGAAGACTGTCCCATTGGGACCGCAACTGAACTTGGTACTGCAACTTCACTCAATACCCCAGACTTTATTGGTCTGACTTGGGGATTTCACTACTCTACAGCCAAAATGCTTCTGAAATAAATGTAGTCAAACTTCTGGGTCACTGAGAACGAAAATGATGCTTAAAATTGTTGATTGGCTCTAGTTTTCAAGACATGCTATTGGGTCAGTATATATGACCCTTGACTTGGGAATGGCGGAGGATAAGTGAGTTATAAAGAGAAGGGAAGGGATCTCAATTTAAACCAGAAATGACTAAGATACATCTTTGACTGGATCTATGAATAAATCTATGACTGGGTTTGGACAGTACTTGCTTTTTAGGCAAAACAATGAATGATGCAATCTGAAGCTGGTATTGCGTCATACATGAGATGAATTGCATCATGTTATTCCTAGAAGTCATGGATGATGCAATCATAACGAAGCTTACATCACTCTGCTGAACAAATTGCCCTATATCAGCTCTAGAAATCATACAGCGTCGTGCTCTCTTATTTGTCAGTGTTTGATTTTGGAAAGGGACACATTTCTGTTTAGCCAAAGTGAGCAGAGATGCCTCGTACTTGTGTGAACAGTGCAGATAACTTCTGCTATGTTTGTGGTGAAGTGACTTTTGCATCACAAAAGCGCAGTATAACCGCTATGGTTAAGAGAGCCTATCACCTTTATTTTGGCTGCAAAATTGGAGATCAGGACAAGAGGTGGGCCCCACACATATGCTGCAACACTTGTGCAACAAATCTTCGCCAGTAGTTGAACAGGAAAAGGAAATCTATGCCTTTTACAGTGCCAATGATTTGGAGAGGGCCAACAGATCATACCAGCAATTGTTACTTCTGCATGGTGCCTCCAGTTGGGAAAGGTGTGTCAAAGAAGAAAAAGTGGACTGTGCATTATCCAAACATTCCATCAGCTATACGCCCAGTACCCCACGGAGAAGGACTGCCGGTTCCTGATGCACCAGAATCAATCTCACTTGAGTCAGAAGAGGAAGAGGATGAAACTTCTGGTCCTGAACCATCAATGTCACAGGACCCACACTTTCTCCCATCCTCCTCTGAACCACACCTCATAACACAAGGTGAACTGAATGACCTTGTCAGGGATTTGGAACTACCCAAGAGTAAGGCAGAGCTGTTGGGCTCCAGACTGTAGCAGTGGAATCTCCTGGCAGGTGATGTTAGGGTTTCCATGTTCCAAAACCATCAAAAGGATCTTGTCCCATTCTTATTCATGGAAGGTGATCTTGTAGCCTGCAACAACATCGATGGTGGGATAGCAGCCCTCAACATCGTTCACGATCCAGATGAGTGGAGACTGTTCATTGATTCATCGAAGACGAGTCTTAAAGCTGTTTTACTGCATAATGGCAATGTTATGCCATCAATTCCAGTTGGTCATGCAGTCCATATGAAGGAAACCTATGACAACATGAAACAACTTTTGAGGTGCATAAACTATGACCAACATCAGTGGCAGCTTTGTGGCGATTTGAAGGTTGTTGCTCTCTTGCTTGGTCTGCAGACTGGATACACAAAGTACTGCTGTTTTCTCTGTGAATGGGATAGTCATGCAAGAGATTCCCACTACATCAAGAAAGATTGGCCACTCCGACCGTCATTGGAGCCTGTGAGGAAAAGTGTTCAGCATCCACCACTTTTTGAATCAAGGAAGATTTTGTTACCACCTTTACACATCAAGCTGGGTCTGATGAAGAACTTTGTCAAGGCCATTGACAAAACACAAGCAGCTTTCAAGTACCTCCATGGAAAATTTCCAAGGTTAAGTGAAGCTAAGATAAAGGAAGGTGTCTTTGTTGGTCCTCAGATTCGTGAACTTCTTCGAGATGATGCATTTGACCATGCACTGCGTGGCAAGGAAAAGACGGCATGGAAAGCCTTCCAGTTAGTGGCAATAAATTTTCTCGGAAACAAGAAGGCAGACAACTACAGGTTGTTGGTGGAAAATCTCCTCAGGGCATACAAAAGCTTTGGTTGCAACATGTCACTAAAGATACATTTTTTGCACTCTCATCTAGATTTTTTTTCCACCTAACTGCGGAGCAGTGAGCGACGAGCACGGCGAGCGATTTCACCAGGACATTGCAACAATGGAGAAACGCTATCAGGGCAAATGGAGCCCATCAATGCTTGCAGATTATTGCTGGACAATGACAAGAGATGCTCCATTTAATGAATACAAGAGACAAGCCAAGAAGCGCTGACACTGAATAGGACTAAGCTATGTACATAATAGTTTTTTGCCTTTTGTTTCATAATACATTTTATTTATATAACCCTTTTGCTGATTTTTAAAGTGTTACATAAACAGGACAGGTGAAATATTATCATGTAAAGCAACCATAAACACATGAAAAGACCTAGGTTTACAATTTATGATTAAAACTCTACTATCTACACAATATACATAGACATAAAATGTAAAAACTTAAATATCTTAGAAACAGTAGCCAATCAGTTGTTTTAATTGTCATATTTGAATTCAGCACATCAAAATACATAATAAATAGCACATTTTATCTCTGAAGCAGACGACTTCTCAAAAATTGTAGACCAGTGTTTCCAGCAGCAGACCTCTTTGCTACTGCTACAGCTACAAACAAAAAACAATGTCATATTCTGTTTAAAAGCGGGTCCAGGTCACAATTTGTTGGGAGATGCCTTCTTCCTTTCTTGGATGAATAATCTTGTCTATGCATTTCCCTCAACACCTCTGGTTCTCAGGGTGACTTTGATGTTTTTCTCAGCTGAGCTGAGAAAAGCTGGGGGTGAAATTAAAGCCATCTTGCTTTTTTGTTTTCTTTATCCTCTCCCTTACTTTCCATTCTTTTTACTTTTTTATTTTTCTATTGTCCCCATTGAGTCTCTAGTTTTCCCTGTCCCTTTTAATCCCTTTAACCTTCTTGGCTCCTTCTGCCTGGTGAACTCTGAGGAAGGTTCCTTCAACTAGTATTTGATGAATCAGCTAATTTGCTTCAGACAATATAAATATAATAATTAGCTCAACATTTTATCTGTTTACTCATGAATGAAGATATCAAGGGGAAATGGTAGCAGCATATGTTGCATTTCTACAGAGTAAGGGAAAATATTGTATAATTTCAGGAGCTAATGGTAAAGTACTTAAAATGAAATTAACTACTTTAAATTGGAGACTATTAGCTTTGTGAAGCCGTTAACAGTATTGCCAACGTCAAGTGTTCAAAAATTGTGAGCCAGGCAACCCAAAAATCATGCGATTTTTTAAAAATTATAACTTGTAGATTATTTTTATTTGCATTTTGGTTTTTGAGTACATGGGCCATGTTTTCCAACTTTTCTCTGCAACCAAAAGTACTAGAAACTCATTTTATGAAAAATGAAAGTTGAGATTTTCTAATAATCCCATTACTCCAGAAGCATGCACTTTTTAGAAGAACACCAACTATTATGAGACTTGTGATAAAATCATGAGTTTGCAACACTTTTAATGTAAGCTGCCTCATGAGCAAATGGCTGTTTTTTCTCCACCCGCAGTTACTTTATTTTATTATGATGTGTGTGTGTGTTCCTTGTAAACATGGTAGTAATTCTGTGGTCTGTCTTTGGAATTGACATGTCCATTGTAGTCTATTATCTGCAAAAATGTGCTTTGCCTTCTTTAAAGATGACTGCAGCAAGTGATCTATTACCTAATGATAAACAACCTGAAAAAGTGTTAAATGACCTTCATTACTGCTAGAAAAGCTGATTAGTATTGTTTACCTGATATTGGTCTTGGTTAGAACAAGTCAAAAAAATTTGAACAAACAGCTTTTTTTGTTTAAAAAAAAAGTTGCGATTTTGTTATTTTAAAGTATCTTTGTTTTTGCAAAATTTGTTATGAAACTTGATATTTTTTAATTAAAACATAGAAATGGTGATAGAAATTGCTTCCTTATGAACAGGTTTTAGTATTTATAAAAAATACCCTTGTAATTATTTTGATAATTGTTTCAATTACATTTCAAATAGATTAATTGCAAAAACAAACAAACAAACCACAAGAGAGTCCATTTCTAACCCATGCAAGATTTAAACAACTTGGGAATTTTGAATATATTTGGCAATTTAAAAAACGGACCAGTTCTACTCTCACTCATTGTAAATGTTGTTACACATTTGTTATACATGTTCTTCCGATCAGCATGCAACAGGAAAGAAATGCTGGTTTTTGTGTGTGTTTATTTTGATGTAGTTCTGTAGGGTAACTGACAAACAGCCAGGGAGTTTGTTCTCTGCCTTTATCTGTCTTAACTAAAGTGAGTTCTTGAGGCAGAGTTGATTCTTGAGGCAAATTCCATTGGTGTTTAGGCTGAGATGATATTATCATTATTTATTATTATTACAGTAGTGCCTAGGGACTAACCAATAATGGGGTCATATTGTGCTAAGCACTGTACAAACATAGAGTAGACAGTTCTTGCGCTGGATAACTTACAATCTACAACCCTTACAAGACAAAGGGTAAAGGAAAGAGATAATGTACAAGGCTAATGAACAACGTGATGATCACAAATGTCAGGTTACTGCTAATAGGGTGAAACTTACACTATTATATGAAAAATAACTTTCTGAAACTCTGGATCCCATTACTTCACATTTTTAAAAATTATTTATTAACAAATTACTTTATAAAATGCTCAGAATTCAGCATTAACTGAAATGCTATATGTAATAACCCATATGAAATCACATGGATCTCAACACCTAGAATGACCCTCACAAAGTGTAAGTGGGCAGGAAAAAAACAACTCCAGGTAAAGCCTAATTGCAGATAATGCTCATATGCTTAAAATTAGGCACATGCTTAAATTCCTTCATAAACTGGGGCTAAGCCCTACTACAATCCTTTTGGGATTCTAGTGGACATATTTTAATGAGGGAACTACAGACACAGATCCTGCAGAGACTTATGTCTAATCTATATTACAAAAGTTTTGCTGATATAGCTATACTAGTTTAGCTATACTAGCAGAGCCGCTAGTAGAGACGCAGCTTATATCAGAAAAAGGAGCTATTTTGTGGCTGTATTTAAACCACTTCCCTGTACTTCCAAAGAACTCTTGCTGGAATAGCTGCATCTACACAAGGGGAAGTTGGGATAGCTACGTTTGTGAGGGCTGTTTTATTTTCATACCCCTGACCAACGTAGGTATGCCGTCAAAACGTCATAGTGTAGATCTAGCCTAGGGCTTGTCTATAAGGGGAATTACTCCAGAATAGCTGTCCCTGATTAAATATTTCTGATTAACTCCATGTGTATGCTGTGCTTTATTCTGGAATAAGAGTGTCTACACGTGAAGTTAATCAATCCTCTTAAATTTATACCCTACCTTATTCCAGATTAATTTTCACATGTAGATTATGTTTTAATATACATGTTTAACTTCATGCACTTGGGACTACTCAGCAAATAAAGTGGAGCACATCCATTAATCTTGGCAAGATTGGGGTTTTAGAATTCATGTTTGATTGAAGTAAATTGAAAATGAAAACATTCATAGCAGTCTCTAAAAGCTCATGTTTTATTTTCTATTTCACTCTTGAGGGTTTTAATCATGTTATAAATAACTTTAGACCGTCATATTTCATTAACTTTTAATATTGTTAGTTTCTGCTCAGATAATATCCTTAATGTTTTATTTTGACATTAGTGTGATTGTGTATACAAAATTAAAAATCAATAAAAATGCTTCTTTCAAGTCAATGCAATACTTTTTTCAGTAAAATGTGTCTACGTCTATGTTTTGTTATAGAAATATAGAATAAATTACACATAAAAGTATAACTTCTACTAACTTGGTTAAGTCAGAAAGTGTGAATATTGGACATTATATATCTATTGTGAGATCATCTCTTTTGAAGTCTGATAAAATTCAATCTCTGAAAAAGTTTTTTCTGCATAATGTTTGATGTTAAGCAGAATGTAATGTCTCTGCAAATCATAAAATGCTAAAGAAGGCAAGATAAGAATGATTATAGAAAAAGTACTTACCATTTTCTCCCCCAAAAGAGAACTTCTGCTAAATAAATAAAAAAAAGCAATCAAGAAATAATTCTTAATATAGATAGCAAATTATCTACAACCTTTTTCATCTGAGGAAAACATACCTAAATTAAAACAGTGATAATGAAGATGTACTGGAATTTTTAATGCACGCACCGTACAGTGAAGTATTTTGTATAAAGTTGAAAAATAGTTGCTATTTCAGTTTTCTAGAATGATCATTTTAAATCATTTGCTTAGCAAAACAATTTATTAAGCAGTGGAGGATAACGAACCATAAAGTTTAATTTGCCTTTTTTAATTGAGTTGTTAATTAGCACCACTCCACAGTTTGTAACTCCCAGCTTGCTTTTGTTTTGCTTCTGTATCCAAGACACTTTAAGGAACTTAATCTATCTTAGTGTTCCTACACAGACACTTTCATGAATCAAATCGATGGGTGATTATGTTCTAACTGTGCTGGGGCTTCAATGAGTGCATATTAATTATGTCAGTGGTTAATGATCAGGCAAGACATATATGAATCCTAGTAATTATGGTTTAACAAAACCAGAATAAATATCCTGTGTTCTCTGAAATTTAAAATACCATTATCAAACTGGAGGCAAAACTGGGATGCATGTCAGCCCAGTAACACTGTGGGAAAAGGCTTAAATATGATTTTTTTGATGTGTGGTATCTTTTGGGACCCTTGTTATCCATACTATAATAATAATACTTTTTTATTAATTATTATTATTATTTGGCTCCATCTTGCTTCAGCCAGTTTTGATCTGAAATCGTCTGTTGCTGCCCCCTGGAGTATACCAACTCTTATTGATATTTTTAAGGCTTTGTAACTCTGCGCTTTTAAAACCAGTGGCATTCGCATACCTACTGCTATCTGAATGATTGAAAATCAATATCTGAGCATGGAAGAGTCAGTAGTGTGTGGAAGTGGTGCAGCATCAATTCACCCTGCTCTGGGATGCATGTCTCTGATACCTCTTGCGCCTCTTTGGTGTGACCATTGCTGTTGAGCAAAGTCCCCTCTTGGGGGAAAAAGGTTGGATGGGTCCCTGTAACACAGAACTTTGAGGGAGAAGTGTGGTGTGGAAGGATGTATGGAAGTTTCTGCAATGAAGGTTAGGGAATGGAAGAAAATCCTGCCATAAGGACATGCAAGGTAAACATAGAAAATGTATATTCCAAAATAAGGGTTAAATATACCCCGTTGCAAGGGAATCCTCCTGAGGCCCTGCACACCACTTAACTATCTGGTCCTGAGCTCAGTGAAGACAGTGACTGACAAAGATCTCATTGGTTTCTATGGTACAAGTATCTGGCCCTGAGAAAGAATTGATCTGTCAAGAAAATAAATTTCAATTCCCACTTGCTTTCTCTATCCTATTTCTTAGCATAGTTAAAAGTATCTTTGCCTCATTTTCCACTTCACATTGTATGCCAGTTGTCTCAAGAAATAGCTGGAATAATTGTGAATGAATTATGACAATGCCACATTAATGCAGTCATTTCAAACTGTAAAGGTTAATTTAACAAAAACTTTTTCAATGGCAGAGAACATTACTTGACATTTTAAGTGTTTATTTTTAAATGACTTTTATTTCAGATTTATTCAGAACATCCTGATCTTTAAAAACAAAACAACAACAACAAAAAACACCACCATCCCATGGTCGCAGTGACAGAAGGATCGAAGATTGGTAAAACGTAAATAATTATGTCAATATAATCTAGTGAAAGAGTTGATTAATATAGCAAGTTAATAGAAAATGTAAAAATTGAACTCTTAGGGCTACTCTCCTGAATGAAGATAATTTTTTCACAGGAGGCGGATGGGTGGAGAGGAGAGGTTATCAGGGAACTTGTTGTTGTGTCCTGATTCTCAGGGTATATCTACCTTGAAATCATGGGGTGTGATTGCAGTCTGTGTAGACATACCCAAGGTAGCTTTAACTAACTGTGATACTGCAGGTTTCAACACGTGCTATACAAAGCCTGCAGGGAACCCTGGGTAATTACTCTGGTTGCTAGTCTGCAATGAAGCCCATTTTACTGATGCTTCACTGCTATCCGTACCAAAGCTAGCTAGATTAAAGCTTGTTTCGTATGATTGCAGTTCAGTCTAAACAAACCAAGCTACCCTGACCCTGCTTCAAGCCCCAGCATAAATTAGGGTAGCTCCATGGCTGCTAACAGTCAATTGCTGGCTATGGTACCCATGGGATCATATGCCAACTAGCAAACTGACATAGTACAACTCTCTACCCACCCACAGTCAAGCTCTCTCAAACCTTCAGCATGCCCCTTATGTCAATGTCAAGATGGAGCAGGAGTAGAAACAATTGGCATTGGACCCAACCCCATCAGCTTTATGCAGCTGAAAATTCTCCACTAATTGACTTTTCAGCTGCCATTGCAAATAATGGGACTACCTTTAGAGCGAAGTACTACTCACCATGAGTAATGATGCCGGAATCTGGCCTCTGCAGAATGTTTTGGTATCATCAGATGGAAGGCACTATAACTGTGTCCTCTAGTAATTTTGAAAATATTACCAAATAATTATTGTGGATTCTTTAGTCCACAATTCGTTTTGATATTTTTTCTTTAACCATTCTGGGTGTTGTTTTCAAAGGAGCTCAAGGAAGTTGGGTTCCTTTGGAAGTTCCAGACTCTGAAGATTTATTACTTCTGAAACTGCTGTTAAGTAGTTAATACATTTAGCTTTATGTAACACATAGATCTTAATCTTTCTGTGAAAACTGGAGCCAGTTTGAGTTGGTAACATCAGAATAGTAGGACCTATTTCCCTCTCTCTGTGCTACTGCTATTTACCACATTCTTTTCATTCACTCACACACCGAACACATCATTTATAACATCACTGCACTGACATTATTTTTAACTATGCACTTAAAGATACCAATGGAAATACAACATTGTCACAGACTCATGGTCACCATACTAGTAGATCACATTGAGGCATTCATTTAAAAAAAAAAAAAAAAAAGCAAGAGATTTGATATCGTAATACTGTTTTGTTAATCATTTATGTCCAGTGCTAAGTATTGGTATATATGTAATCATTTTATCGTACAGATTTAGGTACAGAAGACTGGCAGTTGCTTACTATCATTCTGAGGTTTTTTTTAAATTCATGTAGGAAACAGACCATGCTTTATTCAGTTAATCCAAAACCATCTTTTTTCATAAATATATAATACCCTTGTGAACATGTCGGTGTCTTACAAGCTTGAATGGCTGAAGATAGGGTTTTATCTTTTTAAAATTTTTATGAATAATGCCCAGAACTGAGACTAGCTAGCAACAATTGTATTTGGTAATTGTATTTAAGCAGTGATGAACTCTGACTTCACCATTTCCAGGCAGCTAATGTAGGGGTGAAGGCTGAGGTGTCTGATTTTCAGCCTTCAGAAAATGCCTGACCCATAGTCATATTATTTTTAATCATGAGCATATGTAAAAGTGAAACAATAAAAAGGTAAAGTAACAGGTTTGCTTTGTTTGTATCAATAAAAACAAAAAACTCAACTGCACATTGCCATGGAAACAGTCAAGTGCTTCATTGATACAGTAATCAATGGGAAATCAGGAAATCTCTCTCAAGGTTCCCTTGTGTTTGTAAATTAGAATGAAGTGCTATAGTACAAAATATGGAAACTAATGTTACTGTAGTAGGAGAAAACAATATTAACTGATTTTCTGAGACTGTCTCAATGTTGTATCTAGAACTTCTATTTTCATTCTCCCTATCCTTTTTTTAATGTTCTGGCTGGTGTATTTTCCCTGGGATTTATATGTTATGGAACAAAATTTTGACTGGTTTTCTAAAAATTTCGATGGCTATACAATGTTAATGCATCATGTGCCTTAAATGTAAAATTGTATTATAAGGGGACTTGTGCCAGAGAGAGAGAGAGAGAGAGAGAGAGAACTTTTAATATTGGTATAGTTAGTGGGGTTGGAGGAGGTGATTGGAAGTTCAGGCTCTATTCTGAGCTTTTTCCCTGATCATGTTCCATGCGTGGCATAGGAACACAGTGTTGAGTGGGGAGGCTAAGAACAGGAATACTTGGTGCATTGCACAGATATACAAAGCAGAGGCCAAGGTCAGGAGCTGGGAATGGGCATTTTTGGTAAATAGCACAAGCTCATAAGTGCTAACACTGCGGGTGGGGGAATGAGAATACCCACTGAGGTGAATGGACGAATTCACAAATCTCAGAGCTATTGTTTCAGGCTAAATTCCTCTCCATAGGGTGTTTTCATTCATCTGAGAGCATCTCATAGATGAATGGGCCGTTTTGCACCTTTTTGGGCATCTCGTGCTGCAGATGGCTGTGTAGAGCCCCTTCCCATACACTAGGCCCAGATCTGAGGTGAGGACTCTGCATCTCCACTCTCCTAGTCCTTCCTGCCTCTGACAAGTGCATGCATTCCTCACAGCTGCTTCACCGCCCCACAGTCCCTCCAAGATTACCAGGGGCATAGAATGGCAAGGAAGAGGGTGGAACTGGTGTCCATTGTGTAGGCGGTGGACGGAGAGGGGGCTCAGAGCACTTGAGGTTTGGAGTAGTCAGAGGAAGGACCATGAATGTTGGAGGAGCTGGAGTGGTGTTGGAGCAGTAGTGCAGGAATTGGAGCAGTTGAACGGATGTGGGAGTTTGGAGCAATGAGGAGGAATATGTGGTATATTAGAGCAGTACATGGAAGAGTAAGGTGGAAAGGAGGAGATCAGAGTTGTGCATAAAGAATGTTGTGGCAGAGGAGCTCAGTTCTTGTCCCCAAAACCACCCTATATCCATACTTTACCATTTCTGTCCCCTATGATAGGGTAGAGAAACTCCACACTATCCAGAAAAGGGTTAATGAGCTATTGTGGGCTCTGTCAGCCCTGCCCTGCTACACCTGCAATAGGTGTCAGGCTTAGAGGGAGGTGCCAAAAAGGGAGAGCACAGCTCAGCTGGAGACTGACCAGGAAAGAGAGCAGATCTCCAGCTCTCACTCTGTAGGAGGCCTGACAGAGGCCAAGAATGTCTTGAGAAATTTCTCTTGTCTGATCTTCCCCGAGGGAAGGCACGCTTGAGGTGGGACTACTGTTCTTTTAATTTGCCCGTAGTGACTTGTCTTGGTTGTAGAGGCAGGTGGCTGCAGATATTGCCCTGACTGAAATGGGTGACAGCCAAATAGAAACCCTCTGGTTTCTTTACACCTGATCAAAGACTCGGTAATATATTGTGCTGAGCCCAGGAGCAACTTGGGTCACATCCCCTTTCAAAACATGCACCACTGACTCCATAGTTGGTCATTGCATTGTTCCTGTATCCTGTTCCCAGCTCCTAAAACCTGTCAGGCCCATGCAAGCCTCCCCGTGAGAGGGAGGACTGGGCTGTGCTGGACAGGCAAGGAGTTGTGAGCTGAGCTGATACGGGGCAGCAAAGACCGACATGTGACCAATGCATTCTGTGACAGGTTTAATCATTGCCCGGGAGCCAGAGGCTGTGCAGGGAGAGAGCTGGGCTGAGAAGTTGTATGGTAACCCTGCACTGAACCAAGTTAAATGCCTGGGTATGTGAGAGTGGGAATGAGCATCTAGCACTCCTCCCCAGTATTAAATTAATAAAGTTGTGGCCTGCTGCATAAACCCATCCCTGTGTCTGTTGTTTAATTCATCTGCATGTCCTGATCAGTGTAGCTGGAGTCCATGCAGACAAATGGTGGAATTCAAAATATGTGGAACACAACACAAACAATGGAACAATCTCCTAGTCTTTTTGTCTGTTTTTATCATGGCACCATACTCACTGAGTCAATCCCAGTGGCTATTGTCAGCTCCACAGGGAAGAGTTAAGGTTGTGTTATGTCAATGGCAAGTACCATAACTCTACATTTCCTGGTGTTCAGAGATTTGAGTGTAGCTGAACTTGACGTTCTAGAAGGGCACAAGGCACCACACTGCAACTTTAACTCAGTATAAATGAAGTTTTGGGATGGTTAATAATACAACATACATTACAGGAGTTATTAGGAAATTTGCTTAATGTTCACAAACCACTGAAGTATCCTCTTATGAAAAGTGATTTATAAATGCCAGATACAAATAAATCATTCACTCATTTAACCATGGCATTAAGCATTGACAATATTGCTATAGCACTAATAAAACCGAAAGGAAATGCCTTCCTAATTCTATTTTCTTAGGAAATTTTTTTGATCAACTCACTGTTCTGCAGAATTTGATGAAAAAGAATTTAATTCTTCTACCTGGTTTGAATATAGAGGTGTGCCATATCATTTTCCTCAAACCTTTTAACAGGAAATAACCCAGTCAGCCTATTAAGAGCATAATGAAAACCTCATTCAGTTTCCTGTCAGTCTTCAGAGCTGTAAGTGGCTTCTAATTTGCACAAGATTGGAATAGCATTGAAGAATTACAGTAACTAAGTGAAACACTCATTGGATTTTCAATTTTCTGATAGCATCCCTTGTAATTTCTTGTAATGCATTTGTAGCTAAGTACAATGACATATGTCAAGGCTCATCATAGTACTTTTATGCACATCAGCACTAAACTAAGAAGTATAATGTCAACTTTTATCATGGAGAAAGCTAGTGGAACTGCTTGATGTTTTCTAATCTACAGTGATTACGTTGTAGGGAGAATCGATATTTTTTTGGAGGGGCGGGGGAGTTGTGGAATCAGTAGTTTTTACAGACAGATAATTGTGATAGTGGACATCCGACTGAAAAAATACTTTACTAAATCTATTTATTAATATTTTAGTAACAAGCCCGAGTTGTTTGCTTTTTCTAAGTGTGTCTAGCTTTGCTCTATGTTCTCTGACCGTGATAACTTTTGCCATAATTACAAACATACATACAAGTAGCAGAAGGCTGTGGTTTTGGAAATAAAGGATCAGGGTTCAAGTTCTGGCACCCACGAATATGTGTGTATATAGTGTTTGATGTGTGGATTTGTTTAATCTTGCGCTATTTCTTCAGTGGACAAGTAGAGGACTTATCTCCAGTGTTGTAGCTGAAGCCTTTCCCCAGCACTAAATTCACAAACTATATTAAAAGAGAATAGCCCACTAAATTAGGTATGAGAATTGCTCCAGGTTCTGTAAGATGCGGTTTAGTAGATAACATATTATTTTTACATTTTAAAAAAAATCACTAGGCATGTTGTAATCAGCATAAACATGTACTGTGGAAAAAGCAAACACAAATGAAAATTGATTACAACCTATAAGAAATTAGCACCTGGGAAAAGGAAAGAATTTAATCCTTCAGTTCTTACTTATACAGCGGTCAGAAACATAGCAAAGTCTGCAGCATTTCCACTGCTCTGAGATCTTTTCTTTACCCAGAGCAAGTCCTCTCTGGGTTAACAACTTGATGGTGCATTACTAAGAAAATAAATATGCTCATTTCTCCACTTATTGGCCAAAATTGTGTTTTTCTTGGACTCATTGACTACCAAAGTATTGCATGGTATGTAGAACAGAACTGAATGTCCTGTTACTGTTGAGTCTGTCCGACCAGACACAGAACACTAACTAGGGATTTTGAGAGGGAAATATTTAATATAATTTCTGTTCAACTATATATTATACTGAAACTTGTCTAAATTTCATTGTAATAATGTGTATTTCTTAATATTAAAAATAATTGTATGTTTTATTTTACTAATGTACACAAATTTTCAGATTTTTCTAAGCAAGTTTTATATTGCAATATAAATCATTTGGATGTAAATCATAAACCAAGTGCTTCTGTAAGCCTGCATAAGCTTTATTTCTAGTACAGCATGTGAAATACAATTCTGCACTGTAAAGGTTGCACATAATTTAATGTTAATAGAAAGCTTTTTTAACTAATATTAAAATAATGTAAAATATATTAAACATTTGCAATTTGTAGGCTATGGTTTAACTGTTGTTCCTTTTAGAATCTTTAATAGATGATAAAAAAATTAAAAGGGTCAAGGTTAAGAACCACATTCTGCATTTTACCAGTGTATTCTGAAATATGCAGTATGACTTGACATGCTTGAGGAATGTATATTCTAACCACTATTCTCCTCTTTTAACCTCTGAAATACATTGGAATGAATCAGCATCAAGCAGGGTCAGTTTGTAGAAATGTGCATTTGTTCTAATATAAGGTCAAGGCAAAAAGTATGTGTGCACTGCATACATAGGTTACTATCCCATACATACACTAAAAGAACACCTGGAAGCTTTTTTCAAAAATCAGTTAATTAAAATCAGTTATTAACCTGTTGATAAATGCAAAGTAATTCACAATGGAAAACATAATCCCAACTATACATCCAAAATGATTGTGTCTAAATTAGCTGTTAACACTCAAGAAAGATATCGTGGAGTCATTGTGGATAGTTCTCTGAAAACATCCACTCAATGTGCAGCAGCAGTCAAAAAACTAACAATGTTAGGAATCATTAGGAAAGGGATAGATAAGAAGACTGAAAATATCATAATGCCTCAATATAAATCCATGGGTATGTCCTTACCTTGAATATTGCGTTCAGTTGCTGTCACCACAGTTCAAAAGGATATATTAGAATTGGAAAAGGTACAAAAAGGGCAACAAAAATGATTGGGGTATGGAATAGCTTCTGTATGAGAAGTGAGAAAAAAGACTGGACTTTTCATCTTGGAAAAGAGATGACCAAGACAGGATATGATAGAGATCTACAAAATCTTGACTGTAGTGGAGAAAGTAATTAAGGAAGTGTTATTTACTCCTTCTCATAGCACAAGAATCAGGGGTCACCAAATGAAATTAATAGGCAGCAGGTTTAAAACAAACAAAAGGAAGCACTTCTTCAAACAATGTACAGTCAACCTGTGAAACTCATTGCCAGTGGATGCTGTGAAGGCCAAAGCTATAACAGGATTCAAAACTAGATAAATTCATGGAGGATAGGTCCATCAATGGCTATTAGCCAAGATGGTCAGGAATGCAATCTCATGCTCTGAGTATCCCTAGCCTCTGTTTTGCCAGAAGCTGGGAATGGACAATAGAGGATGACTCACTCAATGTTTGCCTGTTCTGTTCATTCCCTTTGAAGCATCTGGCATTGGCCACTGTCAGAAGACAGGATACTGGACTAGATGGACCATTAGTCTGACCCAGTTTGGCCGTTCTTATGTTCTTAAACAGAACTGGCATGTAACAGGAAAGAAGAGAAAAAACGGAACAAACATTAATAATTTTTATGGCATACAGATTTTACTGATGAGTCCAAATTATTAATCACTTTTTTGTAGACTCTGGACAAAATCATACTCAACTTAGTCAGGCTTCATAGGAGTAAGACTACTCACTGGAGTAAGGTGAGCAAGAATTTATACTCTGTTCTGCTTTGTTTAAAATCAGGATCATATAAATTACCTGAGTGGTGGTATGTGACTCTTTTAATTGTCAGTAATGAGATTAAAATTGTAAAATGTAACATAAAATAATTAGTTTAATTTAATTTGACTCACATCCAGTAGTTGTGAGGGTATAATGATACTGCTTGAAATGTAGTTCAATAAACAAGTTAACCTGAACCATCATTGTATTTTTGAAAATGTTGTCTCAACATTTTTTACAAGGCTTCCAAATGGCATTTTGTAGCAATGAATTGGCTGTAAGTTCATCATGTCTTAAAGTAAACTGATGAGGCAGATGTAATAGATATTCTCAGAGACAGTTTTCACATTGCCTTGGATAATATATTTGAACCTGGAATGTTGGTTCAAATGCTAGAGAATTATTTCCTGCTCTCATTGGAAAAAATGCCATGGCTACCCACTGGCATGGTCACCACAGATAGCAGTAAATTATCTTGGTTACTAACTTTCTTCTGAAGTTACTGTTACTCTCAATTAAATGTGGAACCTTCATCCCTCCCCCACCTCAAAAAAGTAAACATTTTAAAATCCATATTGAATGCAAACTGAGGATGCATTGCTAAAGTAACAATCCTGAAAAGTGAAGTCCTGCTGCTGGATAAAGTTCACCCCTGCAAGAAAGCCAGCATGAAGCTTATGAACTGTCCAACTTAATCCCTGAAATTGGATATAAATGGTGGGTATCCTGGGGCTGACCCTCTGCTTAGAGGTGGATTTCGCCTCATATGTAACAGTATAAGTAAGATACAACAGTTAAAAACAGTTCAAGATAACACTCCTGCCAGCAACCCAATGTGCTTCAGTGAGTGAAAGGATTGTTAAGTATGTGAGACCATGCATTCAATTACTGGTGTCACTGCTGTGTTTGCTGACAAGGGCGCCAACTCTGCTAATGTTTTTTGTGATGTGCTCTGGTCATTCACTGCTGATCTGGTTTGTATTTGTATTTGCAATGGTTGATTTAAGAAGAAGGATCAAGAGGAAAAGCAGGGGATGGCAGCAGGTGGTAACAAGGAAAGGAGGATCTAATAGGCAGGCAGGTTCTAGATGGGCAGGGTGAGAAAAGTTAGCCATCTGTCAATAGCGCAGTGGAGTAGCTGTGCAGGTGGGACAATTGACGAGTAGGAGATATATACTGACCAGTGATGGACCTGCTGACTTGCCAGCCTCGTTATATCAAATGGTTTCAGTGCTCTTGCAGAGCTGCAGTCCTTTGTTTACAATGGCTGATGGAGGTCTTATTCATCAGAATTAGACTTTGCTGCCCTCTAAAACCACCATGAGCAAACGATTTAGAGGTGAACAGGCTCTGTATCTCCTTATCAGTTCCTACTTGAATTACACAATCCTTGTGATTTATTTTTGAAGGTAGTAAAAAGGAAGGTGGAAGTGTTCTGTAAATTAAAGTCACAATATATGCTCCATGACAGCCCATGAGAGTTTAGATAATGTCACATAATCTGATGCCATTTTAGAATTTGATAATGTAATCAGGTTTTAGTTTAAAAAAAAAACACTCGATTCATGTGCCATGAAATTCTTTGATTAAACCATTCTATGGCTCACAAAGTAGAGAATATAAAGGACCCCAGATACTTCTCCAGCATAATCTATTCAATTCATATTGGCTGCTGGCTGTATTTCTAGCATGTAGATCATTTAAATGAACCACTGGAATTTTAAATTGTGTATTGTTTGCTTTACAAAATTAATGAAACACAAACAAATATTTAGTTGACATAAGGGGGTATAATTCATTAAAGTGTTACTGTAGTTTCTAGTCTCATAATTTTGTCATGAACTTCATGAGGGGTAATGCAATTATAGTTAATTTGCATAAATTAAGCATCTTAGAATACTGTATCAAAAATATAGAAACTTTGGAAGTTCACTAGTTTTACTAATATTAAAGGCAGAAATACAATTATTAGAATGGAAAATAAAAAGATAACTGCAGTATGGTCTGAGTTCGTGTACAGGTTCTCTATTTTCACTTCCTGATTTTGACTGCAGTTATTGTGTGTAACTGTGGTTTTCAATCTGTGGTTTGCTGACCCCCCTGAAGACTATTTCTAAGGGGTCCAAGAAAGGTTGCTGTTACCATAGAAGTGTAGTTTTCAAACTGTGCAGACTATGTCTAAGATTTCCAAAGGGGTTCGCACCTCCATTTGACTTTTTTTAGGGGTCCACAAATGACAAAAGGTTGAAAATCACTTGTACGTAAGGTAACTAATCAGAGCCTGCACACAGTTTGCCTTTTGTTTTGCTGGATTTGTTTGTTTGTATGTTTTGGTCTTCAAAACATCCTGAAGTTGTGGACTTTAAATACTGATAAAAGGGACTGGGTGGCAAGCTATTTAGTAAAAAAGAATGAGAGGCTTTAATTTAGTTGACTGAATATCAGATCACTAATGAACTACTGTTGTGAAATATGTATAGTCATTACTTTGGTCCCTAAATTATCCTCACTTCCAAGGCTTATTTAAATTCTTAATAACTTTTATGATTTTCCTTTATTAGATAGAGGAGAAAAGATTCCACCCTGAAGCCTTCAGCTTCCATCAAAATTGATAGAATACACTAATAAAATCATGTGTCATATCAAAAGTATGAATTATAAGGTAGTATAATATTGTCTAAGTTGGGCTAATGGAACAAAGTAATTAATAGGGTCTTTGATAATTAATTTGGAGGAGAGGGAATCTGAAAGCTGATAGCTTTTTTTTTTTTTTTTTTTTTTTTATTGGCTGCAATTTTCTTCATCAGAATATGCATAGAAAAGTCTTAAGTGGCCATTGTAACTCCCAGGGGCCTGTTTGCTTCAAGGTGAAATCAGAAATGCTGCCATAATTCAGACAGCCGCTTCTGGCATAAGATGAAAGTCAGATCAGCTCAAGTTCAGGTCAGAATTTAGAGGCCCCTCTGGAGTGTTTATGCTTGTATCTGTAGTCCAGATAAGTTAGTGGAAGAAATTGCTCCCTATGGCAGGTCATGAATCTAATTACCCTAGAAACTTTACTACAAGAGCTTGATTGAAAATTACCAAGTAATGCATGCCATTTGTAGCTTTTTCTTTCAAATCATGTATAATATATGAACAGCATAATCCATGTGGGCCAAAACACCCATAACTCATAAAGCCAGACCATGTTTTTCCAATGGAAAATAGGCCCTAGAGAGCTCCAGCTTCAGAGTACCAAGCCATAGAGACATTTATATAAGAACAGTTTCCTGATAACACTGAATCCTGTGCTAAGAAAATAAACATTTGCTCAGAAACTAGGAAAGAGAATTAAAGAATTAAGTACTGTCAATGAGAGATGCATGCAGTGAATAGTTTATTTCCAGTAATGAGTTCACTATATTAGTCATCTTGTTAATAATCCTATTTATTTTTCAGGTCTTGATCTTGACCTCTGATAGATGTGCTGGCATCACTGTGTGTCTTGTAAATTAACCACTTACGGGCCGGCTCTGCGGTTGCTCTGCATTTGGGGCTCCCATATAAATCAATGGAAGATACATGCTACAAAATTGGAGCCTTCATGTGCAGGATTATTGCTTGCCTCCTTTCTGGATTTCATCCAATTTACCAACACTGGGGTGAAAAGAATGTTTGTCAATTTGTTTTCCTTATTGATTGGATATGACGTTTTAAGGAAGCACTCAACAATTAATTATAATGGTTGTGTTTACGTGAAATAACCCCGAAAGGCACATGTATAGCTAGGTGAAAGATTTCCATTAACTCTTTTCAACACATAGCATTTTTTCTCAAATTTAACCCCAAACTCAGAAATGTTTGTTTTTCTACAACCAAAAATGTGCATTGCAAATCCCCAAATTTTGTCATTTACAACCAAATATTATTTATTACTCCTCCCACCCCTCAAAAAAGTCAAATAAAATAATCAAAGAAAACAAGAAAATGAAATTTATCATTGGAAGAAAAATATTTCCCAACCAGTTCTACCATATACACTATAAACAATGAACGTGATATCACCCAGTGAAAGGGATATTTCAAAGGGGGACATCAGATAGTTACATAAGTTTCTGTTGGCTGAGAGGTCTTGCTGCATGTGAATCTTAATTTTTGGTGTAGTAAGAAGGAAGAGGGATCTTGCAGTTTAGGTCTAGCTGTGTCTTGATCTCTCTCTTTTTCACCGTGGATACTCTTCAAGTGGCAGGCCCTTCCCTTCTCTCAGGGTGGAATCCTGTGATTGACCTCACTTCTAGACTGGGTCTCCAGGCTACAGCACACTAACCATGACTGCTCTGCAGGCCTGTGTTTGGACACCTGCAAGGATGCCATTAGGAGCTGTGACCAGTAGGTGATACAGTGACGCAGAACAGCGGCTAATTTATTTATTGGTCCATGGGAACATCATAATTAAAGATGTGGGGTAAAATAACAAAGAATCATACGCAGATCTTGTCTTCCATGAACATTAGGTAGGTCTAACATATATCAAACATCCCAAGCTCTGGGAGTGGAGGGTCAGCCTTCAGCTTCAGGACTGAGGTTTTTAACCCCCTCAAAAAGATGTATTGTTACATCTGCAAGAGGATAAATGGACACAAGTCAGATATCAGGAATGGCAATATACAAAAACCTGTAGGAGAACACTTCAACCTCCCTGGCCACACAATAGCAGATGTAAAGGTAGCCATCTTACAGCAAAAAAAACTTCAGGACCAGACTCCAAAGAGAAACTGCTGAGCTCCAGTTCATTTGCAAATTTGACACCATCAGATCAGGATTAAACAAAGACTGTGAATGGCTATCCAACTACAGAAGCAGTTTCTCCTCCCTTGGTGTTCACACTTCAACTGCTAGCAGAGCACCTCACCCTCCCTGATTGAACTAACCTCGTTATCTCCATACTGATTTATACCTGCCTCTGGAGATTTCCATTACTTGCATCTGAAGAAGTGAGGTTCTTACCCACGAAAGCTTATGCTCCCTATACTTCTGTTAGTCTTAAAGGTGCCACAGGACCCTCTGTTACTTGCTGCTATAAAACTGTACTAGTTTCCTAGAGAGCTCCAGATAGTTTGCCACCATTTCAGACAGGCAAATCTGTTGTCTGTGACCACACATAGATTTAAGATTGCAAAAGTTACCTTGAGATGGGCAGTAATTCCCAATAAATGCATATCTTATTATTTTAAGACAAAGCTTTTGCTCTTGAATCCCATGTCAGATCTTTATTACATGCTCTGCTCTTGATCCTCTTATGAAACTCCCACTGAAGTCAGTAAGAGTAATGCATATTTTATACACATTATGCCAAATGAAAAAAAGTTCCTTACTGTCGTGCTGTGATGCATAATCCAGATCCAAAAGTAGAATTTTGTCTTTATCCTTTCTGAGTTTGAAATTTCTTTTTACACTAACAGTGCTAAAGGCCTCCTAGCTAAAATGATTTGCTAATTGCAGTGGGGCAGGGAGAATTAAATAACTAGACTCAATTATCAGCTTGCCAAAGAATATCGTTATAACTAAACCTGAAAAAATTTGGCTTGAAGTATAGTCATTGTTTATGAAGTATAAAAAGCACTATTCAGAATGATCTGAGTTTTGAAGGAATTTTGGGAGACAAAGAGTTCCCACCATCTACTGCTATGATGAATAATCGGTGGAAAGGCTCAGAAGTTAAGAATTCATTTTCTTCAAAACATTGAAGTTGCCAATAAAGAGCATGGAAATGGAGTGTTTTTAAAGGAGTAGGGTTTCATGGGTAGATTTTGGTATTCTTCAATATTTTTATTAACTGCATGTGCTTCTGTATGTGACACCAGAATACTAGTAAATAAGCTCTGGTGTTATCTCAGCAGAAAGGGTGTCTGCCGCTTATCAGTTGTGCTCTAATTAGAAAGTGACCTTGCAGTTACTGAGGGGTGAACCTCAAAAAGGCTTGGAGGCTTTATTTAGACAGGCAGGCACCCAAAATTCCAAATGTTTCTCTTAACCACTTGCTTGTGCCTGACAAAATGTTGGGAATCTCACATGGACAGGCTTTCTCACAGAGGATTTAATCCAAAGTTCTTTGAAGTCAATGGTAAGACCCTAATTGACTTTGACAGGCTTTGTACCTGGCCCAAGATTTCTTGTACTACTTAGAACTGGCTGGACATTTGTATTTTCTTTTCTTTTAATGTATTTTCAAGGAAAATTAATAGGTTTCATTTTAGTCAAAATTTTATACTGGATTTTTGTTTGTTTGTTTTGATTACAAACCCCAGAACAGAAATTTTTTTGGTGGTTGACAACCAAAAACCTGAAAAGAATTTGATGAAAATGGAATGGAAAATGTTTTGACCAGATCTGCAAACTAACTTCCAGTTTGTCAATACTGCAAAATCATAAGTCTTTAGTCTTCAGCATGTTGTGCAAGTCAGAACCAGAAGGATCAGAGGGAAGAAAAAAAACCAAAAACTGTCAAGTAGTGAGGTGAAAACACTTAACTTCCTTTTATCATTAAAGATTGGGTTCAGTTTTGGTTTGTCCAAAGCTTCAGATAACTGAACCAGTGGGGAGGTACCCTTCGTATCAATGAGTTTGCATTCAGTTAGAGGTGACAAGCAACATGAGGTTGGATGCGGGAGACTCCAGTCCTGCAAATGTGCTTCCCTTATTTCACAAGTCAATGGGGCTACTCACCTGCTTAAATGCTTTGCTGAATCAGTGGCTTGGTACTTGAAAACAATGCTTTGAAGTCCTGTTCTGTGGGTGTAATTGAAGTTGGTTGAATTGCAGGATAGTGTAGGAGAAATGAATCTGTCAACAAATGATTTCCATTTTTTAGCCAGATTAATAGAACCTGTCTTTAAAGAAGATATGATCATTAGTGGGTGCAAGTGGGCAGTTGCAAAAGTATAATGGGGTGCCCTCAGCTTGAAACTGTTGTTCACACTGAGCATATGCATGCATGTAATTAACAGACCCTACTTAATAGAGTATTTGTTGAAGGAGGAGATGTCTTGAAAGAACAATTTTCTTGTTCTTCATGTTATTACGTTAGAGTTAAGCCCCTTAAAGTGAATAACTATTCAAGGAATAATCTTTCTAAGAGAATTAATTTGCAGGGCCCCTAACAGATAAACAAACAAAGCTGTCTTTTGTTAAAAGGAAGGTCTATTAAATAAATATAATTCTGTGTATGAAACAAATATATGCCATTTCCATTATTCACAGAACAATGGACACTCCCTGAGTAAATACATGTCAACAGAATTTCTACAGCGGAATGCTGTTGCCTACCACTTGGTAGCCAGACATCAAAACAGACAACTAATTATTAATGGAGGCCTCAATCCAGTATGTGGACTTGCTCTCCATGTTTTTAAAGCCAAGGCACTATGCGAGATCACTGCAATTCATAGACTACTACTCTATCAGGAAAGCCAAAAGCAAAGCATATGTCCATCTCAGCCAGCCAGTAGCTGTAATAAGTTTGTCTCATCTGTCAGTCTTTACCAAATCTTATAGAAGTACTTACTAAATTTGTAATGAGTATGTGTTGCACATAGTGTATTTTAAGAATATTTATTTTCTGTAGGTACCTGCATATAAGGAATCTGTTTCTGTTAGATGTACATTAGAGATTTTTTTTCTGTAGCCTGTAAGGCATTTACAACTACAAACACAGATTGATTATATGCTGAACTGATAATATAGCAGAATGAATATTTACATTGAAAGCACATGTACATGCGGTTAGACTTTCTGGTCTCCTTTTTACTGTTCTACTGTATTTTTAAAAAATGGTGGGAATTGGATATTTAACTTTTCAGTAGGTATTTAGGAATCTTTTAAATTTCATAATTAGTTAAACTTTTTGTCACGAGGTGGTATATGAGAGCTATCTGTGTTAAAAGATGGTGAATGCAAACTTTTTAATGTCCTGTACAGTACATTTCCCACAATGAATATGGATAAATTGCTTTCACTGAAACATTAGAAGCTGATTGTTAGCTGTTGCTACTACATTAGCTCTTATTTCAGCTGTTATTGAGGTGTGCCTTGATAAAGGGTGGGGGAGGGACTTATACATTTCCTTACTACATTGCATCACCAAATAAAAAATGCTGCTGCAAAAACAAACACACACAAAAATATACAAGTAGGGGCTTGACATGATGTGGCAATATAAGGGAAAATTGTTTCTAGTCAATGCCAAGAAGAAGAGATTAAGCACTGAATCACTATGCTGTCAGGTTTGCACTGACATTTTTTATTATAAATGTTAGTAAGTTGTAATGAACTTGGGCAGTAATAGTGTTTAATAACAGAGCTTGAGAAACCTGTAGATAGTTTTAAAGTCAACAGTTCATCCTTGAGATTGTCCTTGCTAAAACTGCTTGGACTTCAGTTATGTTTCTCAAGATTAGTATTTTGAAATCAAATTGGTCAGATTAAGGACATTTTATTATACAGTTATCCAGAAAATGCTGCAAGGCCTGGAATGAGGATTTTGCATGAAAACACTGGGCCTGTCCTCTGATACAAGTTGCCAAAAATTCGTAGTATGACTATGTCTGTGCTAGAATATTGTAATGGCAACATAGATCAGACTATATGGTATGATGATAGCGATGAGCCAAATTAAAAGGGCTCCGATAATTCTCCTTCCCAACCGCATGCTGGGCATGCTTCTGTGACAACAGGATTTCCTACTAGCAGCTCTAGAGCTGGAGAAGTTTCTCTCCGCAGCCCACATGAATCACAGGGTTTCCTCATTTATCTAGAATTGTGTGTAGGTTTCCTGTTCACTCCTCCATTCTCTTCGCATTGTGATGCTGCAGCGAAGAGGGAACTGCCTTCTTGGAGTTTCCCTGATCCCTGCTCTCAATCTAGCCTGTGGGTTTCTATGAGAAGGGTTGGTGGTATTTAGGGATCTCCTAGCCATCTTTCATTTCTGTCTGACAGATCTGTTAATGCAAAGCTCATTGTAGGAAAAGGCTAGCCTGCTTTGGTCTGCAATACCTTTCACTATATTTCCCTACTGAAAAATCTGCCTCTGTGTTAAATGTACCCCCAGTGTCATTCTTTCCAGCCCAGTTACTGTAAGGCAGAGCAGGGGTAGTTTGTGACTGCCTCCAACAGTGAGGTGACACTACAGAGCCTCTGTAGTTTAAACAATAAAAAAGTGCCTTGTTGGAAAAAGGAACTGCTTCAGAGGTTATTGGGTCATGCCCTCGATAGTTAATCTGTTGCTGAGAAGCTCATATGGTTTTAATTGTGCCATAAAATTGTTTTCCACTCTTTTTGTGTTTATTATTGGTGCGTGTTTTAATTCTTTAAACAGATGCTGTATTTTAAATACCACCCTCATGCGCGCACACGTTTCCTACCAGATTCCAACGAGGGGGTTGCACATTTCAGAGCTTCTGTAGGCTGAGCTTATTGCACCGACCAGGCTCTCCTTGAATTCCTCCATTCCTTCTATTCTTTACAAGCTCCCTGTGTGCCACCCTCCCACCCACCTCTGTTTCAGGGACTGTCTGCAATTTCCCCTACTCCTCCTTCATTCCTGTAGCTATGTGTCCCCCATTTGCTAGCCAGGCCTCTGTATCCCCCCACCCAATTTCCCCCGTCTCCCATGCTACGGTTCCTCATTCTCTCCCCATGCCAACAGCTCTATGTAATTTCTCCCCACCCACCCCTAGCTGGGGCTCTGGGGGGGCCCCCATTGCTCCCTCTGCCACAAATCGGGGTCTCCCAGTCTTTCTTCTGCCTGGGTTTCTGTGTCCCTTTCATCCCCTCTCCTCTCATACCAGGGTTCCCCAATCTCCCCCCATACAAGCAGTTCGGTGTGACCCTCAGCCCCCACTTTCCCCATGTCGGGGGCTCTGGGTTCCCTCTTCCTCTCATACCGGGGTCTCCCTCCCACCAGGGGTTCTTTGTGACCCCATTGCATGGTCCCCCAATCTTCCCCACTAGGGTTTCTGTTTGCCCCCCAGTCTCCCCATGACCACAACATGGGCTCTGTTCTGTCCCATTCCCTCCTCCCCTCTTATGCCAGGGGCTCTGTTTCCCTCTTTCGCCCCACCCCACACACCCTTCACCCAGATTGGAAGGGAAGAGAGGACAGCTGATGCCCTCTATTCATCCAAGGGAGCATGGTTTGAGGAGGCAGGGTGTTTGGAAGGAGGAAGGAGTGAATGAAGCCATCTTCTCTCCCTCTCCCTACTGGCTGAGCATCTGCCTCAGGGCTCCTGGTAGGGAGAGGAATTATTTTTCTTCGCTCTGTTTGGGAGATAAGTTATTTAGGGTGTCAGCATGTTAAACTCAACTTGGAGGATGAGCAGGGGTATTATTATGCTGGAAGGCATTAATGGCTGCCATCAATCTGTTATTTGATCTATAGTTAGGGCTTCTGTTTGTTGGAGTTTATCCATTTCATTTTGGGGGAATTATTTTTAGCAATTTTTGAGTTTTATGTAGATGTCTGAAAATCAGGGTTTTTTTGGGGTTGGGGGGGCTCTCAGTACAAAGATTACTCTTTACAGAATATACAATCTCCCAGTTTCTTTAGCATAGTACTAGTACAGAGCACTATAGGAAAGAGCACTAGGGATCCTTTTTTGAACACTAGCAGGGTCTACACAGACAAATTAATGCGCAGCATGTTAGTGTGCATTAGAAATCTCACACTCCTAGTCGGCATTACTGCTCCATGTAGACAGGCTCCTCGATACAAGTAACCATTTCTGTTGTTTCTCCCAATTTCTTTTTTTTGGGGTGGGGGTGGGGGAGGAGGGTTGGGTTATTGGGGTTTATCAATTAGCGCTTCTGATTTTCAGTTTTACCTATAGATAGTAGCAAAGGTGATTGAAACGGGCTTTGCTAATCAGGTAACGGAGGCTCCATGTTCCCCATTTCCCACTTTCCCACTAAATCAGTCAGGTTCTGTCCATTGGTGCCTTGAATGTTCCCTGAAATTTTGGAATTGATCAGATGTAGCATTCAAAAGTTATTGCATGACAGACAAACAAAAAAGCCATTGAATTGAATATAAGGCCTTCACAAACTCGGCCCATATATTAATTACAGAACTAATTTTGCTCCTAAACTATATTTATATTTCAAGGTTTATTATCATTTATTAAACTTAAAGCATTATTTTACACCAACCTTCCCTTAAATCTTCCAGTCCATATTTATCCAATAAGCTCTTTTTAAGCTTAATTCTCCATATTATACCTATGATTTAACTTTAATAATAAGTACCAGCATACACTTAGTTTTTAAGTACCGGTATACTTTTAGCTTTTAATTATCGTTTATTAAAAAAATAAGTCAACGTGCAGCTTTTTCCTCTACATTTTTTAGAGCATCTTCTATCAAAAAAAGTCCTTTATAAATACTAGTGACAGAAGTCTAACACCTCTTGTGAGAGTGGGGAAGTACTTATCTCCATTTTACATATTGAGAAACTGAGGTACTGATGAACTATGATGAAAGCTGGAGTGGGTTGCATCAAGTTAGGTGTCAAAACGTGTGTATACTACTCAAGGATGGTTTCATATTTTGTAGATGTCAATAAGCTGCAGTAGTTGACTCTACCTCCTAATTATGTTGAGTTGTTGAGAGCCAAGTGTTGCTAAGTTATTATCTAAGATTAATCGCAGTTAACTCATGTGATTAATTAAAAAAAATTAATCGTGATTTAAAAAATTAATCACAATTAATCGCAGTTTTAATCGACTGTTAATAGAATACCAACTGAAATTTCTTAAATATTTGTGATGTTTTCTACATTTTCAAATTTCAATTACAATGAATACAAAGTATACAGTGTTCACTTTATTTTATTACAAATATTTGCACTGTAAAATAAAAAAAGGAATAATATTTTTCAATTCACCTCATACAAGCATTGTAGTGCAATTTCTTTATCATGCAAGTGCAACTTACAAAAGGTGATTATTTTTGTTAAATAACTGCACTCAAAAATAAAATGTAAAACTTTAGAGCCTACAAATCCACTCAGTCCTACTTCTTGTTAAGCTAATCGCTAAGACAAACAAGTTTGTTTACATTTACGGGAGATAATTCTTCCTGCTTCTTATTTACGTCACCTGAAAGTGAGAACAGGTATTCACATGCCACTTTTGTAACTGCCATTACAAGGTATTTATATGCCATATATGCTAAACGGTCGTATGCCCCTTCATACTTCTGCCACCATTCCAGAGGACATGCTCATGACGCTCGTTAAAAAAATGTGTTAATTAAATGTGATTGAACTCCTTGGGGGAGAAGTGTATGTCTCCTGCTCTGTTTTATGCATATTCTGTCATATATTTTATGCTATAACAGTCTTGGATGATGACCCAGCCCATGTTGTTCGTTTTAAGAAAATTTTCTCTGCAGATTTGACAAGACGCAAAGAAGATACCAATGCGAGATTTCTAAAGATAACTACAGCTATTGATCCAAGGTTTAAGAAGTGCCTTCCAAAATCTGAGAGGGACAAGGTGTGGAGCATGCTTTCAGAAGTCTTAAAAGAGCAACAATCCGATGCGAAAACTACAGAACCCGAACCTCCAAAAAAGAAAATCAACCTCCTGCCGGTGGCATCTGACTCATGATGATGAAAATGAACATGTTGGTCCATACTGCTTTGGATTGTTATCGAGCAGAACCTGTTATTAGCATGGATGCATGGAATGGTGGTTGAAGTATGAAGGGACATATGAATCTTTAGGGCATTTGGCATGTAAATAGCTTGCAACACTGGCTACAATAGTGCCATGTGAATGCCTGTTCTCACTTTTAGGTGACATTGAAAACAAGAAGTGGGCAGCATTATCTTCTGCAAATGTAAACAAACTTGTTTCTCTGAGTGATTGGCTGAAGAAGAAGTAGGACTCAGTGGACTTGTAGAATCTGAAATTGTACATTTTTTTAAAATTTTTAATGCAGTTTTTTTGTACATAATTCTACATTTGTAAGTTCAACTTTCATTATAGAGATTGCACCACACTAGTTGTATTGGGTGAATTTAAAAATATTATTTCGTTTGTTTTTTACAGTGCAAATATTTTTAATCAAAAAGATATAAAACGAGCACTTTACACTTTGTATTCTGTTATAATTGAGATCAATATATTTAAAAATGTAGAAAACATCAAAATATTTAAATGAATTGTATTCTATTATTGTTAATAGCGTGATTAATCGTGCGATTAATTGAGATTAATTTTTAATTGCGCCTTTAATTGTGATACATTTTTAATTGCTTGACAGCTCTAATTTTTAATAATCTTTTTTATTATTATGGAATTGAAAATAAGTAGCGCAAACACTTAAAAAAGATAAATGAAGCATTAGGCAGAAATACATGCTCTCATTGTTGAAAGTTTGTACAGAGCTTAATGTTCATAGCTTCTATATATTTATATTACCTGTTTAAATGATGGAAACAGCAGTCAATATATGGAAACCCGTAGAAGTACATATAGCCCAATTGAACTTTTTGTGAAGGAAAGTAGAACACGGCCTGACGTAACTGTGGAAGATGCCAAATAAATAAAGTATACTGATAAGGTAAAAGATTTTCTATTGCAAAGACGGACCAGATTAGCTTGTAAAGGATGTTAGAGAAGTTGCATTCTGAGGAATCAATCAGCAACTAGATTAGAAAATGTAAGAGTACTGTCCCAGTACAGGCTTCTGATTTATTGAAGTACTGAGCAGCTTAGCAGCTCTCATTGACTTCAATTAGAGTTGGTGGATACTCAACACTTTTGAAAAACCACACTGTTTATATAGCTGCATAAATAAGGATTTTGAAACATTATTTAGGCACCCATTTTGAAGATCTCTGCCATGAATTTATTCATTCCTTCAAGCATATCAAGCTGCCCATGTTACTTTCTGCACAGTCCCTGCCTTCCTCTTTCCCTCTGATGATTGGCAGGGGCACTGGTGGGCTTCGAAAAAATTAGCTTGAAAGAGAAAATGTAAGGTGGATGATGGTTGTTCTCTGAAGCCTGAGGGGAGAGAGCTTGAATCAGCTGTTTACCTTGAAAGCCCCACTACCGTCAAACAACTGAGTAGAGCAAGGTGTGGCAGTGGCTTCTTTTTAAACTCTCTTACAGCTCAGCTAAGCAGATCATGGGAAAGGGGTTGGGAATTTTAAAATGCACATCTTATAACTCAATTATAGCATTTTTCATGCAACTGCACCAAAATAGTAAGGATTTAAATGTGGATTGTGTGGGGTAGATCCTTAAATATGGCTGGGCTATATTTGTGCAGGAGCTAGGGTGAAATGGGGGCAGAGGTGGCTTAAAGCCATCTTTGTTTCCCCGAGTTGGGTTCAGACCTTGCCATTTAACTTACATGAACTGTGATGGCCTCCTAAGGGACATTTCACCAGTCCAAGTTTGCTAGAGGACAAGGCGCTTCAGCCACAGCCTGACACACCTGTGATGCCAAGGTGGTGAGGATTGGGTAGGCTATATACCAGCTTGGGATTCCTTTAAGCAAGAGGAACCCCAAGCTGACCACATAAGGCAGCTTTCCAGATCTTTTGAGAGAGCAGTGCAAAGGGGCCAGAGGATATTTTTAAATTTATGTCTACTAAAAGTTCTGATACGGGCTTACAGTCTGGCTGGTGAAAAAACGTTCCCAGTGAGTGAATCACTGGGAGATAATTGCAAGGGTTCAGGAGCTTCTTCAGCCTTATGAGCCCACCATTTTATAATTAATAGTAAACTAGGGTTACCATAATCCAGCAATCAAAAAAGAGGATGGGAGGAGCCCCGCCCCATCCTGCCCTAGCCCCGCCCCTTCCCCTCCCACTTCCCCCCCTCAGAACTCCCAACCCTCCCCCCACTCCTTGTCCCCTGACTGCCCCCTCCTGGGACCCCGTCCCCTGACTGCCCCCCAGGAATCCACCCCCTACCTAAGCCTCCCTGCCTCTTGTCCCCTGACTGCCCCCTCCTGAGACCTTCCCCACATCCTAACTGGCCCCCTAGGACTCTACCCCCTACCTGTACCCTGACTGCCCCAACCCTTATCCACACCCCCACCCCCAGACAGACCCCTGGGACTCCCATGCTCCATCCAACCACTCCCCACCCCCTGACAGCACCCCCCAGAACTCCCGACCCATCTAAACCCCTCTGCTCCCTGTCCCCTGACTGCTCCGATCCCTCTCCCCACTCCTGCCCCCTGACAGCCCCCCCCCAGAACTCCCAACCCCCCCGCTTGTCCCCTGACTGCCCCCTCCTGGGATCCCTGCTCCTAACTGCCCTCCAGAACCCCACCCCCTACCTAAGCCTCCCTGTTCCTTGTCCCCTAACTGCCCCCTCCTAACCCCCCCCAAATGCCCCCCAGGACCCTACCCCCTACCTGTACCCTGACTTCCCAAAACCTTATCCACACCCCCACCCCCAGAAAGCCCCCCCGAACTCCCGACCTCCCCTGTCTCTTGACTGCCTCCTCCAGAACCTCCCTGCCCCTTCTCCGACCCCCTGCCCCCCTTGTTGTTGGTCTTTCTTCACCTAATGTCTGGTGAACTTGCTCAGGAACGGCCTGAGCCGCTCGTCGGACGCTGGGCAGCAGCGGGGGAGGAGCTCCAAACTGCCGGAGCCGATCTGCGATGCAGGGAGGGAGGGAGGGAGGAGGAGGAGGAGCCCTCTCTGGCTGAGTGTCGGAGCCCCAAGTAAGTGACACCGGCCAGCCGGCAGCACTGTTAGCCGCGCGCGCTCTGCATGGGGGGGAAGTCCGGACATTTACAAATTCCCCCCGGACGCTATTTTTAGCTTAAAAAGCCGGACATGTCCGGAGGAATCCGGACGAATGGTAACCCTATGTAAACTGTGAGCTCATTGCAGTTCTCACTGAAGTTGAGCCAGATGAAAACATTGGAGAAGATCCACAGTGGTTATAAATTGCCATAGTTGCTTCCAAGTCAAAGGAGCTAAAGCAATTTACACCAGCGTAGGATCTGCCCCATTGTGTGAATTTCTACAATAAGTAAGTCATGTACAAGGAAATTTCTATGAATGATCTCTTGTTACAGCACAAAAGAAAAACCCTAATGTAAACAGAGTGAATACGAAGAGAAGCACATTTAGATAGTTAACATAGTAATATTTCAGTGGGATATTTTATTCCCATGAAAGAAACAATGCTTTCTTTGGACAGTAAAACATAATACATTGCATACAACTGTCTATATTAGTTGTAAAATTTAAGAATATTGCATTAGATGCATAATACCAAATTCCAAACATTATATTCTACTCTGTGGGTCCAGTTCAGCAAAGCTCTCAAGCATGTGCTTAAATTAATCTGTACTCAGAAAAGCATGTGGTTACAGCTTTTCTCATTTGCTGTTTATATGCTGTGCTGTATGTTTATAATACTTATCAATTTCAGCCATTTTTATAGATGGTTATAGTTAAATATGCTCTTCCTCCGAGTGGTTAAGCTACTTAGTCTGATTAAAAAAAAAAGAGTGTGTGTGAGTGCAAATACGGACTTTTTAGTGCTTTTTATTAGTTATTTATAAGTTATTAAAATGGAGAATCTATTTTAATTCCTTATTCTGTTACAGTTAATAAAGAAAAATTCATTAGCATGCATTATAATTAACATTGTGTATAGACCTGCTGGACATGTGAAAGAAAGATAGGGTATAAAACAAACCTTAGTTAAGCAACTGCTTAAATGATTACCCATACTGTCTGTCTTAGAGTTCTTTTAATTTTGATTATTTAACTAAAGAAAAAAGAATGCAGAATCAAAATTAGTTTTGTAGTGTTACTTATATAACCTAAACAACAACTAGTTTTAAGGGATATAAGAAGGCAAAAATAATACTGGACTAGGCTTTGGATATAACCGTTCAGGTTTACAGAATCAAATCACACAACCACAGTAGGAAATGTTTCAGAGTAGCAGCCGTGTTAGTCTGTATCCGCAAAAAGAACAGGAGTACTTGTGGCACCTTAGAGACTAACAAATTTATTAGAGCATAATCTTTCGTGGGCTACTGCCCACTTCTTCGGATGAAGTGGGTAGTAGCCCACGAAAGCTTATGCTCTAATAAATTTGTTAGTCTCTAAGGTGCCACAAGTACTCCTGTTCTTTTTACAGTAGGAAATAACACTTCTACCTAAGGACTGATTTGGGAAAATAACATTGTTCAGATTTTTGACCGAGTCCCTCAGAATAGGGCCTCATTTATGCCAAATCAATGTTGCTAACACAACAGATAAAAAACAACAATAATCCAAAACTAGATCAAAAAGTAATATGGTTAATTACTTGTATGCCAATTGGCCAAGATCTCCTTCATAATGCATATATAGTAGTCACCATTTTAACGTATTTCCTAATGAATAATATTAGCCTCCAACATGCCTAACTACCTAAAATAAAGTCCTACATTTATGACAGACTATACAAACTTAGTGCAGTTCAAAAATCTTGCACACTGGGTCTCATTTTCTGTCTGTATGCACCTAGAACTTCAAAGACAGTATGAAACCATTAACTATGGTAGACACACGTACCATTCTACAATCTTAGTCAATAACAATGTGTTCGTTTTAAAGCTACCTAACACAATTTTGATTGAAAGAAGACAAGACACACTAACTCTGTGACAATCTTTAAAACACATACACAAGCATGTACATTTCCTAACTAATTAGGTACTCAGGAAATGATCAATTGACTGATCACCCAGGAGAAAGTCTGTACGTTACTTATCACCAGATCTTTGCTGAGCTGTCAGCTTAGTTATCATTCACAACAGGAGTTGACACTGGAAGCACAGGTAGAGCAAAGGATAGACATGACTATAGTCTTTTCCTGATATGCTATTGGGCAACCCAAATGGCTGTAAAGTAGAGACGCATAAAGGTGCCCATCCAAGATAGATACTTGGTATTACCACAAGGACTCACAGGTGGCTAGCCTGTGACCTCAATCTTCTCCCTGCGAGATGTCTTTGTCTTTTGAGAAGTGATATCCTATGTCTTATTTCTGCTGGGTGGTCCAACTTGGTCCCTCTTTATGCAGGTGCTGGTGTGGGCCAATCAGATGGTGACTATACTTCTTACAAAGAGTCGAACTGTTCAACCAAATAAGTCATCCTCTGTCACCATCCAGTGAGAAAAGAAGACATCAGGTTCTGAGTTCTTGCACCTGGAGCAAGAGTCTTTCAGTCTCTTTGTGCAAACGACTGCACAACTAAAGGTGGGGCAGAATTTGTGTGGGCTTACCCAAAGAAGGACAGCTCTGCTTTGTGGTTGGGGTGGGGGGGAGGAGGAGAGGAAGAAGGTCAGAAACTGCTGCAAAAGGTGCTCGGTGGTCAACTTTGCAGCAATGACTCACACCCCCCCCCCGCCCCCCCCAGGAATGTACATAAAGGCATGAAACCTGGTTGGGGCAAGACTTTTACAGCTGTTTCTGACCACCTTCCTCTTGCCCCCATGCCCCCAACCACAAAGCAGAGCTGTCTTTCTTTGGGTAAGCCCCACCTTTAGTTGTGGTGCAATCATTTGTACAAAGAGACTGAAAGATTCTAGCCC
Organism: Chrysemys picta bellii; assembly: GCF_011386835.1. Taxonomy (NCBI): domain Eukaryota; kingdom Metazoa; phylum Chordata; order Testudines; family Emydidae; genus Chrysemys; species Chrysemys picta. The sequence goes on from NC_088800.1 coordinate 59,778,055, forward strand.
CAGGTGCAAGAACTCAGAACCTAATGTCTTCTTTTCTCACTGTAGGCCATATGTTGCAACTTATTTTGTAATATTGGGTAGAGGTTCAGTGCAGGTACTCCATAGGGAGGGCAGACAGTGACCAGATAAATGACCTGGTAAAGGACTTAAAAGGAGGTATTGGATAAAGAAACAGAACGGGGGAGAGGATTCGGGGACTCCCATGACCGGTATGGCAGGGAGCCAACCTCCCTCCACCATTCTCATATCCCTCCTTAAGCCTCTTGCGAGGCTAGTGGATGGTAAGGTCCAAGCCATGGGTCGGCTGGGGGACCTGAATGGAAACAAAGCGGGGCTGGTGAAAGCCCCGGAGAATTGATTTGAATAAGCATGGATTTGCCTGCACTGTACACTTTATCTGCCAGATAGTCCCAGACATGTATATAATAAAGTTGAGGCCTGATTAAAACCCATAACAAGTCTCCTGTCTTTCTTGCATTATACCCAGACAAACATCTTGTCTCACCACTTTGTTTAAGACAAGATAGGCCGTAACTGTGGTACAATTATTTTGTGGCATGCCTTTTCCGCTGGCTGGTTTGCTTTGGTCAACAACATACCTCCTCAAGATGCTTTCCGTGGGTCCCTTGGTAGTGCATTTGTTTCTCCATCAACACTTAGCTGCTGAAATGTGCATTTGAAAGTTCATTTAATTTATATGAAGCCCCTCCGTATTCCCGGATGCTCTTTAAACTTGTTTTCGCGGTATGTTATACAATGCAAAGTCACTTCAAGAACTGTTGTTCTCCAGCAGGCTGGAACAGCTGTGTAAATCTTCTCCTTGTTTCAACAACAATGGTGGGACCTTAGTATGTATTGTTGAGCTGAGTTGGTGCATTATTAACCAAACAGTTAAATTTCTGATTATTTTACTCTGTGGTTAAGTGGCCTTATAAAAAAAGCTATTTGGTTTCAGTTCCTTATTTACTGCCTCTTTCAGCACAGATATATTTCATGAACTTGGTAGTATAAGTATGCTTAATTGCAAGCATTAGCCTTACTTCTTCATTATATCACTTAAACTAAAAGAAATCAATATGAGTGCAACCTCTTTCTTTCCTAACAGGCTTGCCCATCACGTAAACCCTGTCATTAAAATGTACAATATTTTGCCCAAAGCTTATTCTTGACTTCCATTTTATACACATTTTAGTTATAATATTAGATTCCATCAAGTTCCCTATCTTACTACTGTATCTGGCACATGATATAATGTCAATGTTTGATTTAATTTAATATGATTTTTAATTCATTTACTTATTCACATAGGGGGGGGAAAGGCAAAGTCTCTTTAGCTGCACCAGCAGAACACTGTTGTGAAAGGCTGCAGCAACTCTAAGTTTCCTCAAAGTATTCAAGAAATTTAGCTGGTAGACCTTGGGTTTTTATTCTCTTAGTCCTCCACTCTATCTTTTCAAAAAGGACTTAATGCCTGAGCAATTATTAAATAGTAATAACTCATAATTTTGGGGGCTTAAAATTACTGCAAATAAAACATGACATTTTAAAATTAAACTTTTTTGAATGGATAATTTGAAAATATTAAGTCTCAGACCTTTAATAATATAGAAATTCCTACTTGCAGATAGGGAAGCACATAAAAATGACAATTGTGCCCTCTACTGGATGTATATTTTAATAGTTAATGAGAAAAATTTCCAAAATGTACAAGGTAAACTGAAAAGACATAACATCTTAAACTTTGAGGCTGAACATAATTTTATAAATATGCTTAATTCTAATTCTGACAATCTGGGCACTTACCTACAGTTTATCTAAAAAAAAGTTTCAGCTGTGTTCAAGAGCTCATTTCTGTTGATTCCCTCGGTATTGGATTCCTTAAATGGTGATTTACCTATCATTTTCTGCATGTTATTAAGCTATACTAAACTACCTAGTATTTTGAGAGTGCAGTTTATTAAGGGGGACAATGTAATAAGCAGCTCTTCCATTTCTTTGAGTGCAGTAGCTGGAAGGAAAAAAAAAAGAAAAGAAAAAGGCCAGAAAACTATCCCAGAGTGGAAATACTGCTCACTGGGAAATAAACAGAAAAAACTTAGTCTATAGTCTATTAGTTGTGATACATGGTTTATTGCATTTTTTTATAATATGTATTATAAAGCTGTTGCCATTATTTTCCCAGCTTTGATGATGATGGTTTGATATAAACTGAGAAGAGCGGGACGATGTTATTGTCAATGTCTCCATATAGTAGGCGCGATGCAATAGTGATGAAGACCTCTTGTATTACTTGTGGCAGATTTAAAAATACTGTGTGACTAAGACTTTGAACAAATCAGGTCAAGCAGAAAGCCACTGGGGCTTAAACTATAGCTTGTTTTATCCTTTCTTTTGTAAATGAAAATGCATTGGTTTGAGGTTTAATCAGTTTCTTTTAATATACATACATTATTTACTAATTTTTGTTGTTAAAAAATCCTTTGTCATTCTGACTTGAAATTAGGTTATATCAGTATACATTGGATCTCAGATTATCAAATACAAGTGTACCTATTCTAAATGATGTATATAGTTTTGTGTAATATGATATACATTTAAAAGTAAATGCTTCCACATATGAATTTTGTAGTGTCTTTTTAAGACTGAAGGACTACTTGATTTTCATTTTTCAGAGTAGCAGCCGTGTTAGTCTGTATCCGCAAAAAGAAGAACAGGAGTACTTGTGGCACCTTAGAGACTAACAAATTTATTAGAGCATAAGCTTTTGTGGACTACAGCCCACTTCTTCGGATGCATATAGAATGGAACATATAGTGAGTTCCATTCTATATGCATCCGAAGAAGTGGGCTGTAGTCCACGAAAGCTTATGCTCTAATAAATTTGTTAGTCTCTAAGGTGCCACAAGTACTCCTGTTCTTCTTTTTGATTTTCATTGTAACTATATAGAAACTTCAAAGAAGCAAGGCTTTTAATAAGAGAGAAAGGGTTACATCGATTTCAAACTGCTTGGGACTGACGAATAATTTTACATCATGCAAAATATTTTCCATGTATTTTGGAAAATTATCTTTTTATTATCATTATGGACTTGGAATACAAGCATAAGAGAGTAGAAGGCAGAGCAGTGCAAAAAAAAAGGATGAAATGTTGAGTCACTTTGAGGTAATATTTAGTAAAAACAAAGTGCTTTGGCCCTCTGATGAATGGAGGTATGTAAGTACAAGTATTAAGACTACTTTTCCTAAATTATAATAAAGCATGCTAATAAAACATGAGGAAGAAATAGACAAATCAAACACCAGTTGGTCCTGTCCGTGGTTGTATTGGGCCTGTTTGGTATCCTCATATGACATATAGTTGCTGTAGTGCCACTGCTTTCATATCAGTTAAGTATTCACTCCTACATCCAAATGAGTAGTCCTTTGTGTTTGAAAGCATTATCTATGGGACCATTTGGATAAAATGGCCGCCCTCCAAGTGTGCATGACCAAGGGGCTTTAAATCTATTAGCACCCACAAGGTAAGGCAACTTTCAATGAATAGGGGCACCAGTTGAAATGTTCAACCTATGTCAGATGAGGCCATTGAATGAACATGATTAGTCAGTCCCCTGGGGGACTGCACTAGCCTTAGAAGACTGCTGCATATGGGGGATGTCATGGTGTAGACTGCAGACCAAGAAAACCTCATATTTGTGTGCAAGATTGCCATTACCAATGTGCATATGCCTACATAAAATGTGGCAAGTCTTTATTTTCTGCATTAACTGAGGTCAATTTGGTTTTAATTAGCTATTTAGTAAATATTGAGGCATATCTGGCACAATACCATGTGTCTGATCTTAATTTGTAACCTGTCACTTGGCACATATAAATGTCCTGTTTAGATCATTAAAGTCTTAACAGTAATATTGAGTGTATTTGCATGGATGGTAAAGAAGACAGTAGAGCAAATACAGTTGTATTCAAAGCACGCTATTGTGGCTTGTAGATTAAAAATGTAAATGAAGGCGAGGCAGAATTTATCTTTAGAGTAATAATGCCATTAGTTGGGCTTTTTTTTTGTACAAAGAGTACAATTTTAACAAAAGATATTTCAGTTTACATTTTTTAAATGCAGAAGCTATATCTTAAAAGCCCAGTGGGATATATACATCCCCATAATTTCCATTATTATTAGATTTTATGATGATTGAAATAGTTGTGCTTAGATTTTTTTTTAACAAAAAGCTTCTTTTGTATCAGTAGTAAAAAATACACTTCAAAATCAATCAGTTTTGTATTGGGTTAATCTAATTATCTAGTGAAGAAGCTACGGACTTCGTCCACAAATACTTATGTGTTCTGAATAATGTAGATGACCTACAGTATACTGTCTAACCTTCCCTTTTCAATTTTTTTCTTCTATAGAACTAGTTCTCTATTTTGCAGGTTCTCCATTAGTATGTCTACATCTTAAGACAACAAACTAGCAAATGTAAACTAATGTTAACTGTCATCAGAAAGGAGGGAGTGAGCCTTATTGGACAGAGCAAGTAATTAGGAGATAGAAAACCTCAGTTCTGTAACTTCCTCACCACTGATTGGTTCTGTGATTCTGAATAAGCAAGTTAGGGCCTGATTTTAAGGGATGCTGAGGACCTTCATCTCCCATTGACTTCAGCTGCATTTGTGGCTGCTCAGTAGTTTTGAAAATCAGACTCTTAATCTCTTTGTGACTCAATTTCTTCTTCAGTGAGGTGTAGGCTAGCTCAGTAAATCATGCTTGTTACCACTGGAATTAAATGCCTACCTAAACCATAGATGATGATATTTATTGTTACAGATATTTACGGGAGATGTATCTACATATTTTCTTTATTCTAATAAAATATTTTTGTTCTAATAGCTTTATATTTGCCATATTTAATCTCCGTAATTCTAATAAAATGGCTTACTTTACAAGTAAAAATCTTTTCCTTAACTGCCAGGTTTACATTACGTTACTGGTAATGAAAGTTCTGCATGTCAAATTATGTCCTCATTTGTTACTGTAGAACCTCATCAAAGTTATGACAGGGAAAACTGCAGAAGACAATGCGTTCTGCAGGTTTAACTGAACTAAGGTAACCATGTGTCCCTTAAAATATAAAAAGTTTCTCCCACTGTCCCTCAAAGGTTTCCAAATAAATAAATAAATAAAATATGACTCTGTTCCTTAATTTGCTAGTTCAAACTTATCCAGGGCCGCCCAGAGGATTCAGGGGGCCTGGGGCAAAGCAATTTCGGTGGCCCCTTCCATAAAAAAAAAAGTTGCAATACTATAAATGAAGACTTTAAATTAGACAAAGGTTTCTAAACATTAGAGGAGTGAAGTTCTGGAACAGCCTTCCAAGGGGACTAGTGAGGGAAAAAGACATATCTGGCTTCAAGACTAAGCTTGATAAGTTTATGGAGGGGATGGTATGATGGGATAGCCTAATTTTGGCAATTAATTGATCTTTGATTATTAGCAGGTAAATATGCCCAATGGTCTGTGATGGGATGTTAGATGGGGGTGGGATCTGAGTTACTACAGCAAATTCTTTCGTGGGTGCTGGCTGGTGAGTCTTGCCCACATGCTCAGGGTTTAACTAATTGCCATATATTTGGGATCAAGAAGGAATTTTCTTCCAGGGCAGATTGGCAGGGCCCCTGGAGGTTTTTCGCCTTCCTCTGCAGCGTGGGGCATGGGTCACTTGCTGGAGGATTCTCTGCACCTTGAGGTCTTTAAACCACGATTTGAGGACTTCAATAACTCAGGCATAGGTCAGGGGTTTGTTACAGGAGTGGGTGGGTGAGATTCTGTGGCCTGCATTGTGCAGGAGGTCAGACTAGATGATCATAATGGTCCCTTCTGACCTTAAAGTCTATGAGTCTATGAGAATAGTATATTCTCGTGGGGGCCCCTGCAGGGCCCGGGGCCTGGGGCAAATTGCCCCATTTGCCTCTCCCCCCCCACCCCTCCCCCACCCCCGGGCGGCCCTGAACTTAGCATCTTAAAGGAGCTGCTGGTCTGATGAGCTGATGAAGCTGATAGCAGGCCATCTAAGTGCATGACCAGGCATATTTTACTTCCCTGATCCTCCTCCCACAACAATATTCTACTGAGCCTACTCTGCACAAACCCTTGATCCAGTCCTGCTAAGCACTGTCAGATGCATATAGAGGCATTGGCACACTCTGATTCTGGCATTGCTGTGAGTAGCCAGTCTACATGAAAAGTGGGTTTAAAACTCCATTCTTTCCACAAAAAAAAGTTTTGAACAAAAAATTTTTACTAGGAAATTTTCCTTCAATACTTTTCATGGGGAAAACAGCTTGAGAGAGAACATCTTGGGAAGGGTGGGCCACATTGCAACACCCATTTCTCCACCAATGGCCAATGATTCATTGGCCAGTGTGGAAGCTGGGCTATTGATGCTTTCTGTAAACATCCTCTTTGGTGTGTCACTCTTGCTGGCAGTGCTAGACACCCTTGCTCCTTGTATTCTAATAACACACAGACTGGGATTGTGGCTGCTTCCTGATCAGAAGCACAGTTTATAGGGAAGCCACCTGAATCCTGTTGCCCTCCCTTGGGGAAAGTCCGTCTCAGTCTATCCATAAATACTTGGCTGTAGGGCAGGAGTGGGCAAACTTTTTGGCCTGAGAGCCACATCAGGGTTCTGAAACTGTATGGAGGGCGGGTGTAGTGTATAACATTGCTCTCCGTAGGAATGTGCTGTTTACGGTGTACTACTTACAGCTGCCAGTCCTGGTGCTCAGTAAGTAGCACATTCCTACGGGGAGCAATTTAATACACTACACCTGACGGCTCTCGCAGCCACACTGCCTGGCAGAAGCTCGCAGCCCCGCCGCCCAGAGTGCTGACAGCACAGCGAGCTGAGGCTTCGGGGGAGGGACCAGGGGCTAGTCTCCCTGGCCGGGAGCTCAAGGGCCAGGCAGGACGGTCCTGCCAGCCATAGTTTGCCCACCTCTGCTATAGGGGCTCTGAGTGTCTCCTCACTGTCATCCTTGGAGGGAGGTCCCTCCGCCTTGCTATTCCACCTAGTGGCTGATAGCCAATTGACAGGGGATTAGCATGGTGAGTGTGAGCCAAGAGTCTAGGGCCCTGACCCCTTGGGGCAGGCCAGGGCAATTAGTTTTCTATCACCCAGCTTTTCAGGCTGGGCAGACAGAAAACTCAGTCAGGCTCAAGCCCTCAGGGCAGTAGCAGTATATAGCCCTGCTTTTCTGGCTGGAACAGACAGCAAACACACTCAGGCTGTCCAGCCACAGGTGGGTCGGCTGCCACTCCATGAGTGGGGGCTTGGCAGCAAAGGTTAGGGCATCCAGACCCACCCTACTCCACTGGGTCCCAGCTCAGGGCCCTACCAATGGAGAGTAGACCTGCCACTGAGTCATCAGGGATCCTCCCAAAACACACTGACTCTGGTTTCAGCAACACAACTGATTAATGTCCAGAAGCAATAGTAAATGTATTTTGAAGAGTTTTTAAGGGCATTCTCACCACACATTTCCAGATGTTTCAATCAATGAACTATGTCTTCATTACCACAGTATTTAGTTTGACTGGTAAGCATTAGCATATGTTTCAATCCTCAAGGGTACTTAAAAACAACAAGGAGGCTGGTGGCACCTTAAAGACTAACAGCTTTATTTGGGCATAAGCTTTTGTGGGTAAAAAAATCCACTTCTTCAGTGGATAAAAAAAACCCACTTCTTCAAGTGTACATAGTATATCTGATTTGCATTAAACAGCTTTTCACTTTTATAGTCTCTGTGGAAGTTCAGGGATTTTTTTTGCACCAGGAAAAAGTCTGTCTGTGGTATATGCATTATCTGACTATTGGCCACAAAATATTAATTGTTGACTGTGGTGAGGCAAGAAACATATCAACCTGTCTGTACTGGGCTAGCTTGATTATCACTTCAAAAGTTTTTTTTCTCTTACTTAATTGGCCTCTCAGAGTTGGTAAGACAACTCCCACCTGTTCATGCTCTCTGTATGTGTGTATATATATCTCCTCAATATATGTTCCATTCTATATGCATCCGAAGAAGTGGGCTGTAGTCCACGAAAGCTTATGCTCTAATAAATTTGTTAGTCTCTAAGGTGCCACAAGTACTCCTGTTCTTTTTACTGAAAAGTATGGTTTTCAGAATATTGGGCCACTGAAGTACTTTTATCTTATTGACGGTGGACTTTAAACTCTAAATTTTTAATGAAATTGCACATTTATACTAAGGATCTAGCGCAACATCATGTGTCTCCACATCTTGTATCTAGCGTTATTGGAAGTCAAAGTGAACAACAAAAAAGTGCCCAGGACAATAGCCAAAACTGCAGGCTACTGTTACTTCACCTTTTGATTATTGCTCTGGCTTTTCAGATTCTCTTACCCAGTTCTTTGTGTTGACCTTGACTAGAAGGGCCTGCTCTCCTCTTTCGCTTTGTCATTAATCAGTCCTGAAGCTTCCCTTTTAAATAGACAGCATCAGTTGGATTGAGTAATGTGTTTTTTGTCATCTGTTACCTATTGTGATATTAGAGTTGCCTACCTTATTTGTTGTTCGAGGCTTCAGATGCAAATATGTGGCACTGTTTTATCATAAAGGTCCATTCTGGTACTATTTTTACATGTATTTAGAGTCCTACTCCAAATGTGTTTTACAACTTACAGCTTTTACATCAGAGTAACCAGTTATCTGATCAGTAGTTACTCTGATTTATATACATCTACCCACTCACCACTATAATACATTTTATTGCAGTATTTGATTGTGTTAAACTTGGTGGAGTGGGAGCTGCATTTCTATCATGCATTTCTACATACAGTACAGCATGAGCTAATATTGGCCTGGCATTCTGTTATATCTGACATCGCACCCAGTGAAAAACTCCATAGATATAACAAAAGCAACATTACTAAATGATTTCTGGCCATACCGAAAGAAGGACAGGAGACATTTGACATGGGTTTAATCAGGCCAGAATTTTATTATTAGATCCATGTCCCATGACATAACACCATGTTTATTCCCTCTCTTTTTCCATCCAGGTCCCTCCAGCAAAACCACGGCCAGGACCTTATCATCCACTCCATCCCCCTTGTACAATTGTTAAGGTGGGCTATAAGAATGGGGGGTTGGCTCCCTGCTGTACCAATCATAGGGGTCCTCAACCGCCCCCTGTTCGTTCCTTTAATGTACACCTTTTTTTAAGTCCTTTCCAAGCCATTTATCCGATCACTGTATACCTTTCCTATAGAGTACCTGCACTGTTCATGTGCCACAAGGAGGCACCAACAATTAGCTTGGCTGCCATCCCCCACCCCCCAAACCCAGTGAGGTTCCCAGACATCAGTTACTGCCCCCCTTTATATCAGCCAAAACAAATGGACTCCAAAACTTTACAGAGGAATCTCATCCTTCCTGAACAATTTGGTGCCCCAGGATGCCCAAATTGCTCAGCCTTTTATGACCCCAAGGGATTTGACCACCCCCCATTAGCATCTGTCGTGCCTTGTCCACCCAGGTATCACCCCACAGCTCCCAGACAGACCCTGTGTTAATGCATGTCTGACAACACGGATCTGCATCCAGTTCCTTCTTGTTCTGGGCAGTAATTGAACCCTTTTACACATTTTCAAATAGTGTTTTCCCTGGTGTCCCACATCATGTCGGTGACTGCTGACCGGCCCAGAGCAGTGGCATCAGCTGGTCTAATCACATGCTTCTCCTTCCATGCCAACGTAGACTCACCCTGTCATTGGCCCCCCGGTTGCTAACCCTCAAGGCCACTAGGACGTCCACCTATGTGCATAAGAAAAAGTCCTGTGCTCACAAATTGACACCACTGCCTCCATGGCCAGTCTGCCAACATCTGGAATGAAATCACAACACATTAATGTTGACTCACCACCCGAGGCTGCACACACATACTGTATGCTTCTGAATGCCAACACCCAATTGTAAGAATTGCCACTGCCCCAATACTGCTGCTGTTGTGGCCCCTGATTGCGAATAAGTGGGAACCAAATTCCATGGGGCAGAACCAAGCTCACAGCCTTTCCGGTAGAAAGATAACAAATGCTCCCCAGCCTCCTTGATCAGCCGTTGACCATCACAAGTTTAATATCCCTGCTTGCCCTTTTTTCTTTCTGAGGCCTACCCAACATGTTATAAAAACTCCAAGTTCCAGCTATGCCACAATACCTGTTTTTTTGCATATAAAAGCCAGGCCCGGCATTAGGGGTAAACAAGCAGGGCAATTACCTGGGGCCTCATGTCACAGGGGTATCCGCAAAGCCACATTGCTCAGGCTTTGGTTTCAGCCCTGGGTGGTGGGGCCCTGGGCTTCAGCCCCATGCAGTAGGGCTTCAGCTTTCTATCCTGGGCCCCAGTGAGTCTAATGTTGGCCCTGCTTGGTGGCCCCCCTGAAACCTGCTTGTGGCCTCCCAGGGGGCCCCAGACTCCTGGTTGAGCACCACTGCTTTAGCCCACTGACAAATGCAACAGCTGGGAGGCAATTCCAAGATTTTTGAGGACGCCAGTTGACAGGTTGCCCACAACCCTATGTTGCTGCTCTGTAATGGGCCATTCAGTGACCAGCCTTCCTGCTCCTGTAATTGCATGTATTTGTTAAAACTTGTTTCATAGCTCTGCCATGTGAATGGAGGCAGAGGATCTCCAGGCTACATTGTTAACTATCCTACCCCCAGTTTCCATGTAGCTAGCAGCATTCGCTCCAGTTTTTGGCTGGCTCCTGGTGCCAGCTTCCAAAACCAGTTATGTAAAAGTGAGGCAAGGTATCTGCTATGCCAGTATAAACCCAGTAAAGGTAATAAAATAATGGATATTATCCTGGAGCCTATTTGAGGACCAAGCCCCAATAGAAAAACCTGCAAGTTATGTACAGGCCATTGTGTGAAGGGCCCTGCTACCCTTCCCTCAATTCATTTCTATGGAATCCTTTTGGGTTTTTGTTTGTTTGTTTGTTTGTTTTCTAAACCACATATCCCATCCACGCCCATGACTTCTAATGTGTTTTTTGTTTGACAGTGTATTATTTATAGTCTACATAAACCGAATACTAAACCCACAGTAATCTGCTCCATCTGCTATATTAAGGTACTTTCAACTGAGCACCCTTAACGTCTCCAGCTGAACTGGAAATGGTACCATTGCAGACTTGTGGGTGGCACTTCATTTAACCCCTTTGCTGGTTCCCCCTGGGATCATACCCTAAGAGAGGGGGTTGCCTTTGGTAATGAAACAGAAATCCACAGTCAACTGAGATCTGAGCAAAATTGCCCCCTGCTGTCCCTTGTACTTAGCAGAGAAAACTTGAAACCTGAATCACTAATGCCTGTACCCACCACACAGCGGGGTGGGGGAAACACTCCCTCGCCTTGTGTCCCTACCCAGGGACTGAAGCAGACGGCAGGCTGCTTTGCTACTGTCCCATACCTGTTTCGCCCTACCCAGACCAGAGGAAGGGGAGAATTACTCCCTTTCGTACTGTCCTGTTTCCACGTGGAGCCGTGCTCAGACATGCTGACGTGCTGTGTTCCCTCGTGCTCTGAAGGAGGGTGGTGGGTGCTACCTTAGCCTGCTCCTTGTAAAAAGGAGGATTCAGGCACAGATCTGTCCCTTTTAAACCCTGCATTCCCCGGGGATGAGTCAGCGACCATACTGACCCCCCTTTTTACAGCAGTTTTAGTCTTCCGCCCAATGCCCACACCTCAGCCTGAAGCACTGTTCCCTTCATTCACCCAGCCAGCCAAATCTCCCCTCTTTCCCCCCGCTTACAGGTGCAGTCATTAGTGTAGTTGCATGTTACATGCCCCATGTAGTGACATTTTAATATGTATTGGAAGGAATGGACTGGGTATCTTCTGCATAAATACAGTATGTATTGCATACTGTTTATGGTGCTTGCTATAATCTTGCTGCACGGATCAATAGGCTGGAAATACAAACGGGAATTATAGCTAGCTGCCTGCACCCATTATATCATTTGCATGTCAACCCCACATTTGGTATTAAACTCAGGTCTGCTGTTAACAGTACAATATGTAGTTCTGGGGCCAATTTACAAGACAACAATTTATTAAATGTATTGCAGTATGCTGATGAGAAGGTAATCCTTAGAAATCAAACAAACAAAAAACTAGGTTTTTTGAGTGGATTTACTGTATTTCACCATCTCTAATGGGTAACCCTTTTTATGTTCTTTTGCTGTGGGGGAAAGGCAGACCTATTAGGATGTATCAGGAGTTCTAAAAGGAGATTTATAAAGTGCTATATTTCAAAGCTTACCGTATTGTAGTTTCTACAGCAATCGCTGATGGGTGGGGGTGAACTTACTCCTGTTTAGGCTATGAGGCAATGATTTGTATAATGGATTTAATTGAACTTGAACAAAAATGTGCTGCAGGAAAGTGGAAAAAATCAGGCCATTTGGAGTTTAATAAGCACTGCCATTCCACCACTGATAAATCTCCAGTGACCTCTTATAACATGGTTCAGGAGACAAGAAAAGAAGTTTCAAGTTATTATTGTTTCCCTTTGAATATATTTTAAAGCCCAAATAGGCATCTATTTATAATGCAGGATTTAAAGTTGGACTTATTTCAGCATCTCTATCGTAAAAATCTGTTTTGACTATAAAAAACTGTTGTTTGCTGATACAAGGTCTGAGCATGAAAGAATTTTTTCAGTTAAGTTTAATAAGTACTTAAAAGATAACTTGGGTCCAGATTGTGCAAATATTTAAGCATGTGAGTAATCCCTTTGGCTTTGATGCTTAAAGTATATACACAAGTGTTTGCAGAATAAGGCTCTTACTTTATTGTCTCTTACATGCATTGTTGCTAAGTCATAAGCCACTGATATTCAAAGCTAAGAAAAAAATGGGAAATGAGTAGTTTATGGGGTAACCTAATTTAGGTGTTTATAAGAAAAAATGTACATAAATATATGTGTGCATGTGCAAAGAGCTGTATGTATGTGCAAATAAAAATCACAGTATAATATATTTATATAACCATCCAATTTAGCTTCTTAATGAGAAATCAAAATGACATATCATTTGTCTTTTTCTCTGCTACAAAGTATGAATCATTAGTTTCCTAAATATAATATTAATACATAGAAACTGGAATATCTCCAAAATAATTTTGGGTAAATAGTACTGTATATGGCTGAAAACAAACTAGGATTAAATGCTAAATATGTATTTCAGTAACTTAGCATTTTAGAAACAGTCTGAAAAAAATGGTAAATATAAAATCCATGCCTATTCTTAATTCAGACCAGTGTAAAATTATAATTTAAAATAATAGAAAAGTGCAACAGTAGTTATGGACTGCACTGAGAGTTCTAGTTTTTGCATCATGGATCTACAGCTATTTATGCAACTATTCAGTAGTGATATTGTATGTTCCTCTCTTTTTGAAATTAACTTGCCTTCTGGCACAGTAACTGGAATGACAGCAACTCCTACCTACATCTTGTGTTTAAATATAGTTCTTTTGTACAGAGCATCAGACAATGGTTGAAGTCATTGCATTTGTTGACACTGTCATGGCCTTAGGGTACATGCTAACTGTAGGTTCAACTAATTCCGACAGCTATGGAAATCAAAAATTGTACAGACTTAATAGATTCTAGCTTGAAATAGAAACTGAGATGTCTCTTCGTGGTTAAAGAGGTGCTGTTAAGGTTTTTATGCCCTACAGTCTTATACAAATGAAGAAAAATCTATTTGAACTTCAGCTGGAACACCTTTTACATACTCTTTCTCATTTGGTGGGGGGAAAGAGGAGGAGGTGCTTGAGGGAAGAGAGTGCTTAACAAAAAGTTTCTGCCTTTTGTAATCACACAGAATTGGTTTTAGTTTTAATGTCTCTTTGGATTTCATTATCAAAATGCTCCCTAAAAGACACTGTCACAATAACTGAGTTGTTTATCTTGGTTTTTCTGATTTATCCGTTCTGATCCACCAACACTTATGTGCATTTTTAACTTTAAATACACGAATGCTCCCACTGACTTTATTTTCTAATAATAAATATTATTCTAATAATAAAATGAAATCATTTTCCAATACTAAAATAGTAGGAATTTGTGTAGGGCCAGGGTATGAACCTTTTACTTTCATTGGTGCACAGTTTCTCACATAAGACATTTTAGTGTAGTCCATGGGTCTACTTGTGTAAGTAGTAGCACACTAATGAAAGTAAGAGGTTGACAATATGGCCCTTGCTAGTTTTCATCTTATAAAATAAACAGAATCCAGCAAGTACTCCCACATCAACATAATACCCCAGCAACAACATCATATAAAATGTAATAAACCCCCTCAGTAAAATGACCACTAGTCCCGCTCAGCCTCACCATAAAGTCCATTACAAAAAAGATTATCCTTACAGCATACCATGAAGGTTCACAAACTCAGGCTGCTACAAAGGAGACCATAACATGTCATGACCGAAGGCATGTCTTTCTTTTGCCCACATTAGCTGCAATGTGGTGGTATATTTGATAATATGTTGTGAAGATGTGAGAGAGAAGTTTGTTCACAGAGATAGCCTTTCCCTATGCTTTTGAGAACAGAGACCCTTTCCCCAGTAAGTTAGTTTTAAAAATAGTAAGCGCAAAATTCCATCCATTTAACAGAAAGGACACTTTACCGTTTAATGGAAGGGAATCACTTGTAAAGTGATAATATGACTGAGGAATACAGCACAATATCCCACATATAGTATCTCATTTTGCAACCAGCTGGCCTATCAGTTATGACCATAGACTGCAGATGGTGCAATAAATTATATCCAATGTTACTTTATCTTAAAACACCTGTTTTGAAAACAATATTGCAATTCAGGCTTTCTTCCCTCTACATTTTATGCTTTAAGCATTTTAATTGCAATATTAAATACCATGAACAGCAAACGGTTATCAAGCCTTTAAAATATTATCTAATTTCCATACAAAGGCCTTCCCTCATCTATATGACTTGCACTGTGAAAGTAGCACTTGATGTTTGAATTCATGTAATGATTCAGGAGTTGGAAAGAGCAACTGAAAATAGTGAAAAAATATGAAGTTGATTAAAAATATGAAAATAAATATAGACAGAGGGCAAGATTTTATCTCTGTACAAGAGAATGAATCTAGAGTAATTCCACTGAAATCTCTTGACCCAACGTATTTATTGTACAGTGGAAAGATGTGTATTAAGCTTCAAATATAGTTTGTTCCCCATTAGGTGTTAATGCTCCCACTGGAATATATTACTACTGAGTTTTGTGTTTGTCCTGTGATGTTCCTCTGCGGTCTTGTTTTATCACTTTGACCTAGAATGCTCTGTCCTGCAATCCAGTACTACATCTGTCTCACTGCTTTTAAGTACCACCTGCATTCCATTCTTCACTTTAGTCCAGCTGCATTTGATGATGAGCTAAAGCAGTGGTTTTCCTGAAACTTTGTCGAAATGAAGATATCGATAAGGGTTGTTAGTTTTTTTACTAATATGGGAGTAACTATACCTAAGTAATCCATCTATTTACTTATATGCATTCACCGCCATAATATCTGAATGCTTAATGAGAAGGTGTAATGTCAGAATGAGTATAACTATGTTAATGTCTCTGTTAAGCCTCTGACTATGCCCGGTGTCAACTAGGTGCTTCTTGAACCTACCTCCTTAGTGTTTAGCAGCATTACAAGACTCTGATGTTTTCTGTGGCATGCTGGACAGGTTACTTGAGCCTGTATTTCACCTTTCTCGTTTGTCCTTCTTTACTTGATTTTACAGGCTGATTCAGAGTTGCTACTAATAAATTGGTATCCACATTCCATTACAGTTCTCTCCACTATTAGACATAATCTTTGCCCAGTTGAAGGCTGGTTAATTTGCTGACACCTTCCCAAACTTCCTTCTAAATGTCAGTCTGAATGCTGATTGAGTCACTTGAACTCATGGACTTGCTGTCTTCATCCATTAGACTTTACAATGACCTTCCTTTGAGTGAAATCCTTCTGGCAGACTCTGGTTTCCTAAGCAACCTCTAAAAGAGTCCATGCAGGTATATTGGCTGCTGAATGTCTTTCCTTAAAACTGCTGGAAGGCCATACCACTAAGGCTACCTCTTCACTACAGGGGGAGAGGGGGAGTCGATTTAAGGTACGCAAATTCAGCTACGCGAATAGCGTAGTTGAATTCAACGTATCCGAGCCAACTTACCCCGCTGTGAGGACGGTGGCAAATCGACCTCCGCGGCTCCCCCGTTGACAGCGCTTACTCCTACCTGCGCTGGTGGAGTACAAGCATCGATTTGGGGATCGATTGTCATGACGAGACGCGATAATTCGATCCCCGAGAGATCGATTTCTACCCGCCGATTCAGGTAGGCTGCTTTAAAGTTTTGTGCAAGTTTTGCTATGGTACAAGAAACCTCCATTGAAATGTATTAGTTGAGTCACTGTTACTGCAACTAACATCAATTAAAGCAATCTTAGTTGTACACAAGTATACAGATACTACTTACTTTATAACTGCACTTGGGGAATATCATACTACACCTCATTTTAAAATCTCTAAGCCAATAAGATCAGGAAATTCCTTCACAAATAGTCTTGTGGGAATCTGTGTCTCCCTTAGAAAGCCACAACCATATCAACCCCATGGGGACAAAGGAATGTCTTTAGTAGGTGTGGAAATTGTGAAAAATTCTCCGTTGTCAAAAAATTCAATTGAAAAAACATGCATCTATGGAAAATTTTCAGCCAGTTCTAGACTTGGTAGTAGATGGAAATGCCAAAGCATTTCTCGGCATAGTACAACATCTGTTAAATATTTGCAGCTTTACTAGTGTGTACATATTTGTGTCTGCTTTAACATTGTCTCACACTGACCTGCTACTTTAAAAAAAAAATCTACTCTAGAATCTAGGGTCTACTGTTTCAGAGTTTGGAAAACCAGCATGTGTGTGCATGTTTTTCAAACACACTGTGGGTGTGCAACTGAATAGTTTGTTAAATATATTAATTTTCTTCATTGATACTGGATAATTTCCTTGTTCTGCTGTGGCTGGCGCTGACTTTCTTTATTTAGAACAAGGGAGAGACAAGGTGGGTCCTAAGCTCTGTGGAGCTCAAGCTTCTGTCTTTCACAGACAGATGTTGCTCCAATAAAATATATTAACTCACTCACCTTGTGTTTTATAACCTTGGACCAACATGACTAGAACAACATTTATTAAAATAAGTTAATTTACTTTCTGTATTTTTTCAATTTTTCTTTTTTTATTCCCCCCTCACAATTATTATTTTTTTAAACAACCAAATGACGTGAATACTATTCTTTAATGGACTGCTCTTTGACTCTGCTTTTCTTCAACTTCTTTTCACTATAATAGTGGTTTTCAACCTGTGGTCTGTGGATCCCCCAGGGTATTATTTTACTATAGAGAAATGGAATTATGGAGCTGAACTTTTTATTGAAACACAAAGTGTAATTCTGAACTAAGACACATGCATAATTAATTATTACTAATGAGTTTAGGCTTTTAACATATTTCTTAGTAAAAGGAAGGTATTGTTGTATACCATATGGAGAATGCACCATAGTGTCTGTAAATATGTTGTGATTGTCTGTTTTCCCTACTTACATTAGGATCAGGGCTGGTGCAACCTATTAGGTGACTTAGGCAGTCGTCTAGGGCGCTAGCATTTGGTGGGCGGCATTTTCTTCAGCAGCGACCGTGGCGGCCGGATCTTCGGCAGCCCCGGTCGTCGTCAGCATTTAGGCGGAGGGAGCTGGGGCAGGGGGGCGTGGGGTGGGCCACCTGCAGCAAGTAAGGGGGGGGCGGCACGCAGGGGAACTCCCCACCCCACCTCACCTCTGCTCCGCCTCCTCCCCTGAGCACGCCACCCCGCTCTGCTTCTCTCCCTCCCAGGCTTGCGGCGCCAAACAGATAATTGGCGCCGCAAGCCTGGGAGGCGGGAGAAGTGGAAGAGCGACAGTTTGCTCTGGGAGGAGGCGGAGCAGAGGTGAGCTGGGGTGGGGAGCTACCACATGGCTCCCTGGGCAGGGGGGTGGGGAGCTGGCGCCGGGGGGGGGGGTGCCTCAGTGCAGTGGGGGTGGGGAGCTGCCGCAGGGCTTGGGGAGGGGGTGGAGCAGAGGTGAGCTGGGGTGGGGAGCTGCTGCACAGCTCACCTGGCCGGGGGGGGTGGGGAACTGCTACGGGTGGGGGGGTGCCTCAGGGCGGTGGGGGGGCGGGGATCTGCCGCAGGGCTCGGGGAGGGTGAAAGGTGGAATTTTCGCCTAGGGCGCAAAACATCCTTGCACCGGCCCTGATTAGGATCTAAGTTCCCTCTAAGCTGCACAGCCGCCTATTAAGTGCCGTGCAGGCCTTCAGGGCTGTGGTGAGGAGAGATGCCTCTACCCCAGCCCTGCACCTGCTGCGGCTGGGGGAGAGGTGCCCCTCCTGATCCTCACCCAGCCAAGCCCCCAACTTTAAAAGTATGGTCGGCGGCACAGCGGGGGCCTGTGGCTAAGGCAGGCTTCCTGCCTGCCCTAGCTCCGTGCTGCTCCCAGAAGTGGCCTGCCGGGTCTTTGCGGCCCCTGGGCAGATGGGTAGCCAGGGAGGCTCTGCACACTGCCCCCACCCCTAGTGCCGGCTCCACAGCTCCCATTGGCCGGAAACCATGAACAATGGGAGCTGCGGGGGTAGCGTCTGTGGGCATGAAGGCAGCGCACGGAGCCTCCCTGGCCGTCCTGTGCCTAGGGGCTGCAGGGACCTGTTGGTCGCTTTCTGAGAGCCATGGTAAGTGCCACAGGGATTCCGCCAACCCCTCCTGCACCCCAACCCGCTGCCCCTGCCCGGAGTCTGTTCTCGCACCCAAACTCCCTTCCGAAGCCTGCACTCCACTCTCCCCCAAGCCCCTACCCCAGCCCTGAGCCCTTTCCTGCACCCCATCCCTCCCCCCAGAGCCCACACCCCCTTCTGCACTCCAATCCCGGTTCATAGCCTGGAGCCTCCTCCACCCCAAACACATCATCCCCAGCCCTACCCCAGAACCTGAACCCCCAGCTGGAGTCCTCAGCCCCCTCCCCCCCACACACATCCTAACCTGGAGCCCTCTCCCGCACCCTGAGCCCCTCATTTCTGACCCCACCTGAAGCCCAGAGCCTATACCCCACTGCACCCCTAATCCCCTGCCCCACTCCAGAGCCTGGAGTCCTCACCCCCCTTCCCGCACCCCAACCCTCTGCCCCAGTCTGATGAAACTGAGTGAGGGTGGGGGAGAGTGAGTGATGGAGGGAGGGGGGATGGAGAAAGCAGGGCTAGGGCCTCGGAAAAGGGACGAGGCCTTGGGGAAGGGGTGGGGCAGGGCTGGGGTTTTTGGTTTTGTGCAGTTAGAAAGTTGTCAACCCTAACTTCAATACATATTGTGCAAATGGAAATCCCTCATTGTGTGCATGTTTTACTTACTACCAATAAATAGGGTCATAGTCTGTGCAACTGCAGCAGGAATCAGGTCCTGTTGACCATGACACCTATTAAAATATACGTTGTGCAATACCAAAAGCTGATCTCAATTTAAATAGAAATAACTTCTTATACTCTGTCAATATGCATACTGACTGACACAGGGAAAAATAGTATATGCCATAAAAGAAAAATCAAGCAGAGAATGCCAATCTCTATTTGACAGTGTTGTGTTGAAAGCATGCAGTCTCCATCATTGATTTCTATGAAGCATACTACCAATACTATAAAAAAAAATCTTGCAGCCACTTCACTTACAGAATTCTAGTCCAGTGTAGATTTTAAACATATATGACCTGTAAGGATGATATATTATGTCACAACCAATCACCAAATCCTGAATAATTTGCAGCTCTCATTAGCTTTAGTGGGACATGCAGGATGGCAGCAAAACATTGTAGGATTGGACTTCAAAAAGAAGTAAATTAGCAAGTTGGTTGGGCCATCTTTCCACTATGTTTGTCTCTCTTTTAGGTGTTTGTTTCAGTTTGTTAGGTCTGATGACCGTGGTGGATCTGTGTTACTCATTTTTCAAGTTTATTGTGGTTCTTTCTTGAGCCTTATTTTTCCAAGGCAGCCAAGGGAGAGGGGCGGCACCTGCGGCAATTCAGGGGCGGCAGGTCCCTCACTCCCTCTAGGAATGAAGGACCTGACGCTGAACTGCCGCCGCCAATCGCAGCTTTTTTTTTTTTTCCAATTGCCGCCGCCGATCGCGATCGCGGCTTTTTTTTTTTTTTTCTTTTGCTTGGGGCGGCAGAAATGCTGGAGCCGGCCCTGGTTTCAATGATTCTGCCATAACATATTACAGTTGACAGGTGATCAAGGCCTTTGCAATAATGGTTTGTAAGGAGTCGAATCTGTGTTGCCTAGACATCCATTTTTTTCTTCTCACTTGTATCATTCCTGAAAACTTCCTCTCTGCACACTTCCTTTCCTCATCCCCAATGCATTGATTGTGTACCATGCAGGCCTTGAGCACATGGCCTTCTCTTTCTCCTTGTTATTATGTAGGGTCTCTTCTCTGCCAACTGGGCTTGTAGCTTTCTCAGCATGGATGTCAATGCCATTCTTTTAATCAAATGTTGTTAGAGACATTTTTGTTGTTTTTAGTTTTGGTTTTTTTTGTTTTTTTTTTTAAGGAGAGCTGCCCCTAAGGAGCAACAAGCAGTGCTGTGACACTTAGTGTTTCCCTCCTCTTTGGTGACAACGCTGAAATTTTCCAAGAAGCCTAAGGATGTTAAGCACCCAACTCCTATTGAATTTTCATGGATTTGGGTGTTAAACCTCCTTTGGCACCTTTGAAAATCACAGACTAAATCCTCAGAGCTAGTAATATTGGAAATAAAGCATTTTCTTTTTGGTAAATAGGAAGATATTGGAAGGAATAAGATTGGGTAGGGTTACCATACGTCCGGATTTTCCCGGACATGTCCGGCTTTTTGGGCCTCAAATTCCCGTCCGGGAGGAAATCCCAAAAAGCCGGACATGTCCGGGAAAATAGGGAGGGAGGGACCGGCAGTGCGGGGCCGGGGCCCGGGCCCGGGGCCAGTGGTGCTCGGCCGGGGGCAGCGGTGCTCAGTCGGGGGCCGGCGGTGTGGAGCCGGGGATGCTCGGCCGGGAGCCGGGGCCGGGGCGGTGGTGCTCGGGCTGGGGGTGCTCGGCCGGGGCCAGCGGTGCGGGGCCGGGGGCCAGGCCAGGGCCGCTCGGCTGGGGCCGGCGGTGCGGGGCCTGTGGTGCGGGGCCCGGGGCTGGCGGTGTTCGGCCGGGGGCCGGGCTGGGGCCGGCGGTGTGGAGCCGGGGGTGCTCGGCCGGGAGCCGGGGCCAGGGCCGGTGGTGCTCGGTTGGGGGCTGGCGCCCCAGGGCCTGAGCCAAGCCAGGCGGGAGATGCCAGGGCCAGAGCCTCTGGGCCGGCCGGCCGCCAGAGGGGCCAGACTGGGCCGTGCCCCCCCCGCCCCAGCTTGCCTGCTGCTTCAGGCTTCCCGCAAATCAAATGTTCGCGGGAAGCAGGGGAGGGGCAGGAGGGGCGAAGCGTCCAGGGGAGGGGGCGGGGCTGGGGCGGGGCTGGGGCAAGGGGTGGGGAAGGGGCGGGGAAGGGGTTGAGTTGGGGCGGGGCCGGGGCCCGTGGAGTGTCCTCTTTTTGGACACTTAAAATATGGTAACCCTAAGATTTGGGAAGATCTCTTTTTGAAGGGTTCAAGAGAATTGAGGAAGACTCCTGTTGAGGAGGCAAGGAAGGACATTGAACAGAATTGTTTCTTTTGGGCAATCCTTGCCTTGACTCAAATACTATGTTAGAATTTCAGCATTATGTTGCACTGTTCAGAGAGCCTGACAGCCTGCCTCTTGGAATAAGGGAGAAGGTACTCTCATTAACTGAGAAGCTTAAACAATTTTTTTCACAGAGAGGCATTAGTACAGCCTTTTCTATTTCATTTTATCAAAAAGGACATGGAAAAGGAATATACTAGAACAGAGCAAATTTTTTGTCCAAAACTTTTTTGGCAAAAAATGAAGATTTGGCAACACTCAAACTTTTCCCATGAATTTATTAATTTTCCTTAATTGTTTTGATACCAGCTGTCCCACCCCCATCAATCAAAAAAGAAATGAAACTTTTGAGATTTTGGAAACAAGTTTTGATTTTTTTAAAATGACTTTCATTTCAAAAATTTCCTTAAAATAAGTTTTAAAAATGGTTTATGTTGTTGAAATTAAATATGTTTGACACAAAACGAAATTGTTTTTGACTTTTTGACTCAAAACATTCCAAAATTTTTGATTTTTGGTCCAACTCTAACTCTTTTTTTTGGGGGGGTGGGGGCTTTTTGAAATTGCTGATAAACAGAAAAATCGATTATACACCCAGCTCTAGTATTTATGTTTGCTCTTACACATGGGAAAAGCCACATTCAGGAAAGCTTCATCTGTGCTATCTGAGGTGTCTGTGCTCAAAGAAATTTACCACACGAGAGGGCAGGAGTCTTTCTGACACAGCCTTCCATAGTGTGCGGACATTAATTTACAGCAAATCTTTTCTTTCTCAGGAGTGCACATGAACTCTGCTGGTGGGAGCTGCTAAGGGAGAAGCTAGATCAGCGCACACTTTCCCCATGCCCCGTTTCCAGATAGTGCAGCACACTTTTTTATTGAAGGGGTCTCGCCAGAACCACTTGGCACTGAGGATTGTGGACAGTTAGCACTAATGCATCCTTATTCTCAATTAGTTTCCACCATGTGACTCCTCAACCAGGTCATTTACACCAGTACAAATACTACCATTCTAATTTAGTAGCATTGTGCACCTGCTCTGCACTCTTATACATGACTACCCAATGTTCAGGGCAATGGCAAATTGAGTCCTAGTCCCTGAAGTTTCCTCACCTAAAGGCCACTAATATTTAAAGTTGTTGAAGATTTAAGCGTGTTGTGTTAAACTATCTTTGTTTTAACAATTTTAATTAAAATATAACCTATTTTTTATGCTTCAAGGCAAAAAGTTTACAATTGCACTGTGCTGTAATAGTACTGTCATTTATACAGAGTTTGGGGTTTTAGCACTGAACATGACTAATACATGGCTAAATGGCATTGTAAATTTAATTTAATCCTCATTTCAATTTTACACATTCTATATCCCAATGGCAAATCATGTACAGTCTCTATTCTTACTGTAGAAAATGACCTTTTTGTGAAAGGTTACTTTGAGGATGTAACTAAGTACAAAATGTTCTCAGATTTTGAAACCTTGAAGAAATTCTGGCTTCAGATCTTGAAAGGCATCCTAAATTAAATAGTTGTCAACAAAAACAATGTAAAGTCTCAAACTCGTGACATAATTAATGGATCCAGATAAACTCTGTGTACACAGCTGTTCAGTGCAATCCGTGGGGATGTGGCAGTCTGACTTACATGAACAGAAATGGTACTTGTCCCTTCTAATCATGCTGAATATTACCCCTCACACACTTCAGATTTTATGACATGTAAAAATCATGTGTAAATAATTTTCATGCTGCTGTTGCATCCTTGTTGTTGTCCTATGTATTGTCACACACCCTTGAGTCATACTGTACATTTACATGATGCTTTGGGAACAGAAAGACATTCCTGGTCCCCAAGAGCCTACAAGGGAGAGATTAGCTGTGTCACACTGCCAGAGCCTATGCGGCAGAGAGGCTGCGCTGCAGCAGTCATTCAGAACTTCTCGTGGGACAAACATTCCACAGTATTAGCTCTGCCACTTTGTCAGATGGTGCAGTATATGCACCCCTCTATTGCCAGCCAGCTTTGCTGGCCATTGCAGACAGGATAAGTGTAGCATCACCGACATTAACCATGAGCAGGCGCGACATTCCCCAGGCACATTGTCACTGGCCTCTGTGCAGAGGCTGATAGAAAGGTAATGCTCCATACAAGCTTTCCTTCTCTTCCCCTTTTACACTGGCACAGGGCCAGAAACAACTTAGGTCTTACTTTTATTAGGGAGTTGCACACTTTGTAACTTTTGTGTACGCTGAGATTAATGAACCCAACAGGGGCTCCTTGCATCCCTCCATTCCTCGCCTCGCCCCCACAAGCTCCCTTGTGCCACCCTCCCATCCCCTTCTTGGTCTGATACAACTAACTCCTAATCTCCTTCCTGCCATGGGTTCTGTGTGCCCCCTTTACCTCCCCTTCCTCCCATACCAAAGTCCCCCATTCTTCCTGCCTCTGTGAGCACTGTTGTTCCCACTTCCTCCAATGCCATGGACTCTGTGTGCTCCCCTCCTTTTCCCTATTCCAGGATCCCCCATTCTTACCACCCTATGCCAGGAGCTTAGTGCACACTCTTATTCCACTCTTGCTGCAAATAGCAGAGTTCCCCAAACGCCCCCAACTAGGCGTTGCTCCACATACCAAGATATCCTATTCTCTTCCCCATGACAAGAGCTGTGTGCACACCTTTTCCTTCCATGGGTCCCTCACTCCCTCTTTCCCCCACCAGTCTTCTTTTTGTGTGGGAGATAAATTACTCGGGGTGTCAATGTGTAGAACTCAATTGGGAAAATGAGCAGAGATGATGGGTTATTGTTATGCTGGAAGGCATTAATGGTTGCTATCAACCCATTCTCTAATCTATAGACAATTGCAGAGGTGCTTGAAGCTGTGGCTGTTCTAAGGAGCTGGCAGGGGGTTCGTATGCCCCCCTTTCAATTTTCTGACTGTCTCCCAAATCAGTAGAATTCTGGCCATTATTTCCTAGAATATTCTGAGTAGTTTTGGAATTGATCAAATGCAGTGTTCAAAAGTTTTCATGTTACAGATAGACAGAAATGCTGTCAAGTTGAGTGTAGGGCCTTCTCAGGATCGGCCAACCAGACATAAATATGGGATATTTCAGATGGGAGAGAGAATGGTGATTATTGAAGATTGCTGGAATAAATGGGTTTTATGGAGGGATTTGGAGGAGGGGAAGGTGCCTTGCAATCCTGTAGATGAGAACAATAAAATGTGTTACTATCTGGCATTAGGTTTGCTTGGGTATTGTGAGAATTATTAAATAGCATAGTAATTCGGGTTAAAAACAGAATGGTAGAAAATGCTGGAAATGAAACTTAAATAATATTCCGAAGAATAACACCATAAAGACAGGGTTATAACTATTTACTAAAATAATTCATTATAAATACAAATTTGTCTGTAGGTCACTATTATTTGCTGGATAAGAAAGGGCTGGAAGAAATTAAGAACAAAAACAAAAAACCTTATTGGTATGTTCTGTAATAGAGAGTTAGCCAGAGGTGTCAGATTTGTTTTCCTTATTGGAAAAGTTCCAGTGTTTAAAATTAGATTTCTCCTACACAAGGAAAGTGCAGTGAATCATTCCCTATGTACATCTAGCTACTTTTACCTCGCACATATTGTTTAGAAATATGTCTAACCCCATTAACTGGAATTGGTAGTGGGCCATCATCTATCTTCCAATAAGCTGCATGAAGAATGAGCTTAGACTGTGATAATAGGGTTTATAACCATGTCAAGTGGCTGTTTATATCTGACTAATGACTAGGGTGGAGATAGAAGTTGTATTTCTTTTTCCAAAGGAACCTGTGATAAGATTAGTAATATCCTTCACAGTCGCTGCTTTGTCCTTCAGCCACTCTCACTGTCCCTAGCCAGTTCCAGTAATTAAGACGGGACCATTAAACATGTTCTTATCCATACGGCTAAAGGTGGGAAAACTGCCTGATAATAGAATCAATAGAGAGGATTCTTAATAGGGAGGATTCAATGTTCCTTCTCTGCAATTCTCCAGAACGTTTTAAACTTGGTTGAAGCTGTAATCCAGGTGCAGAATTTTACGGCAGGTTTTGAAGTAAATAAGGTACACATAATGGAACATATGGGACACTTAAATTTCAACTAAAGCACCCAAATAGTAATTGCTTGATGGTTTGTGGACAAAATTTGTGTTGTGTAGTATTCTGTATTTCAAATAATAATAGTAATTTAAGACTTCATCCCTATTCAGAAAGATTGGGACTTAAATAATTAAGAAAACTATGATTTAATCACCAGTTGGTTTCCTTTCAAAGGTTCTGGGAGGTGTGAAATCAGTTGAGTTTGACTGAGGGTAAAACTGTGTTTTTATATCCATTTTGACCAATCTTGCTTCTGTTTTCCTTATGTGGACAGACCTTTCATTGATATCAACAGATCAATATACACTCCATAAGCAGAGGAGTATTTTGGTAATGAGATTTACCATGTGTATTGAAGACCACAGTTTAATCCTAATTTTTTATTAGAGCCAAGATGTGCTTTATCCCAATTATTTGTTTTGCTGAAGACTTTAGGTTTTTCACACTGAAATTTGAAGTCAGGGGTGTATGGCATTTGTGAATGGAAAATCTTGTCATTCTCTTTTCCTCTTAGGATCATACAGATAATACAGGGTAATTTCTGTAATTATCACACACTCTTGAGGCACTGCTGCCTAGCAGATGGAATACTGAAATGGGAATTAGGACTCCTGGAATGTATTCTTGGTGATGCCCCTGCCTTGATGTATGACCTTGGGAAAGTCACCCAGTTGCTCTCTGGGCTTCCATTTCATTGATATAAAATTTAGATACTGATACTTACTTTGCAGAGGGGGTTGTGAGGCTTAATTAATGCTTATAGCACACTTTGAGATCACTGGATTAAATCACTTTAGAAGTGCAAAGTAGTAGTCTTTCCTTTATCTGTTTTCTTCTAACATGTATGTACGCATTGATTTGTTGTTGCAGTGGTGGCTGCTGAGAGTTAGGTTGCTAGCATTGATTGCTTATTTTGCAACAGGAAAAAAATGGAATTGAATCACTTTTATTTACTATAACACAAAGAATTACACAGTGGTTTGCAAATATTTACATATAATATAAAATGGTAGGGAGACTAATTTTGGGGCCGTTAATCCTGGACCTTAAAGCTGCAGGATAAGAATGTTCGGAAACTAAAATTACTGTACTACTGGGTAGGCTGTGTTTCTGTTTGCAAGTATTTATTTTAAGGATTAGTTAATTCATTCTTCATTAATGATCAAAATTTATGCTGACATTATTGCTAGCAAAGAGTTCAAATGGCTTGATCTTGCAACCTGGCAAGATAGAGCTACACAAAAGAAAAATGAGCAAAATAAAGTTCTCTACTTTTTAATGTGCATCCAATTAAAAGAAATAAAAAAATTAAATGGAAGTTTTAAAATTAGGTGAGATATCAACAGTATATAGAATGAATTAGCTGAAATTTGTGCTTATGAATGGTGCCATATTGATAATGTGCTAACAAATATTCCTCAATTGATTTATCCTTCAAAAAACATTTCTCTTAGGATATTTTATTCAGGGAAACTAGACTGGCAATCTTGGTAGGGTGACCAGATCGCAAGAGTGAAATATCAGGACACATTAGGCAAGTGGTGGGAGAGGGGGGAAAGAGACAAGGACGACGATAGACACAGGTGCACAGCCCCGACCAGAGCCATGAGAGGGGGCACACAGCCCTAGGAAGCTGCAAGAGGGGTTGTACGGCCCCTGCTGCAGCCCGCACCACAAGCCACAAGCCAAGGACTCATGGCCCCAGCTCCAGCGAAGGGTCCTGGTTCTAGCTCTGGCTCCAGCGGCAGTCACAGAGGGGAGGCGCCCAGTTCTGCCTTCAGCCCCAGCTTCAGCCACTGACAGCTGAAGCAAACTACGTCACAGAGGTCTGGAATCAGTGAGCCTAAATTATAGGCTTAGTGGTAATACATATTTAAACATACAGATTTATTTGTACACTAAACAAACAACAGGGGTAAAGGGCTGGGTTTTTTATTCAGTCAATAAATCAACTTCCCAATTTGCATACCTCTCAGATATGCCAGAAGTCTAGTACTTCTTGGATGACTTTGCCATAGTCATGACTTGCTTCTGGGCAATCACAAAGCTGTAGAAGTCCTTGCAAATCATCCGGAAATTCATTTTGACAAAGATTTCACTCTGCACCAAGTCTATGCTGCTTCGATTCCGGACATCAGTCCATGCACCTTTCATGATTGAAAATACACGCTCTGAGTATGCATTGCTTACGGTATACTGAGCACGTATGACACCAGCTTTGCCATGTTCAGGAATTCAGTGCTACTGTCCTTGTTTCTCAGCACTTGAGACCAGAGTTCCCCAACTGAATAGTTTCCAGGCTCCAACTTGAAGTTGATGTCTTTGATGATACAGTATTCATCATAGAGCTGATCAAGATCCACTGTTTTCTGAAAGTTTACAGCTGTCACGGCCGCAGACAGATCCTTGTATTCGAATACCCTATTAACTTTCAGAGTAGCAGCCGTGTTAGTCTGTATCCGCAAAAAGAACAAGAGTACTTGTGGCACCTTAGAGACTAACAAATTTATTAGAGCATAAGCTTTCGTGGACTACAGCCCACTTCTTCGGATGCATATAGAATGGAACATATATTGAGGAGATATATATACACACATACAGAGAGCATAAACAGGTGGGAGTTGTCTTACCAACTCTGAGAGGCCAATTAAGTTGGTAAGACAACTCCCACCTGTTTATGCTCTCTGTATGTGTGTGTATATATATCTCCTCAATATATGTTCCATTCTATATGCATCTGAAGAAGTGGGCTGTAGTCCACGAAAGCTTATGCTCTAATAAATTTGTTAGTCTCTAAGGTGCCACAAGTACTCCTGTTCCTATTAACTTTGATGTTCAAGCACTGGGTATTGAACAAGTAGCCAGTTGTTGAAAAATCAAACCATTTCTCCAAATATAGGATCGACACATCGTAAAATTTCATGAAGTCTTTTGGACTCTGTTTGGAAAATGAGAGTATGACAGCACATTTTTGGTCAATGCCTCCGCTTTAGTCTAGCCACAGATGACGTGCTTCGCAATCGTTGAATCTGGATACAAGGTAGGCGCCAGTTTAAGTTCACGGTTACATGTGCGATAGGAGTGTTGATGGACTACTGTGTGGTAAACTTGAGTTAGCTCGATAGCGATAACCTTGTTATTGAAGGATTCATTTGGCTTGCTGAAAAAATGTGAGACCAGGGTATTGCTCTTGTGAGTCTGGGTGTTTTGTCCATGTTTTTTTGATTCAGCATGATGTTTAACATCAGACTCACCGCCATGACAAATGCTAAATTCCTTCCTGCAGGCTTTTGAATCATACTCAGAGGATTTCTGAATCCAGGTGTAAGTGGCTTCCCATTCTGTCCTGTATCTGCACTGTCTTTTTTGTTTTTTGGTAGTTGTCTCCTCCCTTGCCATTGCCATTTCAGGTGGGGTTTTCGGCTGAAGACCGTTAGCTAAATAGCTAGCCACTGAAAAGAACTGTGCAGTCTCTGTGCTTCTTACGTGTTATTACGTGCCCACTGTAGTTTGTCCTACGGTATGCACTGTGGTTCAGAACTGTGAACTACATATCCCTACCGTAAAGTTGCGTTACCCGGAAAACAACCTGAAAAAACAAAATTGCCAGTAGATAACTGATCACAGTCGGGTTTGATGGGGCAGTCCCAATCAACTAATTTTCTATTTCATTACCAAATGTAAAATTTTACCTGAATATCGGGACAAATGGTGTCCCGATTGTACATCAAGCAGAGGTATGCCACCAGGTGCAATCCCTGCTTGCTAATGTGGGTAAGTGAACTGGGCAGCAGCTTAGCAGTGCTCAGCCCCAGCCTGCCCTGCGTAGAATCAGCATGTGCAGAGGCAGGTGCCTCCTTTCCTTGGCTCTGCCATGAGCAAGGTGGACTGGTCTGCACACACCCTGCTGGAGAGGAGAATGCAGCCTCTGAAACTTACCTCAGGAACCTGCTGGCTGCTTCCTGGGAGCCATCTCAAGTGAGCACTGCCGGGACCCACCCCTGCATTCCTTACCCCCTCCTTCAGTTGAGGAGGTGAGCAGCAGGAAGGGCGGGGCCGGTCAGGGGCAATGGGGCATGCATGGCATGGCCAGAGGCACACTGGTCCGCCTGGCCCTGTGCTACCAGCATGCCCCTTCCTGTTAGGGGTGGGCCCGTGCTCTGCCACACAGCTCCCATGCCCAGTGTCCCCTGGATCCATTATGCCTTGCACCCCCTGAACCCACTATGCCCAGAGCTTCCCCACAACAAATGCCCAGTGTTGTGCACACCACCACCTCTACCCCGCGCCCACAGCCCTACCACAGCTGCCCAGCACCCCACACAGAACCCCCCCACTCGCTAGTTTCCCAATACACACAGATTTCCCCTCCCTCCCTCCGTGCCCTTCCCCACAGCCCCACCACCACAACTACACAATGCCCTACACAGACCTCCCCCCCCACCCAGTGCACTGACACACACAGATTCCCTCACTTCCCAGCACCCATCCAACAGGCCCCCACTGCCTAGCACCCCAAAACACACAAACCTCCCCCACAGCCAAGCACCCTCTACACCCTCACAGCCCAGCACCCCCCCACACACATCTCCCAGACACTCACCCTCACACCCTGCCCCCTTCCCTGGCTGCACTCACCAGACCTGCTGGGACGTCTCTGGCTCCTAGGGTGAGAGCGGTGAGGGGAGTCTCCAGACTCTCCACTTGCTGCGCCTGCCACAAGCATGAGCTCCGTGGCTGGTGGCTCCCATTGGCCGGGAAAGGCGGCAATGGGAGCTACCGGAGCCGCAGAGCGGGGCTTGCAGGCACGGCAGCACGCAGAGCTTTCCCCCCTCCACTCCGAGCCAGTGGGACCTGCCAGGGGGTGAGGTGGGCAGTCCCAGCGGTGCTTACCTGGAGCAGCTCCCAGGAAGCATCCGGCAGGCAGGTCCCTCTGGCTCCTAGGGTCGCGGGTTGGGTCGAGGTGGGGATGGGGGTCGGGGGGCTCTCTGCCCACTGCTGGCGCCTGCAAGCCCCACCCCTGCAGCATGCAGCATGCAGCATGACCTCATCGCCGCCTCTGTGCCTGGGGCTGCACTGCAGGCTCCTGCCGGCGGGCGGGCGCCGGGAGCTGCCCCAGGAAGAAAAGGTAAACAGCGCCAGCGGCAGCTTGCGGTCCTTCTCCACCAGACAGTCCCGATATCGGGACAAAGTGCATCCCGACCAATGTAAGGTCGGGACATGGGACAAGTCCCCTAAAATTGGGACGTCTGGTCACCCTAAATCTTGGAAACCAAAGTAATTTGCTATTCCTCTTCTGAACAGAAGAGAAAAAGGAAATGGTGGCAGGGCAACAGCAGTTCAAACTTTCTTACAGTGTGTGCCAATGTTCCTTATTTCTGTACAGAAGAAGCAATCTCTGGGTTTTTGAGACTGCCTGCCAAGGATATATTTGTGATTCGTGATTTTGGTGATGTAAACACTTATCCACTAAGGTCTTGACTACAACCACCAGCTCATTTCACATTGGCTACCAAACTGATATTAAATTGAAATGAATTTCAGTCACATGCCCTGGGCATGACCTGGAGAAGAGGTAAATCAGAGTGGATTATCTGCTTGTTTTTGCATTGAGCCAAAATGTTAGTCATAGTTGATGATAATCCTCAGTGCTAAATTGTGAGTGAAGAGAAAATGGGAGCTTGTTATTCTTGGGCTTCATTACAAATTAAATATTGATGATTACCTATATAGTACAGGGCTATCGCAGGCCAATTATATGGTGATTTGGGATTTGTCTATGGGGAAGTTGTTCTGAAATAGCTATTCCTGATTAACTCCATGTGTGGATGCTCTTGTTTTGAACTAAGAGTATCTTATTCTGAATACACTCAGTCCACAAACTAATTCAGAATAAGGTGTTGTTTTCCAGAATAAATGTGTCTACACATGCAATTAATCAGGAATAGTTAATCTGCTGTAAAGTCACACCCTATAGTATTCCAGATCAGCTTTCATGTGTAGACAAACCCAGGAGCGCCACCAGCTTTTCTGCCGCCCTAGGTGGCAGAAGGTCCCGCCCCGAAATGCTGCCCCCCCACAGAGGCAGCGGAAGGTCCCGCCGCCGAAATACCGCCGTGGTTGCCGCCCCCCAAATTGTAGCACCTTGGCGACCGCCTAGGTTGCCTAATGGGTTGCGCCGGCCCTGGACAAACCTCTGGAAATTATCTACCTGTAGGGTTTGAGAGCCCAGGTTGCACTGATTTTTGAGAGCATGAGGGACAGATCATGTACAGTTGATATAAAAGAAAAAAAAAAGAACAGGATGAAAGGCACAAGTTTAAAAGTTCAATTTCTTCTTAGTACCTGCTTGGAGATCTTTCTGTTCTCCATCCTGTATGTGAATGTATTTTGAAATCTCAGATGACAATTGATGCTGCTTTTGCCTAACTTTTGAAAATGTTTCTTCTTCAGTGGGATATCAGTGGATTCAGTAAGTTTGCTCAGGCAATCCCCTAAGTGGTATTACCAGCACTTTTCTGGGATGAGAGAGGAAATGGGGGTCAGTAACAGACTTAAAACTTCCTTCCATGTCCATCACTGCTGTGGGATATCTCCTGCTGACATTGTCAAAAGCTCCTTAGCTGCAGAATGGAAAAGTGCAACCTATTTTTGCTATTTGCAATAAATGGAGCCTTATATTAAACAGGGTGTCATACTAGAGTCATGTAAATAATGTACAGTAAGACAGGACTTTACAATGTAAAACATTCAGCTCCAGCATGTGACTGAAATGGGGGTGAAACTGTTGCTTAAATTCAGAATAGATGACACTGTAAAGGGAGAAATAGCATAAAGGTCAACACTATTATTTTCACTTTTCTGATATGTCAGCATGTTATTTGCAACATTTCTCAGAATAATAGAATTTATTCAGGCAATTTATCATTAATGTGTGTGGTATAAATAGGTTTATGCAGTGCTTATAGATCATGTTAATAATACTTGATTTATACTTTCTTTACAAATTGGAAACATTGATTTTCTTCAGTGCATCCTCTGTATTGAGGCTGTTGCCTTCAGTCCCTATTCTAGATTCTGTGGTCTGAAATAAGTTGATTTTTTGTGAAACTGTATTCTATCATAAGTGGGCCTACAATTCCTTTTTTCATATTATAATTATATCCTGATCTCTTTTTTGAACAATGTTATATTTTCAAAGTGGTGTCCCGTGAAACCTTACATTCCTTTCTATGCAATGAACAGTTCCAGAGGAATAAGAACAGAAAAATACTGTGATATCTTTTAAAATAAGGGTAAGGCTACCATACCCCTCTTAGTCATTGGTAAAGTCGCATATTAATCTGACTTGTGAAGGGATGGCCAGCTGTCCATCTCCAACTCTGCAGTGAATGTTTTCTCTAGCCAGGATAATTAGGAAATATTCCTGGTTTAGGAAAGCTGATATGACCTCAGTCATGGTCCTTGCCTCTTAAACTCCTCTTGCTTTCTCAAGTGGATATAGACAGTGGAGGCAAATTTAGCTGTGAAATTTTTCAAAGCCACCTCTTAAGTAAGTCAACCTCCTCTCATGAGATATATCAAAGACTTGAAGGGCAGAGTTTTCCTTATATACTCCTTTTTCACTCTACTTTGCCTTTATGCTTACTGGTAGAGGGTGCTATAATGCTGGTAGTGTGGAATTTCCATGTGATGGAAGGAGATGAGGGACTCCAACAATTATCAATGACTAATTTTCCTTTCCTTTCAGGGTCATGTTGTATAAGATATGGAACATATATAACTGGGTTATACACCTGCTTAACATAAGAAAAAATGGTTCTTTCCCCATGCCTCTATTTTTTATTTGTAATAAGTACATGGAGACAAATATCTTTAAAGTTATTACTTACAATGATAAAAGAACATCTTGTACAGTGCTAGGAAATGTGCATACTAAGAAGAGGTCAGAAAAATGATAAGGAAATGGATTTTGAGTTAAACTGTCTTTAAGATGGCAAAACACATCTACTTTCATCGGTTGACAGAAAGTTTGAGCAGTGAAAAACTATGTTTAGCAAAAGTTTGTAGCAGTGTGATAATTACCCCTAACATTTCACAAAGCAAAATTTGAAAGCTATTGTTGTGAACTTTTAGAGAGGCATGAATACATAGACAGCTGTATGATTTGCATCAAGTGGATATCATTCCGTTAATTCAAATTCATTGTTATATTTCAAAGATTAAAGACCTTTTCGTTCAACATGCTACAAGAGCAATAAATCTGAGTTAGATCTACCATATTAGTCACTCAGGATTAGACCTTTTGGTGAAGTGATCCATTAATGTGTTTAAATCTATTGATTCATAGTAGAAAGACACAATTTAAACTCAGAAGTCACTGAATGAACTTCCCATTAAGTTTGGGAGACTATGGTCACAGCTCATTTGATCTTTATGAACTAGAAAATGTGATGTAGACCACAATGGCATTCTATTAGAGGAAATCATGCATTTAACCATGTAACAAAATACTGTAGCCAATTATATGAACATATACCTATTTTACACATGGCTGATTTTCTGAGCGTAAACTATTAACAATGCATGTGCCACCATGTTTTAAGAACTATTTATTTTTAAGACAGAGATGCTCGATAAAGGCTTGTAAGGAAAAAATAAATAAGTTTTGATTTATCCCCACATTTTTCAACATGGACTCAGACTTGTGTTTAGGATGTATAGAAATTCATCTTTTGGCCTTGGTAAATAGACCAGGTGTTGTCATTTTAATATCCTGGCCTAATCTACATTTTGAGTTAGTAAGGGAGGGTGGGGTGAAGAGATTTTACAATCACAAAGTTTCTTCCTTAAAATTCATCTAACATATTGCAAAAATGAATAAATAAAAATAAATGTGACCACAAGATAGCAGCTGTGAAGAATCAGTTCTGAATAAAGTTTACATTTTCCCCTATATTGGAGTATACATGTTATTTTCTATAAAATCTTTCTATTTGAAAATGAGTATATTGTTATGTAAGAAAATAATAGGCCATGCATGGATGGTGAAGGGGTTGGTGGTTAGTATTAGTGTAACAGTCTTAAGCACCAGTGCTGCAATCATATAAGCACATGATTAATTTTCCTCGCGTTAGTATATCCCCTGAACTCAGTGAGACTACTTGTGAGTAAAGTGCTTGCATGCACAAGTGCTTGCAGGATTCAAGTCTTGGTAATCATTTCAGCAAGGTGGTCTTCTTAGGAGATGTCTTTTTGTCAAGAAGAGAAGTTAACTGACAGATGCCAAAGTTGATATATGAAGTAGGGCTAGAAATGTTTGATAAAAATATTACATTAAAATATTGTAGTGTTGCTTCAGGGTTGCTGAGTTTAAGCTTTTAAATGTGCTTAATGATTCATTGCCTTATTTTTCCATTCCTACGCAATGGCTCCCTGCCTACTCACTGAACATTGGGCACTTCTATTGTCAGCAGATTATTTCTTCTTCCAAATCCTTTTTGGCTTACTTGCTGAGATACCTTTGGGAGGAAGGCAAATCTTAATAACCTCATTCTTAACTTTCAAATGACACTAACTCCTACACCAATGGCTTTGACTTATTCCGTTGTCAGCAATAAAATATAGACAGTGACGTACTGACCTCTATCATTAAAGGCTTATTGTGTATATTGACACTATGGAGCCAGAATGGGCACGCAAAGGTATATGTGTTGTATGCCATCATGTACTGTCCTTTAGAAAATATTTAGTGATATTATAAGTACCCTGTATGGAATTTTGCAGGGGATGCCAAAATTAAGTCACGGCAAATTGAACATCCCTAACTGGCTCTTACTTTCACAAGTAGGCACTGCATTACATTCTAGTGCAAATTATTATTTGTATTATAGTTCTCAGATTTACAGCTTATATTTCTGAAACACTGTTACATGGGTTCTTAACCATTAATTTGTTACAGAAAGATTTCAGAATTGAAGCACTTGGCTGAATTGAGAGAATGACAGAACTTTAAGTGTTGGTTTGCTAGCAGCTACTTAAATACTGTAACTTTAAAATTTGTCCATCAGCACTCTATCTGAATTAAATGACAGAGCAAAGATATTTGAGATTAAAATAAATAAATTAGCTACTGTATTTATAGGCTAAGATTTTCATAAATAAGAACCTAAAGTTAGACTCCTACAATGGTATTTAAAGTAATAAGAGAGCGGATTTTCAGAGGAGCTGTGTATCCAGATTGAAGTCAATAGGAACTCCCTTTGAAAATCAGATCTCTTATTGAAAATTCTGAACGTGGCCGTAGGAGCCTAACTTGAGACCTCTCTTGAAAACATTGGCCTTATATTATTTGTAATTTTCATATGATGTAATGTATGTTGTACACTTACACTGGTCAAATTTTCTGCAAAATAATCAAATATGTCATATAATGGTAAAATAAATCACAAAAATATTTCATTGTGTCAAGATGAATCATATAATGTTTTTCCTTTCAGAAACGTCCATGCTATATGAAAAAATATGATCAGTTTTTATGCATGGTGTCATTGTCCAGTCATTTCTATTAGAGAAATAAGGTATGTTAAGCATTGCAATTTATGGTTGAGTGTTACACATATTTCTTGATACTGTAAAGCAAAGGTTAAAAGAGGTGCATTTGTTCAAGAAGTGTTTCAGTCTGAAGCTTTTTAATTAGTGTAACAAGAAAGGCAAAATATATATTTACTGAGTATTAGTAAAATAGACATGATATCATGATACACCAGTTACATTTTCAGCAGACCTTATGAATATATTGGTGCTCAGATGGTATGTTGAATGGAATATACAAGTGCCTTTAAACATTATATATTTATGGACTATTTCTGTGATAAATGAAGTGTGTGTGCGGGGGGTAGCTCCCTTTTATGGACACCCAGCCAGCCAGTTAGCTACAAAATCCCTGTTAATAGCTGTTCTCTACTTGCTTTACCTGTAAAGGGTTAAAAAAGCCCATAGGTAAAAGGAAGGGAGTGGGCACCTGACCAAAAGAGCCAATGGGAGGGCTAGAACTTTTTAAAATTGGGAAAAAACTTTCCCTTTGTTGGTCTGTTGTTGTTCTCTGGAGAGAGGGGACAGAGCAGGGTCAGGGCTGAAACTATGCTATAAAAAGCTTTAAGCAGGTATGAAAAATTATCAGATCATACCTAGAAACTACTTATTGAAAACCCCAGATATGTAAGTAGATCAGGAAATGTCTAGGGAGATGCAATTAGAGTTATCTCTTTTATTTCTTTATGGCTTGTGGACTCCTCTGTGCTAACCCCCAAATGCTTTTGTTTTGAGTGTAACCATTAAGCTGGACCTCAAGAAAACCATTCTTGATACTTAATTATTATATTCACTCTTTTTAAATCTAGCAATAGCCTAAGTTCCAAATGTATTTTCTTACTTTCTGTTTTTAATAAAATTTACCTTTTTTAAGAACAGGATTGGGTTTTTGTGTCCTAAAAGGTTTGTGCATACAGTAACTCCTCACTTAAAGTCATCCCGGTTAATGTTCTTTTGTTGTTACATTGCTGATCAATTAGGGAACATGCTCATTTAAAGTTGTGCAATGCTCCCTTCTAACATCATTTTACAGCTGCCTGCTTTCTCCACTGCTTGCAGGAAGAGCAGCCCATTGCAGCAAGCTGGTAGGGGCTTGTAACCAGGGTGGACCGGCAGCCCCCCTGTCAGCTCCCCCTCTCAGCTCCCTGCTCCCCTAAGTTCCCTGTGCTGCATTTGCCCAGCAGGCTATCAATCGGCAGTTCAGCTGTCCCTTCCTCCACTGCCATGTGCTGCTCCTGCCCTCTGCCTTGGAGCTGCTCCCAGAGACTCCTGCTTGCTGTGCAGGGGGAAAGAAGTGGGGGACTAATGTCAAGGTGTCCCCCTCCCCCCTGCTCCTGCATCCCGCTTATCCCTTCTCCATATAGAGCAGGGAGGGGACACGAACAGAGAGAGCTTGGGGCAGCAGCTGTTGTCTCAACTTCCTGATCCACTTAAAAAGACAATGCACTTAAGAGTGGGTCAGCTTACTTAAAGGGGCAGTGTGCATCTCTCTCTCTCTCCCACACACAAGGTGTGTGTCTGTCTCTATCTGCTGTGCTGTCTCCCCTCATTCCTGTTCGTGCTGCCTTGATGAGAGGCTATATTAACACAATCTGTTAACCCTTGAGGGCTCAGTCAAGTGCTAGTTCATCATTTAGCAGCAAGGCATTCCCTGGGAAATATCCCTCCCTCTTCCACCCTCTAACTTCACCACCTCAGCCAAGCTTCACAATTATCATAGCTGTGAACAGTATTAAATTATTTTAAACATATACTGTGTGTATATCTATATAATATATAGTTTTTTGTCTGGTGAAAAAAATTTACCTGGAACCTAACCGCCTCCCCCCCATTTAAATTAATTCTTATGGGGAAATTGGATTCACTTAACATCGTTTCGCTTAAAGTCGCATTTTTCAGGAACATAACTACAATGTTAAACCAGGAGTTACTATAATTTGTTTAATTAACTGGTGGCAACAGCTTGTTTCCTTTGTTTTCTTTCTGAGCTCTTACCTGGAGGTGTGTTGAAAGGGCTTGAGGTTATGCCACAGGTCAGAGAGAAACTGTAACCTTGGGAGTTTAATACAAGGCTGGAGTGGCCGGTATTAATTTTTAGAATCCTTGTGGCCTCCCACCTTCTGCACTCAAAATGCCAGAGTAGGGAATCAGCCTTGACAATTGCATTCCGAAACTAAACAAACAAACAAACAAACAAACAATCTTTGCTAAAATGGAGTTAAGGTTGTGTATGTATCAATAATTGAAAAATATAACACATTACAGGGATATTTCAAATATCCCAAAACCAAGCATTAAAAACACTGGAAATTCAGTGTTAAGGTTACATTTAAAATAAATACAAACATGTTAAGTTAAGAAAGCCATATTAAGGCATTCAAACAACCTTAACTCTGCTCTCTAGTGACACAGTGAGGGGGAAAAGAAAAAAAAATGATTTGGGGTTTGATTCCTTCCCCCCAGGAATGAATATATGTGTGTGTGTGTGTATATATATATATATATATAATATAGATAACAGGTATTGTGGATTTTCTTAATAATTAAGAAACCTATATTTTTTCATCAACTGTATGAAAGCACAGCACAGCCAGTTTCATTTCCTGAAACAGATAACTACCCTTATTTTAGCTAACTAGCTACCACATACTCCTTGAAAGAAATGCCAATGAACAAATCACATTTGAGGTAGCTTGCTTTGAAAAGGCCTGAAACAAACCTTATTTTATATTCTTCCCTTTGAATTATTACTGAAGGAAGACTTTTGGTCATTTTACCTCATCTTCCACAGGAAACACAGCTGTCGAGATGTTTTGATTATACCAAGGTACGAATAACGCTTTAAAAGGCAACATGGCATGAATGTGATCGCAACGCTATCACCTGGTGTATGCTACAAAGTTAGGTCAAATTTGTCTCCCACCAATGTAAGTGTCTGAATAGAGCAATGTGGTAACACCATATCCCCGAGCAGTGTCGAACCATCATCAATGTATCGAGGTCAACGTAGCATGAGTGTAGACATTGCATTACTCATGTCGACCCTAACAGTCCTCCAGCAGCTATCTCACAGTGCCTGACACCGACCACTCTGGTTGCAATTGTGAACTCCACTGCCCCATGGGTCACAGAGACCAGAAGACCCCACTCCCTTTTAAGGCCCTGCAAATTTTTGAAATGCCTTTTCCTGATTGTCCAGCTTGGCAAGCACACCTAGCAGTTCCCCATTGTTGCTTTTAACTGCCTAGCTGACCGTGCCAGTTTCACCGTGCCGTGGAGTAGACGGGAGATATTGGATCTCCTGGGCCTGTGAGGACAAGAGCCTGTGCAAGCACAGCTATAGACCAGCTGTAGAAACATGGACATCTATGAGCAGATTAAATGGGGGATGCAGGAGAAGGGGTACAACTGGGACCAGCAGTAGCATAGGTGCTGGAACTAGGGTGCTGGGGGTTCTGCAGCACCCCCTGGCTTGAAGTGGTTTCCATCAGATACAGAGTTTAGTGGCTCTCCGCACCCCCCACTATGCAAATTGTTCCAGCACCCCTGAGCAACAGTGCCACGTGAAAGTGAAGGAACTGCATCAGGCATACCAGAAGGCCCTGGAGGCCTACAGTGAATTCAGTGCCAAGTGGCAGACCTACCACTTTAACAAAGAGCTGCATGCCATTCTTGTGGGAGACCCCACTACCACCCTGTAGACAACAGTGGGTACTTCCGAGGAGCCTGAGTCATATGATCCTGACGTGAACAATGAGGAAGAGGAGCAGAATGGGGAATATGTGACTCGGGGGGTGGTCCAGCTATGCCACGAGCCAGAACCCGTTTGAAATTCCACCGCTGTCTAGTCACTGCCAGCAGTCAAGCCTGGGCTAGCTCCATGCAGGGGAAGAAACCTCAGGTAAGTGTGTACATTTGTTTCCCATTACAATGGTGGCACCCCCAACTTAACAGGACACAGCTATTGACTTTTCATTAATTTGCTTGTACTAGAAGAGGTAGTGATACAACTAGGAGAGGTAGTGTTATCTGCTTTTCATTTCCCTATATAGTTAGGTGGGGGTTTGAAGGGTGCATTCAGAGCAGTTGTTTATGTACACAAGGATTTCCCTTGAATCCTCCTGAGAGATCTTGATTAAACTTCTGTGGATGTAATCTGCAGTCCTCTCCCAAAAGTTTTTAGGAATAGCATCATTATTTTTCCTCTGCAGTAGGATACTTTCCCACCCCAGCTAGCGAAAATTTCATCAGGCATCATTGCAGTACACAGACTAGCAGCCTATGGGCACAAGTGGCTTCAGATGCCAGCAGCAGCTATGCTCTCTGCCTTTATTACCCTTAGGAATGAGATATCTGCTAAAATCACCACCACCTGTGGAAAATGATGTCAGTATTCAGTGTCCTTGCCCTATACTCAAAGTTTCATGCAACCAAGCAGTTCCCCCATTTCCATTCACCCTGATGGGCCATACTCACCATGGCTGGTGCTGTGGCACTGTGCACAAGCATTCTGAAGCAGAAGTGTCAATAAGCATATCTTGTTTAAAACTTGAGGGGAGCAAGGGAAGGGAGTTCTGAATCTTAACTTTCGCTTTCTGTTGCGTCTATACTGACAGTGATACCTCCATGTGTTTTATTTGCAGGTGTTGCTGTTCAAGCCTTGAGGGTTCCTCCTCAACACTTGTGGAACACCTGAGCCAGATGAGGAGAAAGAAGAGGACTCAGGATGACATTTTCAATGAGATCCCGCAAGCCGGTGCTGCATCAGACTGTGCAAAAGGCTTGGAGGGCAAACATTGCAGACAGCTTGGAGAAGAAAAGAGTGGATAAGGAAAAGGCCCAGGAATCCCATCAGGAAAAGATGAGGAGATGAATCAGGACATAATGAGGCTTTGCCGGCAGCAAATACAGATGCTGCAGACTCTTGTGGACCTAGAGTTTCAACAATTATGGGCTCTCCTCTCTTTGCAGTCCATGGAGAACTCCATTACGGCATCTCCTCGTACTCCCCCCTCAACATTCCACATGACATCAGGGGCTGCATCTCTACCTCTACCACTCCACCCGGGGAACTTTAAGGACTGCCACAGCTTCACATACACTGACCTGTGAAAGGGATGGTTGCTATGTGTGTAGGTAAAATGGACTTGGATGTTTTTTCCACTGTTAAGTTCTGTTCCATTAATATTGTGGTTTTAATGTATTTGCTTTTAAATTGCACAGATTTTTTGCACTGGTTTTGTTACTGAATAAAATTCTATTATTTGGAAAATAATTCATCTTTATTAGTTCACGACATATGCTACAGAGTGCCTAGCTGTTCTGAAAGCACCCACTTACTTGTTACTGCACAGTGTAACATAACTCATAGGATCAATGACAATCACAGTGTAACAAACATAAATGTCCAGCAAGCACCTCAAAATGAATAGGTGCATTGACAATGTTGTATTCATAGATGTACACCAAGCACCACCCAGTTCCTAACAGGCTCAAAAATAGCAGGGCCAGGTAAAGCACAGTACAGCACAACATATTACTGTGCCCCACTGTTAAAGTGCTCTTTCAAAGCCTCCCTGAGCCATATAGCTCTGTTTTGAACTCTTCTAATAGACTTTGTCTGGCTGTTCAAACTCAGCAGACAGCCGCTCCACCTCCACCCCGCCAGCAACTTCCCCCCTTTGCTTCACAGATATTATGCAGGACACGGCAGGCACCTATAACAATTGAGATTTTTTTTTCACCAAGATCCAGTCTTGTGAGTAAAGAATGCCAGCGCCCCTTCTGTCTACCAAAAGCGCATTCAACTGTCATTCCACACCTGCTGAGCCGGTAGTTGAATCTCTCCTTTGTGCTGTCGAGGTGGCTGGTATATGGCTTTATGAGCCAGGGACCAAAGGGTAGGTAGAATCAGCCAGTATCACTACTGGCATTTCAACATTGCCAATGGTAATATGCTAGTCTGAAAAGAAAGTCCCTACTTGTAGCTTTTTGAACAGTCCTGTGTTCTTAAAGATGT
Organism: Chrysemys picta bellii; assembly: GCF_011386835.1. NCBI lineage: Eukaryota > Metazoa > Chordata > Testudines > Emydidae > Chrysemys > Chrysemys picta. The sequence continues at coordinate 59,820,654 of NC_088800.1, forward strand.
GAGCATCATGCATCTTCCCTGACCAGCCAACATTGATGTCAGTGAAGCATACCCAGTGAGGCACCAATGCTTGCATAACCATAGACAAGTAGCCCTTTCTGTTGTTGTACCCTGATGCCAAAATGGGAATATGCATACCATCTATTTCTCCACTACAGTTCAGGAACACAATTGCTGCAAATCCATCCACGATGCTCTGCACGTTACCAGGCATAGCAGTTCTGCCTTGCAGGAGATGATTAATGGCCCTGCACATTTGAATCACAATCGCCCCCAAAGTGGATTTTCCAACTTCAAAAGGATTTCCCACTGACTGGTGGCAATCTGGCATTGCAAATTTCTACAGTGCAATTGCCACTCACTTCTCCACTGTCAGTGCACTTCTCATTCTGATGTCCCTGTGCTGGAGGACTGGGGCAAGCTCAGCACATCGATCCAGGAACGTGGCCTTGCACATCTGAAAGTTCTGCAGCCAGTGAACGGCATCCTAAACCTGCATTATGATGCAATCCCACTAGTCAGTGCTCATTTCTTGGACCCAGAAGTGGCGCTCCACTATCTGCAGGTGCTCCTTGAATGTCACCAACAACCTTGAATTGATTCTCGCTATGTACCACCTTAATCTATCCTCCAAGAAATCATCATGTTCCATAGTGATTCAGTTCTTCTTACGACTCTGCAAATACCAGAGGATTGTTCTTTCTGTGCTTGCAGTGCTAATGACAATAGTGCAGAGCTGTGCAGGCTACATGCTTCTGTCAGAGAAGGCAAATAGCGAGGAGGGATTTTTTTTTTTAAAAAGGCATGAAAATTATGGGAGCTAGATGACTTTATGGGATGGAGATAGTTACAAGCTGGGAAGTTGACCCCTTGTTCCCAGTTGCTCCTGTGTGACTTGCTTCTGCCCCACTAGCCATTGTCAAAACTTCTGAAAAGACACTGTGCTGAATGGTGGCTAGATGCACAGTGGGATACCAATCCATAGTGCATCTCACTGTTTCGACACAAGTGCTCATGGTGAATATGTGAAGCACCCCTGCAGGAGCCAAGTATGCGTGAACACAAGTGATATACTAATTTTGGCAGCTTTATGCTGATGTAACTTGCAGTGACCAAACTTTGTAGCATAGGCATGGCCTGAGTTCACACTGCTAGGCTTTGTGCTGATAGGATGACATTACAGTGCATTTCTTAGATGCTTTATCTACTGTCTTTCTTTTCACTCATATTTGGGAAATAGTGTATATAGTGAGTGTTGGGATGAATTTAGTGTTCTCAGGGGATATGTCTATCCTGCGGTCAGAGGTGCAACTGCAGCATGTGTAGACATATCTAAGGTAGTTTTGATCTAGCTAGCTTGAGTAACAGTCGTGAATCTATGGTAACTGAGGCTGGTTACTCAAGTACATACCCAGGTTCCTGGATGGGCTTGTACAGCTTGTACTGTTGCAGCTTTACTGCTATTGTTAATTGGGCTAGCTAGATCAAACCTAGCTTGAGTATATTCAGTCCTTGTAAAGTGAGAATATGGCAAATAATGCTTATATTAAATCTAGCATTTTGTACATACAGGATTGTTACAAAGTCTCACTCTTATACATACACACACACACACACGCATGTGTATATATTGCATAAAAATACCATGTTAAAATATTTAGGTTTTCAAGCCAAGTACTCAAAAGTTAATAGTACATGATCACGCAGCCTGTGTCACGGTGCATATGCACAAGGGGGCTGAATTAAGGTTGCACAAGCAACCTTAATTCTGATGTTTCCTAACTCCTAGTGCTTGATTTTGCAACCTTAATGTTCTTTAATATAGTTTATTGTATGCAGGGCCAGCTCTAGGATTTTTGCCGCCCAAAGCAAAAACAATTTTGGCCGCCCCCCCCCCGTCCTTTAATTACCCCACCCCCGGCCCCGCCTCAACTCCGCCCCTTCCCCAAATCCCCAGCCCTGCCTCCTCCCCCCAGGCTCTCAAGCCTAGGAGGGAGGGAGGGGGAGAAGCGGCGCCTGCGCCGCGGCTGCTCGGGATCTCCTCCTCCCTCCCAGGTTTGAGAGCCTGGGAGGGAGGCCACTCTGAGTGGCCGCGGCACGGGCGCCGCTTCTCCCCCTCCCTTCCAGGCTACCAAGCCTGGGAGGGAGGGGGAGCAGCGGCGCGCGAAACGGCCACTCGGGATCTCCCTCTCCCTCCCAGGTTTGAGAGCCTGGGAGGGAGGGGGAGACCCCGATCCGCCGCGGCGCGCGAAACAGCTGATTTGCATGCCGCTGCTCCTCCTCCCTCCCAGGCTTGAGAGCCTGGGAGGGAGGGCGAGTAGCGGCGTGTGAATCAGCTGTTTCGCCTGCCGTGGCAGCAGCAGCGGAGGTGAGCTAGGGTGGCCGGGGCACATTTTTAGGGGCGGCATTCTGGTGCCGGCCATGCCGCCCCTAGAAATATGCCGCCCCAAATTTTGCTGGTGCCTAGAGCCGGCAAATTCCATCATAGGAAATCACATTGACCCCCCAAATGGGTTATCAGCAGAGCTGGGACCTTCAGCTGCACAGTACAAATCTCTACCACTTGAGCTAATGGAGTAACCGCTTGTAGTAGAGTGTTATCTTCTGTGTGATCCAGCCACTAGAGGAGGATGAGACATACGTTTTGCCAATGGGTTTCACAGCTATTGGCTGACAAGAGAGGAATGTTGAGACTCAAGATTCCTATGTTAAATTTCCAGATCTGGAGGGTTATGTTCTCTAGTGGTTAGAAACCCTTCTATCTCTGACTCCCCACAACCTCCTCAGCTCCTGACCCTGTCACCCCCATCCCAGTTTTCTGGCTCTTGTCTTCTTCCAACCAGCTCTGCTGGCTTCTGTCTCTGATTCCCTCTTCCCCCACCCCCTTAGTTCTTGTCTCTGTTCTGTCTCAGACCAAGGTGCTCAGCTTCTTGCAGTATCATGCCCTTATCAGTTACTACAGACTGTGTTAGGGTGTGACAGGGCTGTCCCAAGTCACAATCCCTTGTGGCACGGCATGGTTTTGAAGGAACCCAGCTCTTAGCTTCTCTGGGGTCTTGCAATAATTTGCTCACATACTAGGATACTTAAAGTCTGATTCCCTTTTGTGGGTGTCTAACTTATTACATTTCTTATGGTTTGTCAAATTAGTCATTGGCACCACTCTTGTTCCCCTAGATCCAGGGTTCCCACAGCCTTCCTTCCATCATCTGTACAGATAACTCTAGTATGCTTCCCCCCTTGGGTTGGGAGTCTCACAGCGCTCCTTTAGGCTGGCTGCAGCCATCAATCATCTTCTCTGAGATGGCCCTTTTAATCTTGTTCCTTCCTCCAGCGCTGCGTGAGGTCAGAAGGCCAGTAGGCAAGCAAGCAGACAGTCTCTCTCTTCTCCCTAAACAGGCCTCTTTCAAGCTGACAGTTCGCTCTCTTCTCCTTTGACTCTCCTGAGGGTTCTCTTTTATCTCCAGACCTGGTCTGATTTTATTCACATGACCTACTTGTCATGTGGCTATATACAAAATTTCCCCACTTGGGGAGGAGGGCCAAGTGACTCACAGATGGAGCATTACCCATTACCTCTTAAAGGGCCAGTTACCCCATGTCATGGGGATATGAGGTGTTAGTTTTGAAGATGAATATTATAAAAGAGAAAGAATGGTGGGTTTGATTATTATTTATTCTTCTAAAGTCTAATTGGAAGTGTTGTAAAATAGAGCCCCCATCTTGTGATGCTGAGTAAACTCTGGTAAAGGGTGCCCTATCCAGCACCAATAGAGCTGAAATCTTTATAGCTGGGTTAGATGGGGACCCTCAGGACTGGACCATGCAGCTCTTCCCCTAAGGCAGTAGTTTTCAAACTTTAGTACTGGTGAACCCTTTCACATAGCAAGCCTTTGAGTGCGACCCCCCCTTATTAATTAAAAACACGTTTTTATATATTTAACACAATTATAGATGCTGGATGCAAAGCAGGTTTTGGGGTGGAGTCTGAAAGCCCGCAAGCTACCATGTAATAATCTCATGACCCCCTGAGGGGTCCTGACCCCCATTTGGAGAACCCCTGCCCTAGGGGGCTGGAGACAGGCCTGCTCGAGTGCACTTCCAGACTCTGGGATTATGCTAACCACTGACATCAAGCTATGAGTGAGGTGTAGTGTGAGGGGATGAGGATGTGTTTAAGGGACAGTTGCTTACTGGTTGTTCACACCGGCTAGTGGGGAACTGAGTTAAAGGACTATCACCAGAAATATAGTATTTCCATTTTTTACTTCGTTATATTGTGCTGTTCCAAGTTGATCCTATGTCCCATTGTCCCCTTATAAAGTCTATTGTTATTTAATAAGCAGACTCAGTGCTTGCAAGTGGGCAGTATTGCCTGTTACGGGTGTTCTGGGAAGGTATTTAGTTTATCCAGGTTTCAGGCTGGTGGTTTGAGCTGGTGATGTTTGTTAATTTTAAGAAGAGCCTCTAAATATTTGAATGTTGTCCTTGTTTTTGACAACACCACATAGAAGGGTTACAAGAGCAAATCCATAAAATGGCATGATAGGAAAGGTATATGTAGTCACATTCTGCCTGATTCGTTGTTGATTATTTGGGCAGATTTTGATTTAATTGACAGCTTTGACCCATCCCTCAAACATTGTAAAGACAAGTGCAAAACTTTGCAACCTTGTCATAAGGTGCCACATTTTTTCTGGTTACCTTTCCCAACATGCCTCCCACCTGCGTCAACAGGTGGGGGGACATGATGGGTGAAATGGGGACAGTGCCAGCAGTAATGGGGGGAGACACTTGCCAAGGGACACCGGGTAGCTTCTCCTCCCGGGGGAGTGTCTGGCACCCATTGGCCAGCTGAGGGGAGGAGGTGTGCTGATAGGCCAGCATTCCCCAGCCCTCAGGAATTAACCTAGTGTGGGGGCCATGTGGAGCCTCCTTCAGCTCCATTCCAGCAGCCCCACCCTACCCATTTGAACTAGGAATGGGACTCCAGCCTGACAAATGTTGCAGGTCTAATTGATCACCCTTTTGGGGGTCAGAAAGGAGTTTTTTCTCCAGGGAGTGTTTTGTCTTTCTGGCAGCACCTTCAAGCACAAGTGGCTTGATAATTAGGAACACACTTAGTACTTAACTTAGGTACCGGGGTGGTGGTGTTTGTTCATCACAACTTGCAGCCGTTTTTCAGTGCAGTTAAGAGAATAAAATGAATAATTCCCAGAGGTGAAAGATCTGGGATTTCGGTGATGGGCCTTGGGCTCATGTGATAGGGTGAGACATTGTGGCCTTCATGGGCCAAGGCCAGACTTTGTGGCCCCTGTGGGCTGAGTTTTCCATCCTGCTGCACCATCTGTTCCCCTTGAGGGTGCTAGGACTCAGAGATTCTTGAGTCCTTGTGAGTAGGCTGAGGAGAGCCTAACCCAAGTTACGGGTTATATGAAAGGTGCCCTGTAACACCTACACTGGAACCAATCAAATGCCTGGTATAGGAGAGTATGGGTAATGGGCCAGTAGCATTCCTCAGCTGTGTTAAAGTTTAATAAAAGTTGTGGCCTGCTGCTTAATTCCATGCATGTGTCATTCCTCATTTTGATGCTATATCTACATCAAGTTCTTTCTGCCATCTGGTTAGCATCACAACACCTAGAGAGGAACCATGAAGGAATGATGTACAGTTTAGATTTCAAAATAAAATGTCATGGCAGGGATCAATGTTACTTGTAACTTCCTCATAAAGTTTACCCAAATAATCTAGATGAGGGAAACTGCTACCTTAGATTAGTGTTTTTCTGTTTGTCACTGGGCTGTATGGCAATATGAAAATTAAAGAATAATAATAGTACAGTAACTCTTAATTTAACGTCGTCCCGCTTAACGTTGTTTCAATGCTACGTCCCCGCTCAAGGGAACATGCTCATTTAAAGTTGTGCAATGCTCCCTTATAATGTCGTTTGGCTGCCTGCTTGTAAGATTCTGTGGAAGAGCAGCGACTTTACAAGGGAGCATTGCACAAGTTCCGCTTTTCCACCTCCTCCTCCTCCCTCCCAGCGCTTCCCCCACCTCCCCACCCAGTGCTTAGGACTTTCTGGGAGGGAGGGGGAGGAGCAGGGAAGCACCACGTCTCCACTCCTCCGCCCCCTCCCAGAAAGTCCTAAGCGCTGTCAAACAGCTGTTTGGAGGCAGGGAAGCACTGGGAGGGAGGGGGAGGAGCGGGAAAGCGCCACGTCTCCACTCCTCCCCCTCCCTCCCAGAAAATCCTAAGCGCCGACAAACAGCTGTTTGGTGGTGCTTAGGACTTTGGGAGGGGGGAGGGATGTGGCGTGCTCCGGAGAGGAGGTGGAGTGGGGGTGGGAAGAGGTGGGCCTGGAGTGGAGTGGGAACAGGAAGAGGTGGGCCTGGAGCATTCCCTGCAAAGTCCAAGCCTGTTCTTCTCCGGGGAAGGTGCTGCTGCTGCTGCGAAGGTGCTTCCTAGCGATCTTGCCTGCAGCGGGCTGTGCCTGTGTGGGGTAAGCCAGAGGCACTTCCCAACCACAGTACAGTATGGTACAGTATATAATGCCTTTTGTTTGCCCCCTAAAAATTTGCTTGGAACCTAACCGCCCCCCCCCCCCGTATTTACATTAAATCTTATGGGAAAATTGGATTCGTTTAACATTGTTTCACTTAAAGTTGCATTTTTCAGGAGCATAACTACAACGTTAAGTGAGGGTTACTGTACAGTCTCAGGATATAATCTGTGGTTTAAATTTGTTCCAATTTTACAGTACCATTTAAAATACTTACTGAAAGTGCAGTTGACATAAAAAATAACCATCAAAATATTCATTCATATCTATTTCACTTAAGCTGATAGATAATATGTAGTTATGTTTCAATATATCTAGATTCAATATACATTTAAAAATGAAAGTGAATATAGACATACAGTGATGCAGAAAAGTAAATAGACCCAATACTCTGAGTAGTCTTTTCATAAAGGCACTAGATTGGGACTCAATGGATTCAATTCCCAGCTCTGCCAAAGATTTCTTTTGTGACTAGATGAATCACTTGATTTCTGCATCTCCGTTCTCCACCTGTAAAATGGGAATAATAATAATTAATTAATAATACTTCTTTAAGTGATGGTCCATATGTCTATTCCACACATGGATGTGCATGCATGCCATGCACCAGAGTCCTGAAGTTTTTCCCAAGCAGTATCCATTGACCCGCATGTGCACGGTACATCATCTTGTGTTCCTGACTGAGGGCATAAGGGGCAGTGAAGACCGATGTTCATAGACTCATAGACTTTCTCATAGACTTTAAGGTCAGAAGGGACCATTATGATCATCTGGTCTGACCCCCTGCATGCTGCAGGCCATAAAACCGTCCCTACCCCTTCCCTGGACTCTGCTGTTGAAGTCCCCAATCCTGTTTTTAGTGTCTTCAATCGGCAGAGACCCTCCTGCTAGAGATCCCTGCCCCATGCTGCGGAGGAAGGCGAAAAACCTCCAGAGGCTCAGCCAATCTGCCCTGGAGGAAAATTCCTTCCCGACCCCAAATGTGGCGATCAGTAAGACCCCGAGCATATAGGCAAGAGTCTCCAGCCCGACCCCGTTAGCCATTATACTATTTACCCACCATTGCTTGGCTTTCCTTGACTACTATGTTTTACCATTAAACCATTCCCTCCATAAACTTATCTAACTTTATCTTAAAACCAGACAGGCCCGTCGCCCCCACCGTTTCCCTCGGTAGGCTGTTCCAATATTTCACCCCTCTGACGGTTAGAAACCTTCGTCTAATTTCAAGTCTGAACTTCCCCACGGCCAGTTTGTATCCATTCGTTCTGGTATCCACGTTAGTACTAAGCTGGAATAATTCTTCTCCCTCCCTTGTATTAATCCCTCTAATATATTTAAAGATAGCAATCATATCCCCTCTCAGCCTTCGCTTTGTCAGACTAAACAATCCAAGCTCCTCTAGTCTCCTTTCGTACGACAGCTTTTCCATTCCTCTGATCATCCTAGTGGCCCTTCTCTGCACCCGTTCCAGTTTGAGTTCATCTTTTTTAAACATGGGAGACCAGAACTGCACACAGTACTCCAAATGAGGTCTCACCAGCGCCTTGTACAACGGAAGCAGGACCTCCTTATCCCTACTAGATATACCTCGCCTAATGCATCCCAAGACAGCATTGGCTTTTTTCACCGCCACGTCACATTGTCGACTCATAGTCATCCATGTTGCTCCAGTTCCCTTTTGCTCATGTTGCTCCAGTTCCCTTTTACCACTGACAATCAGCATGGCTTCAGCTACTCTGGCAGTGCCGCCTCAACACCACATGGACAGACCAATCTGACTATGGAACCCGGTCTTTCCAGAGTCTCCATGGGCACCCCCAGACTCCAGGACATATGGAGACATTCTTGTCTCCAGAGGTGGTGTTCCTGCAATACCCGCAGTGCCCATTCCTCCGAGGCTTGTCCATCCTCCTGGGACATCCCCACACCAGAGGATGAACTGCTGCTTCTGTTGCAGGAAAGTTTTTTTCTCTGTTCATCAAACCAGGGCTGTCTGGTACCGACGGTCCCACCGCTTCCATGAGAACAGTCATCCAACTCTGAGGAGTCCAAGGATGTTGGCCAACCAGTTTTGTCTCCACTCCACATGAGATAGCCAAGGCACCCTTGCTCTGGTACTGTAGCCTGGTACCATTTCTCTGGGGGCCAAATCAGACTGATGGACTCCTTGTTTAGGCTGTACTGGAACCCCTGGGATACCCAGCACTGTCATAAGGGTCCTATAGTTCCTTCCCCTCATATCAACTGGCTCCATTGGTGTAGGAGAAGGAAGATGTGGAACTAGTACTGCTGGTCCCAACGGGAACCTCCTTGTCACCGGATGAGGCAATCATATCTTTGCCACTTTCTCTGCCAGATGATTATCGGCAATATCACGAACTCCTGCAGTGAGTGGCTACTGACTTACAGATCCTACTGGAGGAAGTCCAAGATCACCAATACCATCTCCTGGACATCCTCCAGCCACAGGGACCCTTCAGATTGGTTATCCCTATAAATAAGGCCATCCTGGAACAGTGTGGCACACTCCAGCATTGTGAGCCCCCATGCCCAAAAGAACCAAGAGACACTACTTTGTGCTGGCTAAAGGGGCCGACTTCCTCTTCATCCACCAGCCTCCAACTCATTAGCTGTCCAGGCAGCCACAGAAGGCGCCTGTCAACACCCCCAAAAGTCCAATCTACTGGATAAAGGGTCAAAAAGATTGGACCTCCGGGGCAAGAAAGCCTTTTTCATCAACAGATCTACAATTCCACATAGTGACCTACCAGGCTCTGCTCACTAAGTACAATTTTAACACATATGGCAAGTTAGCAGAATTTAAGGACAAGCACCTTGCAGAAGACCAGGGCCTAGAGGATGAGGGTACACTGGTGGTGAAGGTAGCCCTCCAAGGAGCCCTGACATTGCTTCCCACACCTTAGCCACCAGGCTAGTAACACGCAGGGATTCATGGCTTCAGTCATCCGGGTTCCCATGCGGGGTCCAAAACACCATTTAGGACCTCTCTTTTGATGAAGCCAATCTCTTCAATGCCAAAACAGATGAATCTCTGCAATCCCTGAAGAACAATCACTCCACTCTACAGTCCCTGGGAATTTATACTCCAGCCCATAGACAGAAGCACCAACGGCAGCCTTTCAGATACCATCCACTGGCTACTTATCCACCCTACTACCAGTGGCCACCAGAACTCCCTTGAAAACTACTAAAGTCTGAGAAGCCCCACTTCCCAGCTCTGGCCACTGCGACCTCCTCAACCTTATCTCAGCCACAGGTCAAAGGACATGTTTGACATGTGGGTCTAGATCTGTGACCCACCATCAAAGTCAACTACCTCATCATCAGTCATTTTCAGTGCATGCCTTGCCCTTTTTGTCTATAGTTGGGCAAGATCACATGGACAGTTGAGTACCGGAGATCATCCATCACAAATATTCCATAGAATTTCTCTCCTTCCTGCTTCATCATCCTCCCTCCTGACCTCCTTTGGGGGGATCCCTCCCACCAATTGATTCTTCGGCAGAAAACAGACTCCCTGCTCTCCAAGGGTGAGATACAGTGTGTCTTGCTGCAATACCAAGGGAAAGGATTCTATTCACCATACTTTCCTCATCCCCCAAAAAGGTGGAGGGCAGAGACCCATCCTGGACCTTGGGCAACTGAAATTCTGTGTAATCACATTGACATCATTAATTTCCTCCCTCCATGAGGGAGCTTGGTTCACGGCCTTTGACATGGAAGACATGCTTCCATATAGACATACATCCATCTTCCTTCATTTCAAGGTGGGACATCAACACTACCAGTTTTGCGTCCTTCCTTTCAGCATAGTGATGGCACCATGGGTCTTTACAAAGGTTTTCGCAGTCATAGTGGCTCAGATGAGATGCTAGGATCACATAGTATTCCCTTACCTGGATGATTGGCTGCTAGTGGGACAAGTCATCTCTGCGATCCAATGACTTTGAAGACTCTTGGCCTCCCTAGGAATCTGCATAAATGAGGACAAGTCTGTTTTGTTACCTACACAGATGATAAATTTTATAGCGGTGAGACTGAACTCAGTCGCTGCACTGGCCTTCCTCCTGAAAGACCGCTTTGCTGCAATGAGCACCCTGATCTCTCACATCTGCTGCAAATCTGTGGTGTTCTATACACAGATGTAAAACTCACTATGCCTTGGATCACACAGCAGCCATGGACATGGCCATGGGATGAGCTGTGTTGCAAATTGCTCTACCATCAACCTCCTTGCCCCCACTGCCACACTGATCATTGCTGGCAAGTCACCTACATGTGAAATACACATAGGGACTATCACTTGAAAAAGGCAAGGTCAGTCACTGTAACTGGAGATTCTTCGAGACGTGTGGTCCCTATCTGTATTCCACTGCCCACCCTCCTTCCCCTTTGCTTTGGACTTGACCACAGTCTGGCAAGAGGAGGAACCAGCATCGACCAGCACTGCCCCTTATACTCTCAGTTGGGAGCATGAGGAGACATACCGCGCATGTGCGAGTCAACGGACACTGCTTGGGAAAATATTCCAGACTCAGGTGCATGGCAGGCATGCACACCCACAGATGGGAGCCACACATCTCGGAGAACTTCCAGTTACAATAAGTAACATCCTCTTCCGTAGACTGTCTGGTTAGAGACAGGCTTTCAATTAAAGTTTGTGTGTACAATGCCTAATGGAATAGTGCCCTGATATGGGTTGGGTCTTTAGGTCCTACTGAAATACATACACTGACAATAATTTCAGTGAGTTCTGTGAACAGAGAGCTTTCAGTCTGTCATACTGTGAGCAGTAAGGGTTCTTTTTACTGCACAAAAGATTAGACCTACAATTGCTGGTGAGGGTAGGAGTAACATGAAAAATAATCAATATAATGTAATGGTGGGAAAGAATATTGTTCCAGATACATTTTGCTTCTCATTTTCCCCTAGCAATCTTTTATATAAGCTGCAAAGAACAGATAGGAGAAAAACAAAGACAATCATGTTAAATGAAATCTAGTTTGCAGGCTGTTATATTGTATCAGTGTCAAAGCTGAGGGCAAAGCAGAGATTTTCCCTTCTGCTCTTCTGTACCCTCCTCACCCCAAGAAAGATGGAAAATGGGTTTTTGTTTCTGCACTTCCTGTCAGTTGCCCGGCTTCAAGCAGTTTTGTCTTGCTCTCAGCTGTGCAGTGACTCATTAGTTTCCCTGGCTTGTTGGAATTCATTCAAAACATGAAACGTATATGTATAGAAAGAAGGAAGGGCACAGCTCTCTCCAGAAAGTGAGCCCAAATGAATATCTTAGCAACTATGAGATTTTCAGAAAACAGTTGAAAAAATAACCATGCAAGTTTTCACTTTTTTCTGAAGTGGCCTCTGAGCTTTATGGCTGACTCCTAACAGAAGGGCAGGAGAGTTGCATAATGCAGGCATTTAATCTCAGAGAAAACGTACAAACAGGAGATTCTTTGCCTTCTGCATAATCTTTAAGAAACAGAGTAAATTAATAGCTAAATTATAGAGGAATGATCTGTAAACCAAGTGTTTGGAACCAAATTGTTATTTTCAAGTGAATTGTTTCTGGCTGCAATAATGAGAGAAAATATTGTCAGGCATAACATTGGGTAATGTCTATATATGTAGTGACTTGGACCATGTGAAGATCCAACCTGGCTGCCTCAAGCTGATAAGGTGGTCTGTTGAAAGAACACTTGATAGTGAATAACCTTAACCCAAACACTGAGAAGTAGAGTTTATTGGATTGCATTCTACCTGTTACATGAACTTATGTTTGTGATATGTTTATATGGAGACTTTCCAGTGCATATCACAAACATAAGTTCATGTAACAGGTGGAATCTTGGTATGGATAGATGAAATACTGTACATAGGACATGTCAGTTCTCCAAAGTCTATGACGACATATGCCCACTAAAAAGTAAAAATCCAACTCCATAATGAAAATAGATATTTTAGTGACAAGAAGATTGGTACAGTGCTCTGAGGTAGCACAGAGAATCCTTTCTTAGATGCCTGGCTGGTGTGACTTGCTCACATGCTCAGCATCCAACTGATGGCGATATTCAGGAAGGAATTTTTGTCCAGATCAGATTGGCTTGGAGGGTTTTCTCCTTCCTCTACATCAAAGGGCATAAATCACCTGAGAATATGCCCCGATAATCACCTGATTATCGGGGCATATCTCACCTAATCAGTTTACTGCCATTGCAGGGGCCTGTTGGTCTCTCCTATTTGGCTGTGGCACACAATGGTTTAACCTCAAGAGGGCTGATATACACCTCTATCTTGATATAATGCTACCTGATATAACACGAATTCGGATATAACGTGGTAAAGCAGTGCTCCGGGGGGCGGGGCTGCGCACTCCGGCAGATCAAAGCAAGTTCGATATAACGCGGTTTCATCTATAACGCAGTAAGATTTTTTGGCCCCCGAGGACAGCGTTATATCGAGGTAGAGGTGTACTTTAGTCTCACTAAACTCATTGGGCTCAATGTAGGGCTATCTGGCTGAAATTTAGTGGTCAGACTCGATGATCTAGTGAACCCTTCTGAATAATAACATCTGAATTTTGACTCTTAGGATATGTCTACGCTGCAGTTAAACAGCCACAAGTGACTTGGGCTCAGGGGGCTTGGGCTATGGGACTGTTTAATTGTGGTGTAGACATTTGGGCTCGGGGTCCCAGAACTTGGACTCCAGTCCAAGCCCAAATATCTACACAGCAATTTTACAGCCTTGCAGCTTAAGTCCCACGAGCCCAAGTCAGTTGACTCAGGCCAGCTGCTGGTGCTTAATTGCTGTGTTAAATGTACCCATAGTAGTCAAAGACTTTTGAAACATACCTTTATATGTAGGAAATTTTAATTTTAAGGTTAACTAGTAAAATTAATCTTCAGTGCAGACAACTTACATGATCTACATATTCATTAAGAAATAGTTCCTGCTGTTGTTGGCTTCAACAGCAGATACTAAATTGTTATATGAAATACAGATATGTCAAATTAGCCAGCTTGGTGATAAAGGAGAACAGCTGTTGCATTCTCTTATGTGGGAAGTGTTGTGTGGGTGAGATGGGAAAGGGAAACCCATCAAGCCAACACCCCCAAACAGCATTACTCCTTACTTATCACCCGTCATTATCCCCATTCCCCATGCCACAGCACCTAAAACTTCCCATGGGCCAAATCTCACAGTCCTTTTTGATGCTTTGTTGAAAACTCATAGGAGTCAAAGCACAGGAAAGAGAAACATACTATGGGAAATGAAGGAAAGAATATGGAGAAAGTTGTATATTAGACAAAAGAAATAGCATGCAGAGCTAGTTAATGTCATCATACAGCTGGCAGTTTGACCTATTTCCCTTAATACAGCAGATATTTAGTCTCCATTGCCATGTCTCTTGGAGAAACGGAAATACACAATGGGATGCACGTTATTTGGCTATATTTTAGTATAATAAATGTTTTATCAAATATTATAAATGTTAAAGGAAAAAGTATGAAATCATAAGTTAATAACTAAAGCAGGACTAATTTTCTAGTACATGGGATGACAAAGTCTTGAAGGATATCGTGATAGAGGAAGAATTTAGATATGCAAGTGAGAAGTATATGACAACACTAGGGAGATATGTGAGGGCATAGTGCTGTAGCAATCCAGGACTATTATTTGTATTGTTTTGTTGGTCCATAATGTTGTCATAAGATCAAATATTGGTTTAAAAAAAAAGCAAGCAAGCAGAATGTCATTTTATATTAATAAAGGGATGTAAATAATTGAAAACTTTATAATTCCATTATATAAGTGGGTGGGTCCCAGGATCCATCCCTTTTAATGCTGTGTTCAGTTCTGGTCACCCCATTTCAAAAAGAATATAGTGGAAAAAGAAAAGGGCTAAAAAGGGGGACAGGACTTTATTCCCCTCAAAAGTAAGTATCAAGCTTTGTTTCTGAGAACTTGTACTGAAAGGAACAAATAATAATCTATTGAGGTTAATGGGTGTAGGACTGAAAGAATATTGCCTGATAGCAAGATTTGCTTATTTTGAGTGCTTCTTATCTACAGATCTGCTGTAAGTGAACAGTATTAATTATCATTTCTTAAATTTTTTACACATTTCCCATGGTAATAAACTTAAAGGCAAGATATCATGAAAAAATTATTTAAAGTGATGTTTTAGAGTGTTGACTCCTCCCCATCACTGGTCTTTGTACTCTGCTTCTCTTTTTTCTTTAGTTTTTGTGACTTTCTGATGCCTTCTTGCTGCCCCTTCTCCTTCTTCCACTGTTGAGTACATGCTTTCTCCTCTTATTGTCATGTCTGCTTCTCTTAATAGTATTACTTGCCTCAGGGGTCACATTCAGAATAAGATCTGAACACAAGACCAGAATGTGAGATTTCATTTGGGCAGCTCCATTTGTATCATATTAGAGAGAGAATTCAGGCCATGCATGTTGGGTACATTTGCTGGGCGCAGCTAGATTGGGAGAGGGAGGAAGCAGCTACTGGAGAACTAGGAAACAAGCAAGGTTGTTGGGTGGAGCGATTTAGGATGAGAGTTGAAATAGGGTGTAAGGTAGAGAAATGGATGTATAAAATGGGCAGATGAGCGTAAGGGTGTGTTCTCTTCCTCCATGATTGCTCGCTGCCAGCACCTCTTGGAATTTTAGATGGTGAGAATGTGTGAAATGCCAGGCAAATTTGCAAATTGGGGGCCGAAGGCTTGGTATGTAGCTGGGTTTGTGAACAGGAGCGGGTGTTCTGTTTACAAGAGATGTGGACACAAATAACACCTTTTCCCCCTGTATGTAGGGGCACTTTCCTAGGTTGGGGGTTGAGTACTGTAAGCTGTTTTCTAATACAGTTGTTGTCTTCCTCCAATTTAAGCTTATAACCTGTGTCAGCTTTTCTCAAGGCTCTCTTCAGGAAACCTTGTGCTATTTAGAAAGTTTTCAACATTTTTCACTAACCAGTGTTTCCATTTGAATTGTAAAATATTCTAGAGGCATAATAACACTGAACACTTACCTGTATCTTGACATCCTCAAAGTGCTGTACAAACATTAAGTAATCTTCACAACATCCCTGTGAGGTATGCAGGTGTTATCTCTGCTCTACAGATGGGAAAACAGACCCATAGAGTTATATGCAAATTGTAACGAGTAATAAAATTCCCAAACTTTTAATGGACTAATATCAAAGTTTGCTGATAGGTTCTACTGTTCACTACAGCTTAGAAATATTAGTCCCGATCTTCAGAAGGTGTAAATAGTTGTAGCTTCTTTGATGTCATTTGAGGCTTGGTTTCATAGACATTTTTATGGTAATTACACCGTCTGTCATATATAATGGTCTTCTGATGGCGCAGAGAGGTAATATTCTGATGTACAAAAAAATCATTTGAATGTTATTACCAGTAATAAATGTGTTTACTTTTTTTGGTCCAGATGTAGACCAAGTTTACAGATTTCCCCAGTTCTCATAATTTAACTTATATCTCCTGCACGATGAGCCTTGACCACAGAAATGTACATCTTTGGCCTGGTGCACAGGAATTAGACATTATAATTGATGGGAGTTGTATGGCTAGTTCCCAGTGTGCTGAGCTGAAAATGTATCCCTAGAATTTTTCTTTTAACCAACTGATGTGCTGTATTAAGTCCATCACTTTCCCATCTATCCTTCTTTTAAGGTAGGATTTCAGATTTATTTGTAATTCACAGAGAAGCATAAAATTTTCTAACATTAAAATTAGTGGCATGAGAGATTATTTTCAATGGTAGCTTGCAATGCAATATCATAGATATTACATTATTACAACCTGTCTCTAAGAATGATTTTAGCTTCTTATGAATTAGAAAAGAAGAGGATAAACCTGCTCTGTGTTTTGTTTTTGTTTTGTTTTTACAATTCTTTAATTATTTCTATAGAAACATATTAGTGTTAAGACTGGTAGTCCCCAAACTTCTGCTCTTGTTTCCTCAGTTGTTGGAGGCCAGAAGGAGACAGGCGCCTATAGATTCTTGCCTGGTTTATTTATAAAACATAAATATAACATGATGACATACCTGCAGCTAAAAACCTCAAAACAAATGGAGATAAGTCAATGGATTTAAGGTGCACAAGCCTATAGGACTACTCACATGTTTAAAGTTAGGCATATGTTCAAGCACCTTATGGGACAGGCACCACCATCCTCAGGTTACATGTTAATGAATGTGTGTGTAACCCTTCTGTCACGTGGAGCCAGCAGCGACCAGGACTGTGTTCAATATCGAGGAGTTCCTTTCCATTGATACAACACAGAACCAGCTCGAGCCCTCACTCAGTAACCTAGGAAAATTACACACCACCCCTGGGTACCTCTGAAAGGCAATACTTCCCCACTCTCAAGCATAGAGTCTGAGTGTGGAAAAGAAACTTTCAATAAAAGGAGAGAAGTAACTTGGCATTAATTTTGGAAAACACTGCAAACAAGGTTCATAAACATAAACCATGAGAAAAAGACTCACCCCCAGGTAAGTTGGACAGTGTACTTTTCCCATCAGGTTCTTAAATCCAGCAACCCAAAAGTCCCGTTCAAATGCCAGACCCTTCTCTGCACCCCACTCACAGCTGCTGTCCTTGATCAGTGCAGAGTTCACCTCCCACCCTGGGTGGAGGGAGGGGGCTAAAGCAGCACCTTACTTGCTCCACTGCTTGGGCATTTGCTCACCGGCCCTCTCTGCCAGCCGCCCTTTTGGCCGATCGCCGCGCCTCTCTGCCAGGCACCCTGCTGGCCGCTCACAGGTTGCTTCTGCCTGCTCACCACTCCTGCTGGCTGCCTGCTGGCTGCTCCCACCAGCCGCCTGCTCATTTCTCTCACCGCGCCTCTCTGTCAGCCGCCCTGCTGGTCGCTCGCCCCACCTCTCTGCCAGCCGCCCTCTCAGTCACCTTCTGCTGCCACCTGCCTCTCTGCTGTGACCTCTGCACATCAGTCTCTTACTAATTTTTAGCTCTTTGCAGGCTGGGCAGAAACATTGCCCCATCTCAAGTGATTTCGGTTCTGTGAATTTTAGCTCTTAGCAGGCAGGGCAGAAACACAGTCCAACCATAACTGATTTCAGCTCTGATTGAGAATTTTAAATAACAAAAAGGCTTCTGATGAAGCCTATTTAGCTCTTTCTTTAAACAGTGGGTGGGTGGGGGCATGTTAAACCAGTCCAGGAAGGACTTTTGGTGGAGGGTCCGCACTTCTGGCTCAGACACCTGTTCCCACCCCTCTTACTTTCACTGGCCCTCTCTGCATTTGAGCCCCTGGCTTAATGAGGTCCTTTCAGCTGAGGGTGACTCTCTTATTTGGGACAGGTTAAGCACAGTCCTGCTTCCCAGTATTCATATAATAATGCCAACATTGGTAACAGCATTTCACTACGCCTGCATTCAGTACTAAAGTGATTTGTAACCCAACACCAGCCAAAGTTGATAATTTGATAATTCTGCTGGATATTTAAGCAGACTAGGTGTGTTCATGCAAATACAGTTTGCTCCAGAAGTCTCTCCCCCTCCCAGCTAGTTGTCAGGGGAGAATTCATTCAGTTCAGTTAAACCATGTGTATAGAGGGCCAAATCCAACTCCCATTGTCTCTAGGATCATGCTTATAATGAGCAGTATTAAAAGGAAACATTACATTAGTACACTATAGTAAGGTATGTACCGAGAAACTGTGTGTGCATGTTGATGTAGTAACACATGGTGTGTATATTTTAAAAACTGCAGTGTAGAAAAACAAGTATTTAAATATTTCATTGCAACATATGGCTCTTTCTACACTAATAAACAGTTTAGACCAAACTATTACAATAAATGACAGTAATAATAAAGCCAAGTAATTCCTCATCCATATGAAGGCTTTTCTTGATGGGATTACTTGAGGGGTTTTATACTTCTGCTGTCCCTTGCCTCTCACCCTTTCCTGATCATGCCAATATATCATTATAAATAAATGACAGCATGGTAGTAACTGAGCTTCCTTCATCTTGGAAAGGAAAGGACGACGATAGGGGTGGATTAAGATGAATTACTATATTCTGAGTAACTGAGCTGCTAAGCCCCGGGAGGAATCCTGATGGTAAATGTGTGGGATTGGGAATCATTTAGAGTAGAAAAACAGGCATTTAAATAAATACATACATAAAATAAAGATTACTGGCAGCCTTACATTTCTGGAAGAAATTAAATCCCAAAATTAAATGATAAATTCAGGCAACAAAACTGTACTGTCATAGGAAGCATGCAAAAAAAATGTAGCAGTCAGGATAATCAGTTACAGCTCTAAAAGTACATTGACTGTTAGCTTTCTTTTACACCTGGGTGTCTAAACTCAGAATATGAAATTTTCAAACAAACAAAAAAACAAAACCCCAAACAACTAGGGAAATGCTCCCAGGAATGTGAGTGAAATTTACAAACCTTCATACAAAATAAAAGGAATAGAAGTGGGTTTTTTAAAAATGTGCCAAATCACAGCTAATCTATACTCTTTCAAATCTATTCAGGCACAGCTTCCTACCTGCTGAGTGTAATTTCTGAATCCAGTGATATCCATTAAAAAAGCAAGTTTGATCTTTCACCTATGCATTGATATGTCTCATAAGTGTGTGTGTGTAATGTCTCTCATAATATTATCAGCATTCCACAGTAATGACCCCAGACATCACAATTTACAACAGTGTTATGAACCAATAAATTAGTATTTTAGTAAGGGGTTAACTGACTAAAACTTCTTTTAAATTAAGTCCTGGCGTGAAGTCTATCAGTAAGTGCCTCTACGACAAGCTTACAAATTCAGTCTGGCACCTAAAGACGGTTTTATAAGACAAATGGAAATAATCATGAAAACTATTATCTCAATCTGTAAATGACTCCAATCATAGTTGTTCCATTAAGTATAATAAAATGTTGTAAGATTATCAGACATATTTGCAGATTTTAAGATTTGAATGTATTTTGCACTTGCAACATTTTATTTTCACCTCCACCAAATACTTTATCCAGGTGATCATTTTACACTTTAAAGATATTGATTCAAACTGTTTGTATTATCCTTCACACTATTAGTATCTTGTGTTTTGAATCACATTTATTTGTCTAGTTAATAACTAGATAATTAATACTATGCTCTAATGAGTCGGACACATCCGCTCCCTGTTCTAATCATTAGTATATCTTCACTCCCTATCTTAATTCACTCCACGTAAGTGTGTTCCTATGAAAACTACAGTTTGCAATTTTAATATGAATGTTGCATATATGTGAATACATAATAGACTTTAGTTAGCCAGTCAGAAGAAATACTGAATGCTTTCTTTGAAGTAGGTTTCAAAATGTATTTGGCATTCTTTTTCATAGAGAAGGACTCTAACTCATACAGTTATTCATTCCAAAGTCTACTTAAGCTGATGCATATTGAATCCAGTATTATTTTTTAACACTTAGTGTACACTGTGTCAGATCTGTTTGTATATACTTGTTAAATTTTCTGTCATTTAGTGGTAAGGCAAAAATGAGAGAAGAATTTACATAACAACAAAACACGAGTAATTTCCTTGTGTATGAAGAGGCTCATTATTTTAAAAGTGCTTTTGTTTCTATTTATCTTTACTATGCCTATATCACAGAGCCATAGGACTGTACAGATGTTCACAGTATGCAAGTATTTTTATGGCAGCCAATCACTAGCATCTAGACATTGAACAGCAATTATAGAAAGTGGAAGAATTGCCATACTACTCAGAATGATCTGAAATATTTTTGGTGATGAAAATTACACAGAATTTTTTTTCTTTAAAGAGTATCTCAAATTGGGTGCCAAAAATTGAGGTACCTAAAATGAATAGACACTATACGAAAAGCAATGATTCCAGCTAGATTCTGAGGTACAGTGTCAAAGAAGGTAGTACATTGTCAGTCAGGATAAGAGAACCTCTCCTAGGTTTGGCTTTTAGGAATTGAGTTGTAAGGTAGGTTAGGGTTAGCTCATGTAGTTAAATAGCCCCCAGCTAATGCATTCTTTCCCCCCCCCTCCCCGCATAAGAAGGTTTGTTGGAGGAAGCATTGGGGGGAGAGTTGATTTTTAAACACATCAGGTAGTCGTGTCTCTAGGGTTATAAAGAAGATAAGGAAATGCGTCCCACATACTAGGGAAACTACTGTTGCTACTCTTTGGCCAACTGGTTAACAATCTTTAAAAATAAGCTAAATTCCTAGCTGTCAGTAGCCACGTGGAATTAGCAGCACATTGGAGAAAAATAATAATAGCCCTCTTATAGGAAAAACTGAGAAAAGCTGACATGCACTAAATACGTCAACAATGTGTAAGCAGAGTCAGGATAAGCTCTACCCTGACATCTGGTGGTGAATTATGGTGAGGGTGGAAAAGAACTTCAGGAGCTGATCTTGTTTGCATAGGCACACCCACCCGCCTAGCCTGTGACAACAACACCTGAAAGTGGTTACTTTGGCTGGTGTGGGATCCCCAGTTTCTCTGTTATTGGGGCAGTAAGAATAAAGTGTTGTTACCCTGATTCTGTGAATTGAGGCCAGTGGAACTGTTGTATGACAGAGGGACTCACCAGTAACTAAGCACTCGCTAGACAAGGGGCATGGGTTACAAAGCTCAGTAAATTGAGAGAGGTTGGGGACAGGTATGTGTACCTGATGGTATGGGCCCCTTTTGAGAGCCTGGAACACCAGTTGCACTCTCTCCACTGTTGAATAGCAGAGCTAAGTTTGCTTCCATTAGGAATCTAGCTAGAAGTTGCTGAACTGAATTCACTTTGGGCCAATGGTGCACCAGCACTGGGGCTCCCCTACTACAAGCTGAAATCACTAAGAGCTGAAATCACTAAAAGAGCTAAAATTGCTGAGCTGAGATCACTGAGTGCTGTGTTAACCAGTGGGGGAGCCTGAAGGTATATTGCTAAGCAGCTGGCAGAGCCGACCAGTTTGTGGGGGCAGCTGGAGTGGTTCATGGGATGGCTGGTGGAGTGGAGCGGCTGGCAGAGCTGAGCAGTTTGTGGGACGGTTGGAGTGGCCCATGGAACGGGGAGCAGAGCGGAGCAGTTTGCGGGGACGGCTGGAGGAGCGGAGCGGCGCGGCTGGTAGAGTGGAGCCATTTGTGGTAAAGGCGGCAGCAGGACTCCACGGAGAGGTGGGGCAGTCGGCCTCGGACCACGTAAGGTGCCCCTTAACATCTCAGATAAGCCCCCAAAAATGTAACCCTTCTGCCCCTCTGAGTTGGCAGCAACAAGCGCCGGGTTCAGTATCTAGGGGTTCCGTTTCAATAACGCAATGCAAAACCGTCTCGAGGCCCCACCCAGTGACCTGGGACAATTACATACCACCCCCTCGGGCGCCTCTAAGAAGCAATACTTCCCCTCTCGCAAGCACGGAGTCTGAGTGTACTGCTGCAAAATTTGGGTATTGCTGGCAAACACAAGATAGCTGACAGATGGAAGGCAATATCTTACTTGGTGATGGAAAAGCTAGGAGACCTGCCAGTCTACAAGATCAAACCTGAAGAGGGTCCAGGGCAGATAAAGACAGTGCACAAAAACCTTTTGCTCCCTGTGGGGGAATTGGTAGGCACCCCTTATGAGATGGGCCACAACAGGGCAACTGGGCAGAACGAAGGTGCTGGACCAAAGCCGCTCTCCAACGTGGACAGCCAGGCCCCTGCAGCTAACCTACCCCTATGCCGCACATCCGAGAGTGAGTCTGAGGAGGAAGACACAACCATGATATATCCTGGGATGGAGACAAGATTTCAGTCTCGATCAGCTGAATCAAAAGAGAGCTCCTCCTCTTCCGCCCTAAACCCCAAGGCAGAAGTATTTAGGCCCATTCCTGACACCCCTGGTGGGACCCCCGTGTGATGACACACATAGGTTATTGAACAGTGGAGACATACAGGTGGAGGATGTCCTGGGCACCTTGGACCCTCCACTGTTAGAACTAGAAATGCAGGGGCCTACACCAGTAGCCAAGGGGCCCTCAAAGGAAGCCTCTCCATCTATCGCTCAAGAGGATGTCCCCCCTACCACGGCAGCAGAGATTGTCAATAGACGAGACAGGGTAATAAGACCAGTAAAATGGTTAACTTATGATGCACCTGGGGTGACTAGTGACGAGCCCATACATTTAGCACACAGGCTTGTAGAGGCTAAAGTGGGCTATCTGAGGCCCTTTGGAGGGAACCCATGAGTTGGTGTAATAGGGAGTGTGATTTGTTGGGATGACAAATTCTCAGCTGGGGGGAGGATGTAAGCAGAGTCAGGATAAGCTCTACCCTGACATCTGGTGGTGAATTATGGTGAGGGTGGAAAAGAACTTCAGATCTTGTTTGCATAGGCACACCCACCACCCCCATTTCCGCCCAGGCTGGGGGGTGGGGTAAAACTCGGCAGATAAACTTTTGAATTCTGGGGCGGCACTGACCAGGGACAGAGACTTTGGGGTTGTTGGACTTTGGGGTGATTGGACTTAAGACCCTGAGGGGAAAAGGACACTGCCAAACTTACTTGGAGGTGGGTCGTTTGCTCATGGTTTGTGTTATAAATCCTGTTTGTGGAGTTTCCCCAACATAATGCCACATTGTTTCCCTCCTTTATTAAAAGGCTTTTGCTACACTCAGACTCCGTGCTTGCGGGGGGGGGGGGGAGTATTGCCTCCTAGAGGTGCCCGGGGGGAGGGGTGGTATGTAATTGTCCCAGGTCACTGGGTTGGGGCTCGAGCCGGTTTTGCATTGCGTTATTGAAACGGAACCCCTGGATACTGAACCTGGCCCTTGTTGCTGCCAACTCAGAGAGGCAGAAGGATTACAAATGCATGGACTATCCCACTTGGGTTTGGGCACTGATGGCACCAAATTGTGATGTAATATAGTTACCTTGGATTGTAATTGCTGCTTGTTCAGTATACAGGAAATAATATTTCACGGCATGCAAGCTGGGCCTACCCATGGGGGAATCATGTAGGTTCAAAATACAAAAGCACAAATTCAGTACAAACATCTCAGATGACTCTCCCAGTTGTCAGACACTCTGCTCTGGAACATTGAAACAGCCTGTGCACTTCCACAAGGCCTTTTGGGGAGCTGAAGCAATGGTTTCCAACTACTCTTCACCATGTTCTGCAGCTGGGCCTGATTCAGTTGAAATCAGTGGAATTATTTAAGAGCAAGGATTCTTATTAAAAATCCCAAGTTTGCATTATTTTTCTGTCTTAGGTTTGATAAGAATGTCCAGAGCACATTTCAGAAAACAGATGATTTTCAGAGTCCTGTGTGTGAGATGAGCTAATGTGTTAATCCAGTTGATAGTAGAGAGGTGTCCACCTCCTAAAAAACACCAGCCCAATTAGTACTAATTGGTATCCTTCTTGAACTCTCAGCCTAGAAGCCAAAGACAGAATTTTATGGAGACTGAATTATCCTTTTTCCCATAGGGTTGGTTCCTTCTGAGCCATGTTAATGTGGGAGTATGGCTAAAAAGAGGACTTGAGTCTCCAAAGCTGCCATTACAGCAACTTTGACCAACAGTAAATTCACTTTCCACCCCACCTGCCCACCCCAAAAGGAACAAGAAGATCAGAAACAAGAATATTCCTAACTTAGGGTTTCTAATTTGATGCTTTTGGTTCTTGTAGCAATGTTAAAGATTTTTTCCCCTTCCGGGATAAGAGTGCCAAGCCTCTTTATTGCATCTATTTTCAAAATCTTGGATGCAGTTATGTGGATTTTTGTATCATCTAGTGTACAATTAACCAAAATGGTTAATAAAAGCTCAGCTATAGGAAAGTTTTGGGATTTTCTAAATGGATGTAATTAAGTAGCTGATATACTCACTAGAATTCTGATGAAGTGGGTGCCGCTGTCCTGCGCACAGTGATTTGATGCTGTTTCATATTTCACAACAGTTAGCTTTTTCATAATAAGCACTTTAAAATACCTATAACACAGAGACTTTAAAGAACAGAGATGAAAGAAGATACACAAATAAAATGTACAATAACATATAATTAAATTTGACCCCATAAATTGCCAACCTTCAAAGCTAACACTGCAGCAGCATGCTATTATTAGCAATAAAAAGAATTTGCTTTGCCCTTTTAAAATTACCATAAACCGATTGCCTGAGACAGAATGATGTTAATATTTAAGAACTAGGACACTAGATTCTATTATCTCAGAAGTTCTGTCACCAGGCACACTCTGTAGTCATGTCATCTAATTATTGTTTTTAAATTGCATTGGTGTGCCAGCAATTTGTCTACCATTGGGAAAGTAATTGACATTTGGGTTACAGCTTTATATTTGGGAGACTCACTAGCTAGTTCCAGAGAGTCCTCTTCTGTCAAATAAGATTAGCTTAATTTTACCTAAAAGAAAAGGGAAAATCTGTTTTAAAGTGTGTCAATGATATAGTGTTCTTGTAATTTGGTATTAAAAATATGGGCTACATATTAAAGCCTATCAGAAACTGAACATGAAGTAAGACAATGTTGTGGTGACAAACTAATTAGTCATTTTTAACTTTCAATTGACTTAGGGTAGACAACTCTTTTCTTCTTTCAACTATTGTGCAAGAAATCCTCTCCCCAGTATACAGTCCAAGGAAAATTTGGGGTGGAGGTCTACAGTGATGTGGAGAGGAGGTAAAATAAAAATGTTTCTTAGCTGTCGCCTACATTTCTGTATGTGTATGGAGGATTGATAAATAGATCTGTATAACCACAGATCCACCCTATATATATATATATACACACACACACACACACACACACACACACACACACACACTCACTATCTCTCTCTCACATCCTAGGGTGAAGTAAGCTCTGTGCCAGGCAGAAGAGGCATAGCCTCTGCTCAGGTTCTCCAGCTGTCCTAATAGTGGAGTTGCACATAAATTTGTCCCATATACATATTTGTACACATATTCTATTTCTGGAGCTGGCCCTTTAAATATAGCAGAGCAAAGAACCTGCAAGCCTGAAGTGTCCATTTTGTAGCAGCTGCTGCTTGCTATATAGTGGTCTTCCAGCTGGTGAATATTCCAAAATCCTTTTTGAATCCTGCCTTTTACTTTTCCATGAGGCGAATAGCACATTTTTGTAAGCTGTTTCTGTTCACAATGAAGTCAGTGGTCATTGGTCATAGGAGCAGAGTTGAGGCCTGAATTTGTGTTTAGATTTATCTAGCTACTTTTTAATAAACAGGTTGATCTTCTGTTTATCACTGAAGTAAGATATAATTATATTTCAAATAATATTTTACTTAAATATAACAAATGTGCTTTCCCATATGGTTCATTTTCCCCCCCATGGTTCATTTTTTCCCCACCAATTTTTTTTGCTTTTACTACTAAGTTTCTGTTTTCAGGGGAAAAGTGCTTACAAGCATTTCTTTGAATAGGGCACAGAAAATTCAGAGGATCTCTTACAACTATCAACACAGTCTTAAAAAAGGGAGGAGTATCTAGAAATTCAGCCATAACATTACACTGGAGATGTTCATTGGGCCTTCCTATCCTGTTTCCTATGGTTTGAGACCATGGAAACTGTATTTAATTACTTGCCTGAAATTTACCAGACTAAAGTCATTTGTGATCTAAAGTTGATTAGAAATGTATAATTACAAAATGTGTATCATACTCTGAATAACTACTAGAATTAAGGCTAAAAGACACCTCAAAATTTATCCAGGAGGAAATAGCTACATCATGATTTACTTATGGGGGTAATAATTTTGCTAATATAGATTTTCTTTGTGTTTTAATACAAGAAAATATAATTTTTAATCAGATACAACTTTCTTAGAATAATTGTGTAAATTAGCATTCAAACGTACCACTCAGGAAATTTTAGCAAAGTAATAATTTTTTAAAAATCACTAAAGAATGCTTTCTTAAAGTTAAAAACTAGTCTGAATTAATTTTGACACTATTTTCCAGCAGAGGAGTCTCTGAGATTACTGATCTTTACAGCAGTCTTTTCCAATATGTCTTCACAACACTTCCTCTGCCCCTGAGAGTGATCAGAATTAACCCTGCTCTTGATGGATTATTTAATATAGTCACCATTTTCTCCAGTATTATAATTTTGTTAGTGGCTTCTGAGGCCCATGTTATTCAGTGGAATATTTTGCATAAACCACACTTTGTATCTTTCATCTCCCAAGAAATGATTGTTAATGCAATCTATAGAAATCCATAAATGAGCTTGATAAAATTATCAAAGTGTCAAAAGGTTGCTGCACTCACTTGTCTAATTCTCAAGAGAACATAAGAGATTGGGCAGCAAGAAATCATTTTACCCAAAAATATCACCTTGCATGATGAGGAAATAATTTTCCAAAATGTACTTGTTATTGATTCTGCAGCCAGAATGTCAATAAATTGAAAACTCTTTAATGAGAGTAATATTCAATGTGCATCGTAAAATAAGGATGAAAATTAACCAGTGTTCAAAAAAATAATTAAGACATAATTTATATGTACATTACTTTAATCAATATGAAATTAGTGTATGACAATAGCTCAATGACTGAAGGTGTAATTCATGAGAGCATCTTAATAATACTGAGTAACCCGTTCCACTTCAGAACCATTTTACCCTCATCTGAAATTAGTCTCATCTGAAATTAGTCTGAGACATGACGGGGGGTGGAGGGGAGAGAGAGAATGGGGAGAGGAGAAGGCTGGATATCTATGAGAAAATAATCATCTTGTTTGAGTTATGGGAAGTCAGAAAGCTTGTTTTCTTAGAATAATCAGAGATGGAAATGCCAAACAGAATTTATTATTTCAAACCATTGCCCAGAACTTAGACACTTTTACACCTTAGATTTATTTAGGCCTTTTACTCCTTCACATACCCCTCTACTAGCCATATTGTTTTAAAGGTTTTCAGGCAGAAAGTGTGTCACTCTAATTTGGAAAAACACAAAATGTCTGGTAGCCTTAAACAATGAAGAAATGACAGATGATAGGTGGCTGTTGCTTTAATTACATTATATGTTTACTATCTAACATATACAGTTGAGGAATTGCTTGCCTGATACGTAAAATATATTGGACAAGACAAAAGTACATTTCTCTCATTCTGATAGTGATGTGGCCATATTTGTTTATGGAGTTTTGTTTAAAATCAGTTTGTGTTATGTCTAAGTCTACTTTTATTGAAAGTACAGTTTTAAGTTGTACCTTCCTGTCCATATTAAAACAGGTTACTCAATTTTTAGGAGACAAAATGGCTGATTAAATTAGCAGTGTTGTACCTGATCCTGTGAGGGGCTTAATCCAGTCCATTGACTTGATGGGAAGTGTGAGCACCTCAGTACCTTGGAGGATTGGCCCCAGGGAGGAGGCTATAAGGCAAGACATATATAAAATGCTTACTGGAACAACTAAGCAAGTAGGAGATCGTTTAGTATGAATTCTAGGCAAGAACTATAAGGAAAATATAGAATTATGCATCTCCACAGCAGGTATTCTCCTTCTGGAGAAATTACCCACTTAAAAGGTGAAGTTGGATCATTTAATGCTTGACAGTTTTATAAAATATCTATTTAAATAGCTAGTAATTTTCTTTTCATTAGGACAAACTACCATACAATACTAAAGGGATACTTGCTCTCAACTGAAAAATCCTATTATTACATTTATTTATTTATTTATGTATTTTCTAATGACACCTAAGAAATCTCAGCGAGAAATATGTTTTCATACTGGATTGGTAATTCTGTCACACAGCTTCTTTTCCTATGCATGGAAGGATTATTCATGCACATCGGCATAGTGGTGGCATCATTGTTCTCACACTGCCATGAATCTAAGTGCAGTCTCTCTACCCAACTCAGTCTTATGGAGCAATGCCAGGTGAGCAACTTCCCCAGTTAAGTACTGAAAGAAGTGAATGTGAACAAACACCTTGGACTGCATTTTCGTTGCATTACTTTGTTAACACTGTGTGTATTTGATGTTCCTGTATGTCCATTTCACCACAGTTGTTTGCCCTCTCCTCCTAGGTGACACCATCTTTCTTTAAAATACAAACTGAAATGAATTTCTCATTTTACCTAAACCTCCTGAGCCACACAAAGATGATAAACACCATACACACATACAGAGAGAGGCTCCTCCCACCATGCACAACTTTGGGGGAGTTTACTTCTGGCCTGAAGGCACAGCTGACAACTGTTGGAATATTATTGCAAATCTTGTAATATGTGTTCTTTTCCTTAAAACCCCTCTTCCTAGAGTCATGGGATTACATGATAATCTAATTTTTCACTCAAAAATAGGGAGGTTTAGCCCCCATAGTTGCAGATAAAAGCTTGGAAAAGTGTCCTAAAGTCTTGGAAAATAGAAGCCAAAGCAAAAGAATCCAAATTTTTAATTTTAAAAATATTGTCATGATTTTTGAGGTTTGACTCATGATTTTAGAACACTTGGCAGTACTGTGAAAATCTCCCTATCCTCCATTACTTCCCCAAGAGCATCTCTGAGTGTCCCCTAAGGGGCCCAGCAATGGTGTTGTCAGGGTTCCCTCCCCACTCTGGACTCTGGGGTACAGATGTGGGGACCCGCATGAAAGACTCCCTAAATTTATTTCTAACAGCTTAGGTTAAAACTTCCTCAAGGCACAAGTCCTTTCCTTGTCTTTGGATGGTACTGCTGCCACCACCAAGTGAGTTAGACAAAAATCCAGGAAAAAGGGCCACTTGGAGTCCCTGTTTCCCCAAAATATTTCCCCAAGCTCCTTCATCCCCTTTCCTGGAGAGGCTTGAGAATAATATACTAACCAATTGGTTACAAAGTGAGCACAGACCAAACCCCTGGGTATTTAGGACACTGAAAAGAAGAATTTTATTTTAAAAAAAAGTAAAAGAATCACAAGTGCAAAATCAGGATGAAAGGCAACTTTACAGGGTAAATAAAGAGGATAAAACACAGAGCATTTCCCTCTAGGCTCACCTTCAAAGTTACAAAAAACAGGAATAAAACTCCCTCTTAGCATAGGGAAAATTCACAAGCTAAAACAAAAGATAATCTAACACATTTCCTTGCCTTTACTTACAATTTCTGTAATTGTAATGTATCATTTCAGGTATCTTTTCAGGAGATGGTTTACCTGCTTGGTGTCTCTCTCTGTCCAGAGAGGGAACAAACAAAGAGAGCACAAACAAAACCTCCCCCCTCCCACCAGATTTGAAAATATCTTCTTTCTTTATTGGTCCTTTTGGTCAGGTGCCAATCAGGTTATTTGAGCTTCTTAACCCCTTACAGGTAAAATGATTCTGTACCTCTGGCCAGGAGGGATTTTATGTTACTGCATACATAAAGGTTGTTACCCTTCCCTTTATATTTATGACAGGTGTGTTTCCAAGGAACATTCCTATGGGCTGTGCTCCACGTGCCTGTGTTTTTAAAGGGCTTTAAAACACCAGCCATGTTCCTGTCCAAAGTGGAACTGTCCAGAGGATGACAGTTCTGTTTAATGACAGATACTGAGGTTTTGAGGTTGGTTTTTGTTCTGCATTGGAATAAAGCCAAAACCTTTCACACTGTGTCACAAAATGAAATTGTGTCAAAATGGCTGATTTTGCCTTGAAAAGCTCAAGTTTTCAGTTTGGGTCTCTCTCTCATCAGTACTGACCAGACAGCTCTGGACTTCAGACACCTTCCTGATTGAAACTGTCGAAACACATAGATATTCATGAATTTTTCTTCGAGTAGATGCAGATGTGTATTCCAAGTAGGTGTGTGCATGACCTGGGCACCAGAGCTGGAAACTATTGCTTAGCAGTACCGGTAGAGGGGCGGTGCTCATGCCTGTAGACCCTCCCCTGTATGCGGTGGCACAGCCCCAGCCCCCCTCTATTCCTTCTCACTGGCCGTTGGCTGGAATCAGAGCTGCGTTCTTGTTGCTTCACAACCTCACAGTTTATCTCTTAGCCTGGTTTTTATTGTACATAGTTATAGTTATTGTAATAGTTAGTAATGTTTGTTAAATGTTATAGTATACAATATAGTGTTAGTGGTAGTGTTCCCTGGTGATGCCCTCACTGTGTGGAGTGGCAATTCCTAACAGTGACCCCCATACGCGGTGCTTGCTCTGCCTTGGCAAATCTCATGTTAAGAAGCACTGTTCAATCTATAGATCGTTCATGAAGAGGACTCAGGTTGTGTGGGACCTTTGATTTATTGAGCAGGCCATGAGGCCTGACCAAGTACCAAGGACTTCCTCTGGCAGCAGATCCCCCTGGCTTGGAAAGTGCTGTTGCCTACTGTTCTGGGTCTTAGGACTTTCTGAAGAGGCACAAGAGTCATTCTCCATCATCAGCACCAAAGAAGAGGCCGCATAAGACTGATCAGGAGTGCTCTAGGTCCCCGGGCAACTCTTCTGTCTCCTCTAAGAACAGCACAGCACTCCTTTGTGCACTCCTTCCCCCTGAGACAGCAAGGCTACCCTAAGAAGACAGATAGATTTCACAGGAGGAAGCACTTGAGCTCAGAGCCCAGCTGTTCTGTGCACCCTCCTTCGGGCACTTGCTAAGCACCCATTTTGACTCGTTGGTCCAGAGCACTGTCCCAGTTGTTGTTCTTCCTCCCTCGTCCCCACATTCCTTTGAGGACAGGCTGTCTCACTTTTGCAATGCCTGGGTCTTGATAACATCTGACAGCTGGGTCCTAGATACTGTCAGATCATCCAGTTCCTTTCCACACCCCCTCCACACACTTCTCTCCGTCCCTCTTCAGGGACTCCTCACATGAGACACTTCTCTTTGAGCAGGTCAACTCTCTACTAGCATTGGGATGATGGAGGAGGTTCCACAAGAACATTAGGGTCACGGTTTCTACTCCTGGTATTTCCTGATACCGAAATCCAAGGGCGGGATGAGGCCTATCCTCGACCTCTGTGGACTCAACAAGTTCATATGTGAGTTTCTGCATAGTCACTCTATTAGCTATCCTCCCTGCTTTGTCTCAGAAGAACTGTTCACTGCTCTGGACCTTCAAGACACCTACTTTGATGTGGCTATTCTACAAGTCACAGGAAGTATCTTTGCTTCATGGTAAGAGACCTCCACTTTCAGTACATGGTTCTCCCATTTGACTTCTCTTCTGCAACCCAAGTCCTCACCAAATGCATGGTGGCGGTCATGGTGTTCCTCAGAAGGAGGAGAATCCATATCTTCCCCTACCTCTATGACTGGTTGCTGAAGGTGGCCCCAGATAGAATGTTATCACCCACATTCACACCACGCTATACTTACTCAGGTGTTTGGGACTCATTTTAAACATTGTGAAGTTGGCCCCCATTCAGCAAATAGAGTTCATTAGAGCCATATTAGATTCCACAAAGTAAGGGTGTTCCCACTGACTGCCCTTTGAGATGATTTGACAGCTGTGCCTCAGTCTGCAGTCATAGTCATCCATGACAGTTTGTGTGTGTCTGAGCCCGATGGGCCACGTGTCTGCTTGCACCCAGATTGTCTAAGTCACCAGGTTGCACCTTTGCACTCTTCAGATGTGGCTCAGCATGGTTTACTGCCCTGCCCTACATTCTCTGAACAGGTTGGTTCACCTTCCTCCATTAGTCCTGGAGTCCTTGTGCTGGTGGGAGTCCCCTGGCAATGTACACCAAGGGTTCACCTTCACTTGGCCCTCTCTGACCAAGTCAGCAATTACTGATATGTCCCCTCTGGGTTGCAAAGTGCATCAGGACTCACTGAGGGGGCAGGGTCATGGGCAGAGCAGGAGGTTTTGCTCCACACCAAGTGCTGCAGCTGTAGGCCATCCAGAACTCGTGTTGTACCTTCCAGGACTGTATCAGGCATTCATATACTCAGAGACAATACCACCATGATGTATTATGTGAACAAACCAGGGGAAACTCACTCTGCCTGTAGATGATCAATCTGTAGCAATTCTATATCAAAGAAGACATCACCCTGATAGCCATCCACATATTAGTGGTCCAGATCCATCTTGTGGATCATCTCAGCAAGGTTTTCTCCCCAAACTACGGGTGGTGCCTAAAGACATAGGTCCTTCAGATGGTATTCGCAACGTTGGGCATCCCCACCCAGGAACGCTGCCAGCTTTTCTGCCGCCCTAGGCGGCGGAAGGTTCCGCCGCGGAAATACCACGGTCGCCGCCCCTCAAATTGTAGCACCCTAGGCGACCGCCGGCCCTGTCCCCACCATCAATCTCCTTGCACTGAAGGAAAACAAAAAGTGTCATGTATTCTGCTCTTGGGAGGAGCTCAGCCCAGGCTACCTCTCCAATGCTTTCCACTGCAGCTGGCAGTCAACTCCTCGGTACGCATTCCCTCCTATTGCAGTCCTTCCCCAGATCATTGCCAAGCTCAAGGTGGACCAAGCCAGACTTATCCTGATTGCCATTGTGTGGCTGAGGCAACACTGGTTCTTGGACTTTCTCGCTCTGTCGGTTCAGTCTCCCATGTTGCTTCCTCTCCTTCCCAATCTCCTCACAAAGGACCAGGGCTGCACCCTGCATCCAGAAATCAGCTCCCTGCCCCAACGGCATGGCTGAATGAGGAGGAAGGGCATTGCTTAGAGGCTCTACAACAGGTCATTTTTAACAGCATGAAGTCTTCTATTAGAACGGTCTACTTGGCCAAGTGGAAGAGGATTTCCATGCGCTCCTTGGCCTGCGGGACCCATCTGGCAGAGGCTTCCATCCAGGACACCTTGGAGTAGCTGATACACCTTCAGGAATCGGGCCTAGCACTCAGTTTCCTGAAAGTGCACTTGGCAGCAATATCGGTGTTTCATCCACCTGTTCAAGGGAAATCAGTTTTCCCTAATGCCATGATAACAAGATTTCTGAAACAACTTCTCTGCCTGCATCCTCCAGTCCAAGACCTGGTCCCCTTGTCGGCCCTGAACATGGTTTTAGAGGCTCTAATGGGGCCTCCATTCAAACCCCTTGCTTCCTGTCCACTGCCCCTCCTGGCTCAGAAATCTTCATTCTTGATAGCCATTACCTCTGCCCGAACGGTGTGAGTGTTGCAGGCCCTGATGGCTGGGACTCCTTACACACAGTTCTCTAGGGAAAAGGTTTGGCTTTGGCCACATCTGAAGTTAGTATCCAAGGTAGTCTCTCAGTTTCATTTGAACTAGGCGGTGTATTTGCCTGTGGAACTGGAAGGCAGTGGGCCTGGGAAACATGAGCATGCACACTGAAATTAGACACCCATGGCTGGCCTGTGCCTGCTGAATCAGCTGGCCTGTGGGGCTCAGGCTGCAGATCATTTTAATTGCAATGTAGATGTTTGGGCTCAGGCTGCATCCCGAGCTCTGGGACCCTCCCACCTCACAGGGTCTTAGAATCTGGATCCAGCCTGAGCCCAAATGTCTACACTGCAATTAAACAGCCCCTCACCCCGAGTTAGCTGTCATGGGCCAGCCGTTAGTTTTAATTGGTGTGTAGACATACTCATAGAGGTCAGGTGCAAAAGAAGAGAGAGATCAAATGAGGAGTCGGGAGAGAGGAACTGAAATTGGCTGGGCAAGAAGACTAGGACTGGTAGCAGGACGGGGGAAGAACTGGGAACGGAGGGGGAAACAGGGATTGTCTGTGTAAGGAGACTGAGACTAAGATGAGGAATGAGACAGCTACTAGCTAAGTGAGGAGAATAGGACTGGGATGAGGAGTAAAGGATGGGGAAGAAAGAGGACTCTGACAGAGACAGGAGGGAGAGGATAGGGCAAAAGGGTCTGTGACCCCCCAGAAAAAACTTTCCTCCAAACACTGGAATGGAACCCAAGGGCAAGGGTTCTTTGGGAAAAGTAATATTTGTTCATGTACTGACTGAATCATAATTAAGGTTATGTTTAAGTCACAGATATTTTTAGTAAAAGTCATGGACTGGTCACGGGCTGTAAACAAAAATTCATGGCCCGTGACCTGTCCATGACTTCTACTGTATACCCCTGACTAAATATTGGGGGTGGGTGGGTGGCCCGGGGGTGCTATGGGTGCTCAGGGGGGCTGACCAGGACCACGCTGGGACTGGGGAGGGGGGGCGGTTGGGCAGTGGGGTCAGCAGGCTCTCTACCTGGCTCCGTGCTTCCCCAGAAATGGCGACATCCCTGTTGCTCAGCTCCTAGGTGGAGGCGTGGCCAGGCAGTTCTGCACGCTGCCTCGGCCCAGAGTGCCAGCTTCAAAGCTCCCATTGGCTGGGAACTGTGGCCAATAGGAGCTGCAGGGGTGGTACCTGCAGCCAGAGGCAGTGCGCAGAGCTGCCTGGCCACGCTTCCACCTAGGAGCTGAGCAAGAGGGATGTCCCTGCTTCCGAGGAAGCGCGCCGAGGTAAGCACTGCCCAGAACCCGCCTCACCTCATCCCGTGCCCAACCCCCTCCCACACCCAAATTCCTGCTGCTGCTGGGGGAGGGGGATGCGGTGGCCCGAGACTGTCCCAGCAGTGGCTGGTGTGACTGGCACAGGGGCTGCCTGATCTGCCCCCAGGCCAGGTGCACTGGCCACTGCAGAAGTGACGGAGGTCACGGAATCCATGACTTCTGTGACCTCTGTGACAAACTTGCAGCCTTAATCATAATGCATATGTATAATGAGAATGAATTAACATTTATTGTGGTATTTCCTATCTTCAGAGTGCTTGTCTTTCCAATCTTAATCTTCTTTTAATATTTTCTCTGTGTGTGAGTGTGTGTGTGTGTGTGTGTGTGTGTGTGTGTAATATGAATTTCGAACATAGCAGAACACAAATTATCTACATTTGTAAGTACTGGAAGCTAAATACCAACTTGAATATTCATCTTTTTGGTCCACGATTTTGCAAATTGCCATCAAATCCATAGGATTAAAAAAATTCCCTTTGAACTATAATCTTTGGGATTGCAATTCTTGTCACCATATTTAATTTCTATTTATTACAATATCTCTTCATTTAAATATGGAATACTTATATATTGATTTTGTCTTTCATTACTTAATGTACTTTTTAGTAGCTAAATCAGCTCTTTCATGAGGCTATAATTATTTCTCTCTAGGTGACCTTGTAAAAGGCCCTCATATGTGATGACATCAGCTTGGTCTCCTCCACAGCAAACAAGAGATTCAGACAAGAAATAACACTGACAGTTTTAAGACTCTTTACTGACATGTTATAGTTAGGACATGTCAGCCCAGCCAAAAAAATCCCAAAAAACATTTTGTGAAAAATAGATTTCTTACGCTAACTTCTTTTTTAAAAAAACCAACAACAAAACAAAACTTTAAAACCTTGTTACCTGTCCAAATGGAAAAGATTTTCCAGGTGAGGAGCTGATGACTAGAGGGAGGTAGGAAGTTTGCATTCCTTGAGTTTCTTAGTTTTTCACCCTTCTGTGTGGGTTATATAATGCATTTTTGCAGTTTTATGTTTGTCCTTCTTTAAACTTAGTTTCCTAAACTTCAGTCATATTTTTTTCTCAGATTGAAACTGTAATTTTTTTGTGGACTCTTTCATTGTCTTTATATTTTATTCCAGAAATGTTTTATGTGGATTTTCTGAGAGTCAGTTTTGTGCAAAGTTTTCCATTTTAAAATATTTCTTTCTCGGTAGCTTTTTTTTTTTAAATAGTATCTGTGTCTTTTGTTCTCTCTCTTTTTAACTGTGCCGCTGTTCTTTCACATGCTCATACTGATGCCCTCTGGTAGATGTTCAGAATCTTTCTAAGAGACTTTTGACAAAGATTTGGCAAGTAAAGTACAAAAAAGAACCTCTAAATGGAACCAAGTTTTGGGTTATCAAAGTCTTACAAAAAGCAGTACAGGAAGTAATGGTTTGACTAAAACACTTCCAGTACAAGCTAAAATAGTTCACTTTGCTCTACTGAATTCCTTCTGTCAGAATCATTCTTATAAATCACAGTAAAATTTGCTTCCTTGTTAAGCAGTTGCAAAAACACCAGCAAGATCAAATAATAGTTGTTAAATTTCTATAAAATAAATTAGTTGTCTCAATAGGAATTATCTGAAATTTCTGTGGAAACAGTTCTGATAATGAGACCTCTTTTAAAGGATCTGAAAATTAATAAACTGCCAATAAAAAGCTTCTAATCAAAGAAAGTAGAGACAGAAAAGACCTATGGGTTCATCTATTCTGGTCCATCCCATGGTCAGGACAAGATTTATTCTTACAGCATGTATGCCAGTTTGCTTATTCTGATCTAGTTGTAAATGTTCTGAGAGCTGAGATTTCCCTCATTGCCAGAATTACACTGGTAAAGTGATAACTCTGTAGTTTACTTTCTTCATTTTTGGAACTTTGCAACTTCCTTTTCGTAAGGAAGTTGCAAAGCTGAGCCATTACAAACATTGAATCTATCTCCCCTTGTAAGTATTCTCACACTTCTTATCAAACTGTCTGTACTGGGCTATCTTGATTATCACTTCCAAAGTTTTTTTCTCTTACTTAATTGGCCTCTCAGAGTTGGTAAGACAACTCCCACCTGTTCATGCTCTTTGTATGTGTGTATATATATCTCCTCAATATATGTTTCACTCTATATGCATCCGAAGAAGTGGGCTGTAGTCCACGAAAGCTTATGCTCTAATAAATTTGTTAGTCTCTAAGGTGCCACAAGTACTCCTGTTCTTTTTGCGGATACAGACTAACACGGCTGCTACTCTGAAACCTTTTCGTAAGGACCTTCCTTGGTTAGAAATAATACTTCAGATCTGAACCAGTAGACATCAATTTACTGTGTATTTTGTTAATAACCTTCACGTAAGGTTTGCAATATAATTCCATCCAGTAAGCTCAGTATTATAATATTTACATTGCAGAACCAAGTAGAAACCATAGTTGGGGATGATGTTTATATTTGGAGTTAACATGGGTTGTGATTACACTAAATGTCCCTCATTCTGGAGGCACATCACTGCACTGCTAGCTCTGCCCAGATGGATCAGATTGCAGGATCAGGGCATTGGTTAATAAATAGGATATATATTTGGGGATAATTATTTTGTTACATGTTTGGAATAGAACATGATTCACATATCTTATGTACAGTGAAACAAACTGTTCAAGATAGGAGAGTTTTGTTTTTTCATTTTGGAAGGTCTGCACTCAGTTCAATATCTGTAAATGTTTAAACTGGAAGTATTTTTTGTTTTGCTTATAATCTGTCTGTGTTTCCAGAAGTTAAAACGAAGTTGGATTACAAATTAATTTCAAATCATGAGTATATAGAAATTATGCAACCTTATAGACTCTAGCAGATGCCCACAGATTATATCTCAGCATTGAACTGTTTTTAATATTATATCTAATATATTAGAAACAAAGATTAAAAAGGGTTTCCATGAAAAAATCAAATCAATTCCTTGTATCTAGCAAAATGGGGCCCTGACCCTGTTTGGGGAATAGGTGATAAAGTGAAATAACAAATAATTATATACAAAAAACAATGTTTAAAGAACACAAAGTTTGCAAGGTCAAGCACTTGAAAACTAAGACATATTGGAAGCAAGGTTATTTGACTTTAAATAAATTAATAAAACTAGGGTGATAACTTTCTCTTTCTATTATGCTAATGTACAATATGTCAATACTCACTTGTGATTGGATGAAAAAAGTCAAATGATGAATTGATAAATTATCATCTCATTGGTTAAGAATATGAGGTATTGAGCAATTTCAGTCCATAAGGTAGCATATGCATGCTGCAGCCAAAGTCTGTGAATGTTGTTTTGTGACAAATAGTTTTTGTGTCTGGAGTGCTAACTGCATCTCCCTTTCAGAAGGTAACTTTCAGTAGTTACATCTCTGAAATGAATGGCTATGATTATGAGATTTTAAAGAATTTCTGATTAAGATATTCACAGTCACAGAATACAGGACACATTCAATATTAACATTTTGTTTCAATTAATATCACAATTTACTGTGCCTCCAGGTAAATATTGACCTCAGCTTCACCCCAATCAATATTAACCACTCAGGTCAATATATCTTGCTAGTCATCTCAACACAAGTCAATATCTTCTTATTTTATAAGCAAGAAACTAATATAAAAATATTGAGAACATTTTTCTTAAGAGCTTTTTAATGTACTATCTACTATATTTAACTATTACTATTTTAAGTGTGCTTCTTTATGACTGAACTAAATTAAGCAAAGCAGCTAAATAAGGGAACTGATAAAACAGTTTAGCAGAGTTTCAGTGTATATATAATCTTAACTGATAAAACTGTATGTACTGAACTTTGAGGAAACCTTTGAATTTCTTCTGAATAATATATATAAATGTAGAGCAGGGGTTCTCAAACTGGGGGTCGGGACCCCTCAGGGGGTCGCGAGGTTATAACATGGGGGGCCGTGAGTGGTCAGCCTCCATCCCAAACCCCGATCTGCCTCCAGCATTTATAATGGTGTTAAATATATAAAAAAGTGTTTTTAGTGTATAAGGGGGGTCATACTCAGAAGCTTGCTGTGTGAAAGGGGTCACCAATACAGAAGTTTGAGAACCACTGATGTAGAGTGTATCTTTAGCAGAATTAAAATATTTGCTTACCTTTGCTCCGATTGATATCAATAGTAAAACTCCCATTTATTTCAGTAGAAGTGGTTATGGCAACACTTTTGAAAAACCCAACATTTTTGAATATTAAGTGCTTTAAGATGATTTTTAAAAATGCTGTAACAGAAGCAGAATTAAGGTGACTCACAAAGGTGAATCACACAAACTTGTATGTGTTCTGTAATAAAAAGAGAAGGTGATACACAGTCAGTGCTTAAATTGAGGTGCCTGCTTGCAACAGGTCACAGACCCGGGAAATAAAATTTCTAAAAATGATCCAGGTTGCTAATGGGTACACATTTTTAATAGTGTCCAGGAGAGGAATGTGAAGAACCCCAGTAGCTGACAGGAGGTGGCAGAACAGACGGGGGGGGGGGGGGGGAGGTGGGGAATGATTTGGGGCTTGGGGGCAGACTTAATTGCTGGGCTGGGGAGGGATAGATGTGGGGGTGATAAATCCCCCACTTTTTTCAGACCACTTTAAAAACTGTGCACATTTATTGAGAAGTAGCAAAGGCATTTTAAAACATTGAATAAAGTAGATCATAATATAAGGAAGATCTCACTAGTTTTGGTGGTTTTCATAGGAACACAGGCCGTGCCAAACTTCACCAGACATGAGGTCCATTTAGTACAGTATTCTGTTTCCAACCACGGCAAATACCAGATGCTTCAAAGAAAGGTGTAAGGAACCCAACATCAGGCAGTTATGGAGTAATGCTCATATTAGGCCTAGGTGTGATCTCTAAGTTAGAGATTGGCTTAAGCCCTGAAGCATAGGATTTAAAATCCCTTCCACAAAAAGTATCTTTAATTATGATCAGGGATCCTAGTTTTCTGTGATTTAAAAAAAAATCTCTCATTTAAAAAAAACCCAAACAAATCATAAACATGTGCATTTTTCCACAATTGAAACGCTGAACTTTAGTTTTCCTACTCACAGCATATATAGGTATCAGTTGGACACAATGTTTTGTTATATTACAATTTTTAAGCAAGTTTGAAGCCTACCAGTGTCAGCAATCATTATAGTAAAATAAAATCAACAGAACTGCAATCTGTATTTGTCTGCCTTTGAACATAATCTACAACCTTGCTGCATACAATACAGAACAGCACATTACCATCAATGTGAATATTGTCCTTGCCAAACTCAGTGACACAGTCTTCAGGGGTGATTTTTAAAGTTTTCAGCATCTTTTCATAACTTAAATTTCATTTCAGCCTCCAGATGTGGGTAATTAAACGTGCATTTAACCATGAACCCCTATATGCCATTGAGTAACCTCTATACGCCGGAAGCAGTTTATTAAAGTATGTTTAGCTATGTAAATTTAAAATGCATTAAAAAATCAACCACAAGAGGGGCAGGTTGTGTGCATAGAATAAGTGACACTGGTACTTTCAGTAAAATTTAGTTAATAGTTAATATACATTTTTATTTTTTTTCCAAAATGTAAAAATTGAAGATTCACTGTAAAAAACACAAATTCTACATTTTTCTGTGGCAAATGGATTTCTAGGATCCCTGATTATGACAACTCTGGATATTCTTGATATCCATATAAGTGTCTAATCCCTTTTTTAACTGGTTACACATTTGTGGCCTGAAAGAATACTGTAGCAGTGAGATCCAAAATTTAATTACACATTGTATGAAGAAGTAATTACTTGCATTGGTTTTGAATTTCCCATTTTAATCAAGGCACACCACTATTATCTTTTCTCCATGATGAGAATTGACCATTTAATCCCACTTTTTGCTTTCTGTCTCTTTGCCAGTTTTTGATTCATGACAATACTTTGCCTGTAATCCCATGACTACTTAGCTCCTTTAGTAGACTCTAGCTTTGTCAAAGGCATTTGGGAAGTCTAAATAAATTATGTCACCCTCTTCTTCTTTATCTGCTACTTTAACATCCTTCTCAAAGAATTCTAAGAGATTAGCAGGGCATGATTTTCCTATGCTGGCTGGACTTCAACCAGTTTGCCGTCTAAAGATATAAGGCTTTACTTGTCTATAATTCTCTGGGTTGCTCCTAGAGACTATTTAAAATACTGTCACAATATTTACTACCCTCCAATCCTATGAAACAGTGGCTGTTTTAATAAGTGATTGTATATTTTTGTTAGAAGCACAGCTGTTTCCATACTTGAGCTGTTTCAGAACTAGAATTCCTGGATGTACCATCTGGGCCTGGTGACTTGTTGATTTTTAAGTGATCGGTTGGCACCATAACCTCCTGTTCTGACAACTCAGTCTCTGAGAGCATGTCATCTTACTTACCAAAAAAAATCATGATGGATCTCAGAATGGTGAGATGAAGGGTTGAATCCCCTTGTGACGGGAAGCAACAAGAGATAAAGAATGGAGACAAGAAGAAATGTGTCTGAAAAGAGTTCTCAATTCAAGCAGAACTGTGGACAAACACCTAAACAAAGTAGGTGTGGATATGTGGTTGGTTGTCAGGGGATGCATCCCTGATTGCTCCTACTCCCATCCCTTTAAATGTCACCAGTCTGAGATTCCTTCTCTTACAATATTTTCAAATAAGTGATGCACTTTTTCTGCACTTCAAAAGACACTGATAACACTGGTCTACAATTTTTGAGAAGTCGTCTGCTTCCGAGATAAAATGTGCTATTTATTATGTATTTTGATGTGCTGAATTCAAATATGACAATTAAAACAACTGATTGGCTACTGTTTCTAAGATATTTAAGTTTTTACATTTTATGTCTATGTATATTGTGTAGATAGTAGAGGTTTAATCATAAATTGTAAACCTAGGTTTTTTCATATGTTTATGGTTGCTTTACATGATAATATTTCACCTGTCCCTGTTTATGTAACACTTTAAAAATCAGCAAAAGGGTTATATAAATAAAATGTATTATGAAACAAAAGGCAAAAAACTATTATGTACATAGTTTAGTCCTATTCAGTTTCTACTCGGCGCTTCTTGGCATGTCTCTTGTATTCATTAAATGGAGCATCTCTTGTCACTGTCCAGCAGTAGTCTGCAAGCATTGATGGGCTCCATTTGCCCTGATAGCGTTTCTCCATTGTTGCAATGTCCTGGTGAAATCGCTCGCCGTGCTCGTCGCTCACTGCTCCGCAGTTCGGTGGAAAAAAATCTAGATGAGAGTGCAAAAAGTGTATCTTTAGTGACATGTTGCAACCAAGGCTTTTGTATGCCTTGAGGAGGTTTTCCACCAACAACCTGTAGTTGTCTGCCTTGTTGTTTCCGAGAAAATTTATTGCCACTAACTGGAAGGCTTTCCATGCCGTCTTTTCCTTGCCACGCAGTGCATGGTCAAATGCATCATCTTGAAGAAGTTCACGAATCTGAGGAACAACAAAGACACCTTCCTTTATCTTAGCTTCACTTAACCTTGGAAATTTTCCACTGAGGTACTTGAAAGCTGCTTGTGTTTTGTCAATGGCCTTGACAAAGTTCTTCATCAGACCCAGCTTGATGTGTAAGGGTGGTAACAAAATCTTCCTTGATTCAACAA
Organism: Chrysemys picta bellii; assembly: GCF_011386835.1. Classification (NCBI taxonomy): domain Eukaryota; kingdom Metazoa; phylum Chordata; order Testudines; family Emydidae; genus Chrysemys; species Chrysemys picta. The sequence goes on from NC_088800.1 coordinate 59,863,374, forward strand.
GTGGTGGATGCTGAACACTTTTCCTCCCAGGCTCCAATGACTGTCGGAGTGGCCAATCTTTCTTGATGTAGTGGGAATCTCTTGCACGACTATTCCATTCACAGAGAAAACAGCAGTACTTTTTGTATCCAGTCTGCAGACCAAGCAAGAGAGCAACAACCTTCAAATTGCCACAAAGCTGCCACTGATGTTGGTCATAGTTTATGCACCTCAAAAGTTGTTTCATGTTGTCATAGGTTTCCTTCATATGGACTGCATGACCAACTGGAATTGATGGCAAAACATTGTCATTATGCAGTAAAACAGCTTTAAGACTCGTCTTCGATGAATCAATGAACAGTCTCCACTCATCTGGATCGTGAACGATGTTGAGAGCTGCCATCACACCATCGATGTTGTTGCAGGCTACAAGATCACCTTCCATGAAGAAGAATGGGACAAGATCCTTTTGACGGTCACGGAACATGGAAACCCTAACATCACCTGCCAGGAGATTCCACTGCTGTAGTCTGGAGCCCAACAGCTCTGCCTTAGGCCTTGTCTTCACTTACCGGAGGGTCCGGCGGCAGGCAATCGATGTTCTGGGATCGATCCCGGAAGTGCTCGCAGTCGGTGCCGGTACTCCAGCTCGCCGAGAGGAGTACGCGGCATCGACGGGGGAGCCTTCCTGCCGCGTCTGGACTGCGGTAAGTTCGGACTAAGGTACTTCGAATTCAGCTACGTTATTAACGTAGCTGAATTTGCGTACCTTAGTCCGAAGTGGGGACTTAGTGGGGACCAGGCCTTACTCTTGGGTAGTTTCAAATCCCTGACAAGGTCATTCAGTTCACCTTGTGTTATGAGGTGTGGTTCAGAGGAGGAGGATGGGAGAAAATGTGGGTCCTGTGACATTGATGGTTCAGGACCAGAAGTTTCATCCTCTTCCTCTTCCTGGTCTGACTCAAGTGAGAATGATTCTGGTGCATCAGGAACCGGCAGTCCTTCTCCGTGGGGTACTGGGCGTATAGCTGATGGAATGTTTGGATAATGCACAGTCCACTTTTTCTTCTTTGACACACCTTTCCCATGCAGAAGTAACAAATGCTGGTATGATCTGTTGGCTCTCTCCAAATCATTGGCACTGCAAAAGGCATAGATTTCCTTTTCCTGTTCAACCACTGGCGAAGATTTGTTGCACAAGTGTTGTAGCATATGTGTGGGGCCCACCTCTTTTCCTGATCTCCAATTTTGCAGCCAGAATAAAGGTGATCGGCTTTCTTAACCATACTGCGCTTTTGTAATGCAAAAGTCACTTCACCACAAACCTAGCAGAAGTTATTTGCACTGTTCACACAAGTATGAGGCATCTCTGCTTACTTTGGCTAAACAGAAATGTGTCCCTTTCCAAAATCAAACACTGACAAATAAGAGAGCACGACACTGTATGATTTCTAGAGCTGATATAGGGCAATTTGTTCACCAGAGTGATGTAAGCTTCGTTATGATTGCATCATCCATGACTTCTAGGAATAACATGATGCAATTCATATCATGTATGACGCAATACCAGCTTCAGAGTGCATCATTCATTGTTTTGCCTAAAAAGCAAGTACTGTCCAAACCCAGTCATAGATTTATTCCTAGATCCAGTCAAAGATGTATTTTAGTCATTTCTGGTTTAAATTGAGATCCCGTCCCTTTATAACTCCTTATCCTCCGCCATTCCCAAGTCAAGGGTCGTATATACTGACCCAATAGCATATCTTGAAAACTAGAGCCAATCAACAATTTTAAGCATCATTTTCGTTCTCAGTGACCCAGAATTAGTAAAGTTTGACTACATTTATTTCAGAAGCATTTTGGCTGTAGAGCAGTGTAATTCATGGGAGTATTTTTACTGCATACACACACACACACACACACACACACACACACACACACACACACACAAACAAAAGGGAGCTTCACTAGTATTCAGATGTTACTTGTGAGAGGCAAGTTATCTTCTGCTTTCTTAGTTTTCCTGTGTTCTGCTGTCCATTTCCATACTTTCTTTTCTATTCCACTCTGCCTTGCTTCACTATGGTGTGCTAGAAAGGGAGAGGGCTCTGACGAGCAATTTTGTTGTCCCTGGGATCTTTTCTCTTTCCTTTGGCTTTCGAGCTAGTGGAAAAGGGTTTTTCCCTTTCCCTATTAAGTGAATCAGGGAGCTGGTGTGGTAACAGATCCATGTTTAGAAGAAATAGATGGGGGAGACTTTCTCATTATCAGAATTTACAAGTTCTCAACCTGATAAAGGCTGCCAGACTTTCAAAATAGCTCAGCAACTAGCAGCTGTCGTGAATTGTCTGGAGCTTTTGTGAAAATCGGGCTTTTATGTGGGTGCCTGTACAAATGTTTGCCAGGGCTCAACCCTCTCCGGGGCGATGAGGAGCTACACCGACTCACTACCCACTGGGGCTAGGGTACTCTGTCTGGCTGCAGGGTCTCCCCAGCAGCCCTTGCAATCCTGAAAAGATACAGTCAGCCCGACCCTGGCTCAGGGCGGGCACCAACATTATGTCAGGGCTCAGACCCTCAGTCAGGGTTGAGCAACAGTAAACACAGTATCTAAGCCCAGGCCCTAGGTCAGGGCAGGGCAGCAAACACTGAGGCAAGAGCTCAGGCCCCTAGTCAGGGCTGAGCAATGGTAGTAGGCCTAAGCCTCCACAGGCCTGGGAGAGAGGGAGGCTGCCACCCACGGATCGGGTGGCAGGGGGGACGCAGGCCCTCCCACTCCACTGTGTCCCAGCCCAGGGCCCTAACAGCGGCAGAAGGCCCGCTGCTTGGTCAGTGGGGATCCTGGCCGCAACACACTGACATAGGCTCTGGCAGTGCTGCAGCCAGACTGGGGTCGGCTGCCCCCGCGCTACTTCCATACTCCCCCTCTGGGCCTACCTGGGGGCTGGTGTCGGCCTCGGGGAGATCCTAGATGATGGGTTCGTCCGGCCAGGGATTGTTCGGTAAGTCCGGCGGCTCCTCTGGGTAGCGGGCGCAGAACAGGCCCGGCGGCTCCTCTGGGTAGCGGGCACAGGACAGGCCCGGCGGCTCCTCTGGGTAGCGGGCGCAGGGCAGGCCCGGCGGCTCCTCTGGGTAGCGGGCGCAGGGCAGGCCCGGCGGTTCCGGGCGGCCGCCCCGGGCCGCGGAGGTTTCCCAGCCCCGAGCTAGGCTAGAGATGTCTGGTCTCTCCGGTGGCTGGGGCCTGACTGAGCTCTGAGGGCAAGCCTTTGTACTTCTGGGTCGCCGCCTGACCCCCGGAGAGCCGGGATCAGAGTTCCCTAGTTCCACCCACTCCGGCCTCCGGATGGGCTCTTCCGCCTCCGGGGCGCCGGGGAGCCACACTGGCTCACTACAATGCCTAAATGAGATCTCTTGAAAATTTCTCCCTAATTGTGGATGTATTGATTTCTCTTAAAAAATTTGATCCATAAATGCACATGAGAGTACGGTTATTTGTTAAAATATATGTATTACTTGGCTTAAATGGGTTATGATAGTTTGCTAGCTGTATGTCTCATTCTGTAAATGTATTGTTAATATATAGGTTTTATTAAGAGCTGAGGCAACCCATATTATTACTTCTAATGACCTCATCTGTATCCTTTTTTTGTTTTTTTTAAACTTCCTATTTTTATATTTATATATATATAAAAAAAAAATCTGTGTGTGTGTGTGTGCACACGTGCGCGCATAGAACAGGAGTCATAGAACTTTTTCCTCTAAGGATTAATTCAGTCAGGATATCTGGAATGTTCATTTAATACTTTGGAATGATATCAGTAATATATGCAAAAGATTGTTCTATTAGATAACGATTCATTACAAATCAGTCATCTCTCTTGAGTTTTTAAATAGAAAGTGTTCGCCTTTAGCAAATGAGAATGGTGAAATTTACTTTAACTGTGGCTACAATAAAAACTGGAAGAAAGAGAATTGCTCACAATACAATATAACTTCACAAAATATACATAATTTTGGGGGGAAAATGCAATGCCCTGCTCACACTCCTTGTCTTGATTGAAATTGGTTTTCAAGTAATGTAAGTGGAGATTCATAACTAGATTTAACAAAATGGATGTCAGGAAATGGAAGTATTAGCCTGGAAGGCATCACTAAAGTACGATTCCCACATACATAAAAAATGTGTTTCATAATTTTAATGTAAAGGCCATGATGGATTTTACAGAAACTCCGGATTTGTGTTTTTCTTTCTATAAGCAACAACAATTAAAATTTGAAAATGTCAAGTCTTTTAAGAAACTTACAAAATAGTTTCTTGAATTATTGTAGATACATCTTGTATACAAAATGTCTTTCTCAGATGGTTGATTGGGTGGACTTACATAGAATGTTGTTTTAATTGGTGTCTGAAATACCATTTGTGGATTTTGAGGGACTGCTTCCTCGTTTGCCACCCCCTCTTGCCTTTCACCGACAACCCAGAATGACTAATTGTCTACCTGCATTCTGAGGGTCAAACAAATCTTTACTGCTGTTTGGACTCCTCTCCTGGGCACAGAGTGATCTCAGGGAAAGAGTTGTGGGATTCTATTGTACTACAGATCTCTAACTTTCATGCAGTTTACATAGAATTATGTTTATTTCTCACATATAATCATACACTTTTTGCAGTGCATCTTTTTACACTAACATTTCCCATTGATTACTTACTTGTAATAAGTTCTTATTCAGTATAAGCATGTATCAGAAAATTGTTAAGAATTGCAGTGAATATTACTCTTGATATGTCCTAAGTTGTTCCCCTTAATATTTTACTTAATGTAAAGAGGCAGACAGTTCACCATTAATACAAAGCTTATTGTCAACGCTCAAGCAATAAAGATATGAGCTTCTGTCTGTCCTACCCATTTCATCTGCCTTTGTGTAATAGTGGGAAATTTTTCTGAAGAGCTGCAAACACTTGAAAACTCATTCAGGATTGTGTATCAGTGTATTCTTCCTCTGGAGAGTACCTGCACATCTGATTGCTGAATGTGTGAAACATTTCCTGAGATGAGAAGAGGATTTGTACACTAAAGGTAGAAGTACACCAATTATATAATGTGCTCTCCAAATAAAAAATGTAAATGTTGAGAAACCAGTTCACTTTCTTCAAGAAAGTGAAACCTTTTGCCTGTTACAGTATTCTCATTTGAACACAATTGTTGAGAAAGTAAGTTTTCCAGAAAATGAATAACTAATGAATGAAAAGGTGACATTACAAATAAGTTGAATTTTGTTTTCCACTGCTGTTACAAAATAGATCACTTAACCTAAGTTTCATAACATAAATATGTGTATAATTCATATTATGTCTGTATATTGTGTTCATCATTCTAGTCTCTAGCTGCCTTACAAGGAGGGAAACGATGTAGTTCAAATTACCAGGAGGTTGTTTTTTCCTTTGCCTCCATTCACTATAATGGCTTAGAGCAGTATTTCTCAACCTTTTTGATACCAGGGACTGGTTTTGCTGCCTTCCTAAACTGGGTCAGGGAGACCTCAGGGACCAGTGCCAGTCCATGGACCGACTGTTGAGAAACACTGGTTTAGAGAAATGTTTGGCATTTGTCAGTTGAAATTTTTATTTTTTATTTCTCCCACTACTTTTGTGATCTGAAGTTAGTGAGATTCAAGATTATTCTGATCTGTAAATGAAAGGAGTTGCATAATCATTGTTCAACTACCACAAAACACTTGTTTCCAGCAGTGAGTCTTAATTATTGTGGAGGTCACCTCCATTGTTAACACTTGAAGGTGTTTAAAGCCCCAGAATAAACCAAACATTAAACAGTCCTGTATTATAAGTCTAAACATCCTGACCTGGTTATGAGATGCATCATGTGCTGTATTATTTTTCACATAAGAAAATCCTTCAAACATTACTGGGAAGCTTGAGTTAGTGAACCTAGATAAATATTGACACTCTAGAGACAATTCTGTATCTCTGGGTGGGTGACTCTTAGGGATTTGTCCAGCTGAGCTAAACACTGACCTGTGTTGAGTTGGTTTGGTTTAGGATTAAATCTCCCATGATCATGTATATTGGGAGAACAAAAACACTAATGATAATAATCCTTATTTTTTAAGATGTCAGCTTCCTTTTTTTTTTAAATTACCTTTTCCATATGGGCTTATCTGTGATTAAATCAGTATTAAAGACTTGAAATAAATGCCAGAAATCAGATGTCAAAACAGACATTTGAACTGAGCCATAACAAAAAACTTCATAATGTGATCTTTCAAATGTATTCAAACATAAGATAGTCATGGAATTTCCAAGTTTTATTATGTGGAAACTTCCCAATAGTTAAATGATGTATCAAGCATAAGCAGTTAAATTACCATATGTGAGTGGCTATATGAATGTAGCAAGAAGTTGATAACACAATGTTAATGTATGGCTAAACAGCACACTATAAATGCTTAGGCCACTGAACAATCAAACAAAATGCCAGGAAAATAAATGTAGTTGAAATACTGTCACCCAGAATTGTGATACACAGTGCAGCTATTTAGAAACATAGAAATCATATTTTAGGATTGAGAAAATATGTTAACATTAAGGCAGCAACTAAAATCAGATGTGCCTATAACATAAATAAAATGTATGCTAATTAATTAGTTTTCAAATATGCTTGATAGCTTAATAAAATAAGCACCATGATGCTATTTTTGAATGCTAAATCAACATGCAGAATTAGCATTCATTATATTAATTTTTCAGGAGTAGTCATTGTAGAAGACAGGTAAAATATCTTCATTCTTTTGTCTATGCCCATGGGATATCAGAATGAAAGTGATTGATGTTTCCAGTAGTCAGGCTGGAAAGATACTTATTAATATCTTTGTGAATAAAATATGAAACATAAAGAAAAAGAACATGGTTTTCTATCCATTTTACTAGTATGTTTAAAACATCTGAAGAATATATTTTAAAGTCCTCATCTGATATCCTTTAATCATATGATGATTAGTCCTATTGAGTTCAGTGGGACTACTCACATGAATGTCCTCCACATGCATTCCATATTTAAGGGGGGGAGGGGGGAAAGAAATTAAAAATCCAGTTCCTCATGGATGTTGTGCTGTTTGACACTATCCTGCAATTATTGTACGTAACCCCATTCACTTAAACTTAGTGAGTTTAATCATATGAATTGGGGCTGCAGTATCAGGCCCATTGTAAACAAATATATTCTCTTCAGTATATTGTGCTTGTCATCCTGGTAAATTAATGTTAAAAGTATTTGTTTGGGTGCACCCATGTTTATTACCAAGTAGTTAATAAATAATGATCTCCTTGCAATGATATTATTAAATTCCCTCCTGCCCATGGTGACTGCTTTTCCTCTTTGCTAAGCGTCGAGTTTCTGAGGACTCCAGCACCACAGTCCTGCAATGAGTATGAGTAATCCTATTGAATTCCATGGGACTATGCACATACTTCAAGATGAGCATGCAACTAAATCTTTTCAGGATTGGGATCTATGTCCTGAGGCCATACATTCATTTTCCATTTAGCACCTGCTATTTCCAGGATGACTTCAAAAATTAAGATTCCTTAGCATTGTCACAAACTCAGGATTGTGATCAATTGTAGCGTTTGGACTTAACATGAAAAGAAATATTCAAAATTGAAACACACATTTAGAAATTATTTTATGGTATCTGTATATATGTGCTGAGTTAACTGAATGAATCTGATGAATCTCAAACATTTGAAAATATGATTTACATTTACTACATTCAGGGCTAAAGCTGGTGGAATAATTCATTGCAATAATGTTCATTGCAAATTGTCATGTTTTTAAATAAATGTTTTCACTATTTGACTAATTTTATTTGACTTGAGAGTTAAGTCAAATATGATTAGGTACAAAATACATCAGCTATAAGTTGAATGGCCCAGAAGGCCTTTTTTATTTTTTAATGTTTTTTGTGAAAATTGTTCGATCAAAATTTTGAGTTTATTATAAACAATTTATTGCAATTTATTTTTTCCTGTAGGCAAATAATACCATATTACAATAATAACGTACTCAATAAGATTGTCTATGACAATTGTATGATTTTGCTCAGGAGCACATTTGAAAACTTGGTACTTTTTGCCAAATGAAGCTGTGTCTTCTGAGAGTTGGCCTTATATTGTTGGTCTAATCTAACTCCCATTCCAGTCATTCAGTTAATTCAGTTTTGGTTACTACCCTTAGTGAATGTTAGCTTGGCGGGAGCCTGCTGCTGCTCTCCAGAGGTTTCCTATCATTCCCTACTGCTGTTGTATCTCAATCTTTCTATGTTAGGACTTGATCTTACTCCATGGAACTCAATGGGAGTTTTGCCATTGACCTGAATCAGGATGGGGTCTGACTGTTAGTGAATTAAAACATTTGACAAGAACTAAAAAATGAAAAACTGTCCACCTTGATCTGTGAATAATAGAATTGAATTAAGATGTCAGCCAGAAAACCCTGCTGAGTTAACTTCTGTAGATTCACGCAAATAAACATACAAACTTCCCTTCTGTTTCCCTGTTGTTCTCATATTATGCTATTTGAACTTTCAATTTTTAAGTGTCCCCCTGTCCTCTTTGATGATGCATCCACCTCAAGCTCTCACTCTGCTATTCTCTTTGACAGCCTCTGTTTTTTTGGTCTCTTGTACTTGGGCAGATTGAGAGAGATTTATTGAGACAGATTGGATAACAGAGTACCTCTGCATTAGTTTGGGTCCTCAAAGTAATGATTTCATTTAGAACACTAAGTCCCTTGTCACTTCAATATAAGTCTGTAGAGAACCTCTCACTGTGGTGCTGAAGTGGGTGCAGACATATTTTAAATTGCTAAGTCTCATTTTTAAACAATCTCCAATGTTATGAATGTAATCCTGATTTTTGCTAGTGAATCTTCTGCAGAGTTTTTTTTTTTATTATATTCCACTTCCTATAACCTCATCTGCCTATGAATCTTCTTAATGCATTTCACAAAGTTGAATGAGTTAAGGCTCACAACACACCCTTTAGGTAGGGAAGTATTATCCTTATTTTATACATGGAAAAACAGGCACAGAGAAGTTAATTGTCATTGTTCCAAAATCTCAGTAAAAACAGGCTCTTTCATGGGGACAACAAATTTGGTTGCATGCCTTAAATATGGCTTCAGTAGGAGCAAGGGTATATTTAAAGCTGCTTGGATATTAACAATAGAGTAGGTCCTTATCTGCTTGCAGCTTCTGCAGAGTGTGTGTGTGTGTGTGTGTGTGAGAGAGAGAGAGAGAGAGAGAGAGAATAATGTGGAGGTTGTCCCTCTTTTATATTACTATTTTATTCTCACATCCTGCAATGTGTGTTGGAACTTATTGTGTTGATTTGGGAATCTGTATGTATAAGAGTTCTGATAGTGCCTTTTGTTTCTGCTATATATTCAAAGACGCGTATAGCGTCCACAGAAAGAATTAACCAGCAAGTCAAAAAGTAGCAAAAATTAGGGGTGATCTGTGGCCTTTGCATTCAAATTAGACATAGCATAATTATGTGATAAAGTGGCATTATTTTCAGATAAAACGTGCCTGAGGTATGATCAGATACCATCTTTCTTGGTAAAGTCTTTTGAGCTTCTTGAGAGCACTTCTAATCATCTTGCCACTAACTAAGATGAATCACAGAAAAGACTTACCTTCCAACAGTGGAAGCAGAGGCTAATTATGCCCCTAAAACATCCTTCTAAGAGATTGAAACACACAGTTGTGAGGCACAGGCAGGCTGTGACAATAGGTGTGTCCATCATTAGAAATATCGGAAGTTTGGGTTTGTGCTCACTCCGAAAACTAGTGCCTAAATGGGTGCAAAGTTGCTAGATGTTATGAGAAAAAAAAAATCCAAAGCTCCACAGGTTGCTGGGGACAAGTCTGTGGCCATGGTACATATTGATGCCAGTAGACTTAGGAAATGCATATGAGAAGGACAGAGAGGTAGGTCCTGGAGTTTACAGTCAGATGAGTAGGAAAAACATTTTAAGTCCATAGCCTTTATGGTGGCTTTCTCTGAAATTATCCAAATTCCACACAGTGAGGCCAGCAAGCCAGGAGGAACTTCATAATCTGAATAGATGAATGAGAGAATAATGTAAAGAAAAGGAGCTTAAATGTATTAGGCAATAAAACACCTTTTGCTGAAGGAGGAGCCAGTGTAGATGTGATGGGCTGAACCAGACTGCTGCCACTGAAAAATGACAAAGTTTGGGGTGATTATTTAAACTCAGCTGGGAAAAAGCCAAAAGCAAAAGATGTGGAGGAACACTCAGGTCAGATGAAAACAATCTGCTAAGGATGTTAGTAGTACAAAGGTAAATCTGCATCTAGTAATGGATAGGACAGAAATTACACCTGGAATATTGAGTCCCTCCTCTGATTGGCCAATGGTGCTAGCCTGTGTTGTCCACCTGTTACATTTTCAAACAAGTACCTTTGTGTTTTCTTCCATCTTTCTTTCTTTCTGCCCCTCAGGCTTGAGAGGAGCTCCTTCTAAAGACCCACAAAGTAACTCATTATCCTCCTTCAAATCCCTTCTTAAAAATTTTCCTTTGTCATGATTCATCCATAAACCTGACTGTGGTTGGGCCACTGGTGTGCTGAGACCACTGCTGATTGTACTCGTAGGTGCTGGGGGAGCTGCCACAATCCCTGGCTTGAAGTGGTTTCAGTTATATACAGGGGGTACAGTTTGGTTCAATGGCTCTCAGCACCACCACTATAAAAATTGTTCCAGCACCCCTGATTCTACTGATCACTATTGCCAAATTGTTTCCTTGTACTCTGCTACCTGTCTGTCTGTATCCATCCATTGTTTCTTGTCTGATATACATAGATTGTAAGATTATTGTTCTGTGTCTGTACAGACCTACCAAGATGGAGGTCATGGTCAGTGACTAGGTCTCCTACATGCTATGATAATACAAATCATAAAATAATAATAATACATCTCTCTGAATGCATTTATGGTGCTAGTCTCTGTGTTTCAAGTGAGAATATAGGACCTGACTTCTTGTAGAGTCTGATAAAACTGCAAGTGTGGATACCTAAGAGCCATTATACTATCCTCTGGTAAGCCTTCCTAATTCCCTAGAATGCTGATGGAAGGTCTGGGTGCTGATAAAAGACAGTATGTGGGTGTCATCTCTAGGAAAATGGTAGCTAAGTGGGAATAACTAATTGCTTGCTATGGAAATTAGATGGTTTCTTGGAGTCTGGATTGAGGAACAGTAAGGAAAAGTTGCTTCTTTCAGGTATTAGTAATGGAAATGTATAGCTCAAATAAAAGAAAGCAGGACCATAGTAATATGTTTTGAAAAAAGCTGATAAAACAAATGGTTAGATATTGACCCAGGAACAAAAAAATAAAGCTTCTTGTCCTTTTTGTTTAATAGATTCTCATAGAAGCTAATATGCTTCATGGTATCAGCAGCATTTTGTTAGATTCAGCACTGTGCTTCATCTCCCACAATAATGATGCAAGTCCATTTCTTAACAATTTATTGAAGACCAAAAGTGCTCATTTAGCAAAGTACAGCAGAATAATTTGGAACTGAAGAAAAATTGCAGACAAATCATTATTTTCTTCAGAAACTGGGATTGCTATATGGAGTGTGTAAAATGCTACCCTGGGGAAGACTTGCACTAGACCAAGATGTCAGCTGGTGGGATTTAAATACTTATTTGTGGAATTAGGATTGCAATATAAAAAATAGTTCAGTAAAGAATCGGTGCCTTTTCTGGATTATATGAGAAATCTCTGATCTCCTTTGAATAATGGCACTATATGAGTGGAATGTTTCAACATTTGTTCTGAGATGACAGTTTTTGTCAGGATCCCAGAGCCTTTATGCTTGGTTTTTATCATTGTTAAATATCAGGAGTGTAGGTTGTTTTTTGTTTGTTTGTTTTAAATCACTTTAAAAACATGTGTTTACCACATATGAGATGGGACTCTCTTGTTACTGTTACCTGGGACAATCTTGATATAACTGCCTGGATCAGGGACTGACTGGCTCATTTGAAACATCCAGGGATTGACTCTCCTTTCCTTACATTGATGTAAATTCAAAGCTCCTTCACTGAACTCAATGCACTTACAGTGGGATGAAATAAGCATAAGTGAGAGGAGGATGAGACTTTATAGCTTTTATTTTCTCTTACCTTTAATGCTGAGTTTTTCTGTGTGTGATTAAAAATGTGTAACATAAGTACAAATATTTGAATTTTCTCTGCATGCACCTAATTGTGGCTTTGTGAATTCAAACACACATGGTATATTTAAGAGATGACATATTAGCAACTGAGAATTAAGCAGAACTGCAGTTTTCTGATTCAGCAAGCATCTTTAATATTAATCCTTTAGCTCTTGGGCTACTGCATTAGTGTCATTCGTACGTACATATTCTGGGATGATATGTATTTCAATTATATTTTCCAGGGCTGTAGTTAGAAAAGATGAAAAGATAAACCAGTTCAGTTTTCCCAGTTTAGGATTCTTATTTAGTGAGTGATGGTAGAATGCTTAGTGCTGTGCAAAACAGTGAGGAAGACATCTTCCAAAGAGTTTATATTCTAAATAAGGCAATACAACTGAGGCCTCAAACCCTGGCGTCCCCTGGCAGAACTCGCACGTACCTCTCCTCCTTATCCCAGACACCCATCTAGTCCAGATTCCTGCTTTTCTTCCTTGCTCCACATCCCTGCTTCTACTTCCTATCCCTGATAACGACTCTGGCTTTGACCCCTGGGTAGACTCCTGACTCTGTCTCCGGCTCAGACCTTTGGCTTGCCACCGGAACCTAACCATTAGGAATGACTCCCAGTGGCTTGGTCCCTACTGGAGCTACACACAAGAAGTTATTTGCAATGCACAACGGGATGTTCTGTTGGTCCTGCTAAAACCAGGAACTATACTAGTACATGTTCTTCAGTATCATCTATGGGTACATTATCTGTTGACTATACAACTACCTCTCTTTTGTAGAGCACTGCTGTAACAGTCCCCTTTTTTCATACAACAGTAAAATTGGAAGTGTCTTATCTGATGCAGTACTGCCTATTTAACTCTGTGCCTGAGGTACAGTCAGACTGCATTGATTACCATTCTTTTAAACACCATAAAAGATCCTTATTAGAGGACTCCCTTGTCTCATTAACACCAACAAAAAGGTAGGATAGAGGGAGCTAGATAACCACTCCCTGGAGAGTCCAGATAGGGCTGGCTCTCCCTCGGAAGATATTAAATATGTGTGTGTGTGTGGGGGGGGGGCATGGAGCATGGCATTGGATGCCACTAACTACTCCATCATCCCAAAACATGGCCAAACAAGTGGAGGGAACCTAAAATGTATTGGGAAACAGGGGCCATGCTTTTTGCTGGGTCACCTCTCAGAGACAATAATGAATGGGTTTATCTACTGCCACCAATCTGAGGTTGAAGAAGAATCTTTGAGAAGAGATTTTATGATTCTGGATGATATCCAGACAAAACCCAGGTTTCATTTGGCTTGAATTCTAAATCAGAGAACACTCAGTGATTTTGTCTGGGTTTCACCTTCCATTTCAAAATACAGCTCATAAGATAGGAACCTAATGGAAAAAGGCTAGCAGAATGGCACGTGAATCCAAAACTACAGAGATTTGCCCAACTCATGATATAGCTAAACATAAAATTTGCTGCAGGTTATGCACTGTCATAAAACAACTTGCAGTTATCACTTTTTAAGAAAAGTTTGAGTAACTATAAAATCTATTTTAAAAGCTCCTTGTTTGTTTTTACAAGTGAAATGTGTGTAAACGATGGTCTAAACTCTGTATTACACACCACTTTCTGGCACCCTTTGGTCAATGCAAAGGGGTCAGATTCTGTACGTAAACTTACCTTCAAAGACGTCTTGTGGTGGAGGGGAACTCATCTCACTTTTCTACTCCCTCAAGACCACCCTGGTAGGGTTGGGGCAGAAGAGAGCTATTTTCAGCTAAATAATTCTCCACTGGTGTAAGGGTCCTTTCAGAGACTCTATGCCAATGGCAGAAGATGGAGCAGTCATTGTGGTGCTTTAAAGCATTGTGGGGTTGGCTTGTGTCATCCTAAATGGCCTTCCTCCTTCCAACCACCTGAACCAAGCAGAGCTCAGCTGTAAGAGTGAATCAGTCCAAAAAGTTCATTTTTGCAAGGAAGTGGAAGAGGGGGAAGTGAAGTGGTAGAGTTGTTACTATACGAGTTTTTAAGGACAGTTACTTATGTCCCTAAGTAGACCAAAACTCCAAAGAATCTGTACTTCACTCTTGCTTTCCTTGTGCATTTATTGTTTCTGACAAAGAAACTACACTGATATACAAGATTAAAAACTCATGTAGTGTAATGATATTTTATTCTTATTTTTGAATAGTGAGTGAACCATTGAGGTGAAATAAATAGATGCTTTGGGATTATTCAAAGATTTTATCTTACTAACAGTAAGATATACTTTGCTTTTAGTGATATGGTATGTTCAAGCTGTGATATAGGCCTGACTACAAACAGACAAAAGCAAAGAGATTACAAAAGAGATGTTCTGGCTCTCTGACCTTAACATTGTGCCTTTAATTTCTTTCTTTTTCTTCCTTTGTACTGTAGTTTGAGTCAAGGCTGGGAAGGGAGCACAGATTAACTACCTTACCTTTGAATTTCCTTCTTTCTGAGGGTCAGGGTTGGACCTTGTACATTGCTTCAATAGTAATTTTTTTGCAGTTGAATTATAGTTCTTAATTTAACACTATATTCTCTAGCCAGATACTGTTTAATGGCGCAGTACAATATCTGTGACTTTTGTCTAGCATTTCTTAGGTTCTTTTGCTGACATTTTCTGTAACAATGCTCCTCCCACCACCTTCCCAAGCCCTCTTTAGTACCTCATTTAAGCATTATTGTTCTAAAACTACTTTCATTTAAAAATACTAATGAGAGAAAATTTCCAGGCACCACAGTATCTTAACTGGCTTGAGGCTTTCTAGTATTACATCCTACAGTATATACAATGGGTCAGATGATGCAGCTGATGACATCAAATTAAGGAAATAACATCTAATTTCCATAAACTTCACTGTTTTCCCAGGTATCTCATAGATCAGCAGATTCAATCCCATTCAAGCCAATGGGCGCCTTTCTGTTGACTTCAGTGCGTGTTAGATTGGTCCCCGAGAGAGGGATGAAATTAGAATTGCACGGCTTTGACACATGCTGTTAAATCAGAGAATGTGTGCCATATTAAACCTCTAATGACAGTGCAGTCTTCTCAATAACAAGGTGATTGTTGTGAGAGCAGGTATATGAACTATCAGATGATACCACAATGCAATCTAATCTATTTATATATTATTATATTTTTTTCTCAAAGTAAAAAATGATATTTGAATGACGAATCACTTTTTGACATTTTCCTGAATGACCCTGCATATTATTTTTTCATACCATATTTAAATTACTATGAAAAATAATTGGGTTTGTCTTAGCTAAATAGAAATAACAATTAATTTTCATTCTACTAGAGATGAATTGTGATTTACCTTAACTTCTGATACTTTTCTATGCAGCTATGGAAACACAATTAACATCTAAAAGATTTTTTTTAAATATATAAGAAGGCTGTTTTTCTATATTTTATTTTAATCTCCTAATAATCCTGTGCCTGAAGCATTTAACAAATATGTTGACACTTTCTCCTGCAGTAGCTTCTTTACAGTACTAAAGCTAAATTGTTTCCAAAGATCATTTAAATATAAATTCCCAACTCTTGGAACCAATGTGTAATTACGGTCTCAGTATTAATCACTAATATAAAACTTGTGGGTGATAGATATTAAAAATTCCTGACTTTCTAGATCATAGAATTAAGATATAATGATTAATTATTTAAATTGACCAAAAATGTGATGTGCTAAGCAAGTGTATGAATACTACTCTACTGTATGTTGTCTATACAGCTGTGATACTGTACAATAGCTACTGATATAATATCTTTACTGAATTCTTGGGTGTACAGTATAATCAGGATAATTTGAGTTGTTTATTTTTATTGAATATGTTAGTGTGTTTCATGCACAAAATAAAATGTAGCCAGTCTATTCTGATTTTAAGAGTGCCAGGTCGGTCTTACGGTTAACATACTGGATTAGGACCTGAGAATTCTAAGGTTCAGTTTCAAACTCTGCCACATATGTTTTCTATATTTTTGTTCAAGTTACATAGGGCTGATCCAAAGCCCACAGAAGTCAATTGGAAAGACTCCCATTGACTTTACTGGGCCTTGGGGGAGACCCAAAATCTTTGTGCTTCAATCTGTAAAATGGGGATCACACTACTTCCTTACATCACAGTATTACTGTGAGGTCCTCAGGTACTATAATGATAAGATACACATGAATAAGTAGATATTCCTGAGATGGATAACTGAGACAAAGATGGCAAAATAGAAGAGATACATAACAGTGGAATACAGTACTCCCAAATGTGAATGGGTTAAGTATCAGCATTGGAAGGTATTTATTGGTCATTTAGTTTTGTTGTTCTTGTTGTTGCTTCATTTTCCAACAGGATTTCAATCTCAGCTCTAAAATTTAATTCATTAATTAATTTTACTTCTTGATTTGAACACAGAGAAAATAAATAACCGAAGGGAATCAACCTTCCTTCATAATTAAACTCCCAAAGATAATAAAGACTAAGTAAATGTAATAAAACAGACAAGCATATCCCAAAGCTCTTATATTAATAAGACCCACTTGGACTAGTACTTACCTGCTAAAATAAACTGTCATGGTAACCTTCTGTTCTGTGTTCTGATTTAGAATGAAGTCCTTGCCAGTAACTTTAAATGAGGTTCCCACTTAATAAATAATGGCCAGTCTTTTCAAACCTGGGTGCCTAACATTAGGCTGCAAATCCATTTTTAGACTCCCAATTAAAAGCAGCCAGTTTTTTAATAAAGTTACAGAGTACCTGCAACTTCCAATGACTTCAGTAAAACCTGTGGATGCATAGTAGCTTTGAAAATGCGGAGACTTTTATTGAGGAGCCCAGAATACTAATTTAGGAGTATAGCTTTGGGCACCCAGGTTTGAAAGTTTTGGCTAATAATTTTAAATATAAATTACACACCCATAGAGCCACAACCAGGTGGATTTGGCACTACTTGGGATATGGAACAAGTTGCAGGATTGGGTTCTCAATCTGTGGCAAAGTGGGAATAGACCACAATTCCCCTGATTCCAAGTTCACCTGTTTTTATCACCTATATCATACTTCATTGTGCCATCACAACGCTTACTCTCATTGTGTGTCATCAAAATAAATATTGCTAATAAGGGCCAGATGATGCCTTCCTGTCTCACATTTTGTTTGTTGTGTTACTCTGAGAGTAGTTCCATTTCAATTTGACCCTAAATATTTAGGTGAAATAAAAGTTATAATTCCTAGGTATGATTATAAAATTAAGTCATGCCTGTCATCAATTCTAGTCAAAGTTTTAGAAGCCATGTCTGTGATTAATAAATAGCTTCAGATTGAGAAAAGTAAGCTGTTTTTGTGCTACTCTAAACTGCGTTACAAACAGAAATGCAACAAAATGACTAAAGTTAATGTGGTAGCAGCTGTATGGTTGCCATTACATTAAATGACTTAATGAATACTGATCTTGAAGCAATAAATCAAAATGCAAACAATCAACAGTAATCAAGTAACCAAAATATTTCAAGCACTTAAAATATATTAAATGAACACTTCAATCAAGATGGGCATCTGCACATGTTCTGTCTGTTAATCTAATTATTTTCTATAATGAAACCTAACTTTTGAGTATTTAACGTGGCAAATCTTTTTCTTTAGAATACAATTCTTACCTGGAGAATAGCTAATAGCACACATTAAATCACTTATTGGTTTCTAAGGTTTTCTCCTAAGCATGATGAACAACAGGTTCATTATAACATCTGTGCCTATGTAAAAAGCAATTACTGCAAGTAGGAATGGCTCTGTAAATATATTGAAGATTTTACCTTTTAGTTCCAGGTAGAGACATGTTTTATAGTTAATGTCAGATTCTGACCACTAATGCAAAAGTAAAAACCACAACCTTCTTCAGACACCCATAGTATCATTTCTACCAAGAAATTCTGCTTTGTTAGGCAAATTAAATCACATCTTTTTAAAGGGGAATTAAATCCCAAATTCCATTTTATATGCTAAATTCTCAGTTGCAGTCTAATTTGCATAAGTGCAAAGGTCCCTTTTCATGGACCCGATTGGGGTCCCTTAAGCCCTGCGCCAGCAAAAAGCCTGACACACACTTAGCTTCATACGTACACTTCAGTGGGAATTTTCAGAGTGCATAAAATTAAGCATCTGCATAAGTCTTGGCAGGATCATGGCCTTAGTTTGTTACACAAATTGACAAAAACCAAGATGTTCACATTTACAGCAATTTTAACATATACAGTGGTATCTTTTTCTTTTCCTACCAGATAACTTTTCTTATATTGGGCAAGAACTTTTCTATTATTTACAGATTTTATTTTTAGAAATTAACTGATAGAAATATAAGGCTGTCATGATTGAAACGTTTGTCATTACTCTGTATTAACTATGTATTCTCACTGAAAACTCGAAGTTAATTTCACCTGTAAGAGAGAGAGTCATTCATTTTACAATAGTGTTTTAGAAATTGCCAATGAAATTGTCTGCTGTAATGATTGATACACACTGTGTGTTTGAAACAATAATTCTCCAATCCTACAGTAATTTAAAGGCTTCAATCATCCAAAAGTACATGAGCATATTTTAGCATCCCTCTCAGTTTGGTAGAGTGTTGACTAATATTGAGGAGGGAGTAGGGTGACCAGATAGCCAGTGTGAAAAATCGGGATGAGGGTGAGGGTTAATAGGCGCCTAAATACGAAAAAAGCCTGAATATCAGGACTGTCCCTATCAAATCGGAACATCTGGTCACTTTAGGAGGGAGGCAGCATTCATACATACAAAACCTTTTAAAGTCAAGAGGAAATTGCTTTGTTTTTTATATACCATACAGTTGAGCTGTCTTGCAATGAATTCATTTATTCAGCACACCAGTTTGCTATGAGCAGCAGTTCAGTCTAACTGGAATTACAGTTTGGAAATTTCAGTGCACTGAAACAATTCAGGAGTTTTACACAACTACCAATGCAGGATTGAGATCAGGTGGGTCACTTCAAAAATCATTCCTTTGGAGACTGAAAACAAGGTGGGAAAGCCTGTGGCTGTGGAATTCTCTTCCCCAATCAGTCTTATAGAGCCAAAGTTTACTCCTGGGGGAATTCTGCACCAAAAAATGAAAAATTCGGAACCAAAAAATATCTTAAAATTCTGCAAAATTCTGCATATTTTTGGTCAAAATAACACAGTAGAATCAAGCTGGTTTAAATTATTTTGGTAATTTATTTAAACTACAATACAATGAATGGAGAATGAGAGTGGGGAGCATTGAAGGAAATCACCAAACCCCTTCTGTCTAATAGTAATGTAGCTAGTAATGTCGCTTCTAAAAAGCGACAAAGAGTCCTGTGGCACCTTATAGACTAACAGACATATTGGAGCATAAGCTTTCGTGGGTGAATACCCACTGCGAAAGCTTATGCTCCAATACGTCTGTTAATCTATAAGGTGCCCCAGGACTCTTTGTCGCTTTTTACAGAACCAGACTAATACTGCTACCCCTGTGATCCTTTACTTTTAGTTATTAGTCAACAAATATATGCAGCCATATACTCAGTGTTACATCATAGGCAACTAAAGAGCAAGTGAGGGCTGGGGTCTCAAACTCACAATTTATATTGGCTACTGACCATCTCCAAAAAGGTCAGTAGCAAACAGTTCATGGAGCACATTCTGATAGGAATTTTTTTCAGTCCAAACACTTATACCAGTTCTAATCACTAAACCACCATAAGCATTTATAAGGCCATACTGTCCTTTACAATAAGGTTCATTTACATCACTCTGGCAATGTAAAGGAGCCTTTAAATTTGTAAACCTGTTCTATACTCCTGGGGGAATTCACAAAGACAGTGGTAACAATTCACTAAGCAGGCAGGCTCCTACATTCTGCTCTGCCTGAGAGAACAGAGGCTGCCCCATGCCTACCTCTTGAGAAACACTCCAAAGCCCTGCCCCTCCAAGCTGAGCATGCCGCAATAGCAAGTGAGAGGGACAGTGTGTGTCTCTCTCTCACTCACATGTATGACTGCCCAGCTCCTCCCACTTGTGGTGAATTACATCTCTACCAGCTGCTCTGTGTGCCAAACCAACCTGCCTGCACTGCTGGACAGGGGGTGCATGACTGTTCTCGTGGCTTCCCTTTGCTTCCCCATCACAAGTCATTTTTCTGTGGAGAAGCACAGAACTCTGCGGGGGTCATGAATTACGTCCATGCAAAGTTATTCAGAATTCCTCTAGGAATAAAAGTTCATTGCTTTTCCAACACATCTGTTACTTGCTGTGGTTTTTATATGTTCCCCATTACCATACTATACGAGTGCCTTTGTCTTTAAGTGCATTTAAGCCCATAACACCCCCTGGTTTTAGGGCAATCATGTTATATCAGACTCTTATCTGATCAGGGGGATATGTTCAGGGTATGGTCTCATTTGAGTCTGTTTAGTGTGAAATTTAATATATCAGTTCACATTTTTTGTCTTTCTATATACACTCAGAGATTCCATAAGGAAGAACTAAGTTGCTGAAGGGTTTGTGCATTCTGGATTTGTGAAGCAAACAAGCTAGTTTTCCTGGATGATCATTCATACTGTTTAAGGGAAAATAAAGGCATAACAGGCAGCATATTTAACTTAAACCTTATAGAGTAATTGAAGGCAGTTTGGTGTAAGAGAATGTGAATTCAAGTGTTTCTTTACACATGCCTATCTTTGTCAGAGATTTTAGAGTTGCAGTTATCTTCTCTATATTTTATTTGATTATGATTATTTTGATTTCCAATTTTTCGGCAATTACTATCTTTGTGCAGTTGCGTAGAATACAAGTTAATAGGTTTTATAGATAAGTAATAATCCTTGCTTTTGGAAGCATGTTAAGTTGAGCTATTTTGAAATCTGATGGCATAATGGTTTTGATGTATCATACAAAACTTATGTGAACTTACTGTGTTGCTTCTTTCATTTTATTCAGAGCACCATAAGCTTTCCATTTTAAGAAAAGGGTTTTACAACTCAATACAGGCCCATATCTGATATCTATATCAAAAAAATATACGTAGAAAAAAATGGAAGAGTGTGACCTATAGAAAGTAATCAAAGAAGGAAAAACAGGAATTGATTTCTAAGCTCTTTAGCCTATTCTTGGAAAAGCTCGTTCTTATTCTTTCTAGCCACTACAGAGCTTGACAAATTTTCCAGGCATCTTCTAGCTAGGTTATGAAACCAGTGAACCAGAGGAAGATTCAAAAGCTAATCATGGTGTGAGGAGGGAACCTGTCAGTAATGTCCAAGGGCACTAGCCTACCAGAAGCACAGCTGAGAATAGGAGGAAGCTGGGATTACTGATAGGGTGCTGGCCCTAGAGTTGGTTTGATTTTTCCATGTTTTGATTTAGTCAGAGTCATAGGTATCTTATATATTTGAATCTCTATCCCTTCCCCATCTCCAGCTGCTGGAAGGGAAAAGAATATTTTGGTCTCTTCTAAGCTGTTTGAAGATGGGAGGGTCTCCAGTCTTCTCATCTTCCTCCTCCTCCCTTCTGTTTGGGGGTTGAAGGGTGCTTCTCTCACATAAATAACTTAATTTCCTGTCTCTGCTACTGCTACTTCTCTTAGGTTTGCCAAGATTCAGAAACGTGAAATTGACCTGACTCTTGACGTTGTCAGTGCAACAGACTAGGTTCTAAATAACAGAAGTGACACTAATTAGAGTTGTCTGATTTTTGCATTGCTGCTGTTTGGAAAAGCTATGATAGCAGCTGAAGGTCTGCAGCTGTTTGTCTGCAGACTAAGGAAGATGGAATTGTGTTAATTTTGGAAGGATTATTTTGGCACTCATAGAATCTAGCTTTTTTTTTTTGATAAAAGGTTACATTCTGCAGAAAATAATGGAAATGGGATTTCTTCATTCAAAAGAGTAGCTTTCCATTTCTCAGGGAAAGTGATTTTTCAAGTTCTGACTATTACCTACAGAATGTACTTAACATAAATCCTAGTTTGACTGTATCTGGTAAAAAGAAAGCAAATGAATGTTGGTAACTGTCTGTCTGGATTCAGAATCAATGAAAGTTTGTCACTATTTAAAGCTTTAAATAAGGAAATCTCTTAATTGAAATCTTGCCAACTGTGGATATACCTTTTGTTAATCCAGCCACTGGATGGAAAAGTCTCATAATTAATTAGCCCACTATCTGAAAACAAAGCACGTGCATGGTGCTATGCTTTGTGGGTGAGGGCTGATATGAAAGGTTTTGTTTTTCATTTTGTTCACTTATACAACATCCAAAAGGAAACTACGGTGAGCAGTATTGATCTCTGTCCTTTGGTCTTCTAGTCTCTCTAGTCATGTCCACATGTGGAAACTGGCCTACAGCTGCCAATGGTTGTCAGGTTGAGAATTCATGCTTTCTATCATGGCATGAACAATGGCTTGGTCCTGTCAGCATCAGCAGTTAAACTGTTTTCATCGTCGGTTCAGGTGATCGGCCTCTGACAGCGAGAGGTCAATTTCCTAGCTAGAAAGCTGATAAGTGATGTCTTTCTGTCACCATCAGAGCAGCTCTTCAGCTGCCCAGGGTGAGTGTCTAGTTAGAACAAATTAAAGGGCTGTTAGAAGAGCTTTACACTTGAAGAGTAATGCTCAAAATCTCCCTAAATCTTAAGATATCACTCAGTATAAATAGAACAAAATTGTTGGCTATAAGATGTAGAACTGAAGACTGCAAAACTGTTTTAAATTTTGTTTCTAAGTTGACATTCCTCCACTTCTGTCTGTAAAAGGACAAAACATATTGTGCATCATTATAAATGGGCTTGCTACAAAGAACAGAGCAGGCCAGCAACAGTTAATAGCTCTAGGAAGAATTGTTCATATTGAGGGTATCAGTCTTTTGTGCACTGACATTGATGTTACTGTCAGTTGACAGTGAGCTTTGTAGTCAATCTCTTGAAGTACAAAAGGTCATGATTTGGAAGTTGTCATTAAAAGGTGCTTCTGTTTTGTAAGAAAAGTACATCCTTTATTCCTTTCATAATGGGAATCCTTGTACCAGATGAGACCAGCCATAAATTGAACATGTTAGCATAATGGAAAATAGGTTAAACTGCGTTCTTTATTTATGTATTTAATATTTCCAAATTGGAGGTACAGAATAAGAAATAATAGTTAGCTGGCTGTTTGAAACTAGTACCCGTATGCTGTGAACTGATAGTTATTTTTCTGGACAGATCATCCAACTCTATTTTACTGAGTATATTGAAGTGATAAACTTGCTATTTCAAATAGGGTTTCAGATTACCTATGTGTCAATAAACAAACATAGGAAGTTCTAAAGTGACTATGATAGAAAAGTATACTGAAAGTATAGTGAATGACAGAGTCCTTGTATTAAATGGCTGGTATAACTGCATAAACAAGAGGCTGAAGAGACGAGGGTATTTTTGTTCTGCCCCTGGTTCTTTCTCACTTTCATCTACAGCATCAGTGGGGCTCTACTCAAGTGGAGGGGTACACCCATGTGGGTCAGATTTCCCAATTGAGGCTTTAGTTAATCTATCGATTTAACCTGGCAGAGAATCTGATGGCCCACTTGTCAAGTGGAACATCAGCAGCATATTAAACGAGTGTTCCAGAATTTGTACTTGCTCTCTGTTGGCTTCTGCATTGAATTTGTTATGTATTACAGCTACAAAGCCTGGATGGGCCAGGATCAAACAGACCACCTCTCAAAATTATTCTGTTGCACCTGTGACAAATGAAGGAGCCTGAGCTAAGGCTCCTTGGTTTACACAAAATGGAGTTGCTAGCAATGTCTCCAAGAGGCACCCCTGATTTGGGAATACACATCTACAATGGTTTGAATTTGCTGACCTTCAGGGTATTTTGCAAAGCCCACTTTTTTTCCTGGTAATTTTGGGAAGGTAGAAATTATGAGACAAGATGAAGAATTTTATAGTTTTGTTTTGTTGCTTTGACTGCATAGCTAGCTTTTTATTGGTGAGTTAGGCTGACTGGAATTCTTTGAGCGAGGTTTTTTTTTAGGCTTTCATATATTTTAATAACTTCTCAAATGATGTAAAGCAACTGAGGGCCTCTGATTTTTAGAAATGGAAATAAATAAAGTTGATTCTGATACAAGACGTTTCCAATGATGTCCATCTGCCTGCCAAAGTCTTTGGACAAGAGAGGAGTTTACTTAAATCAAGCTCTGTGTGGGTGCATATACGTGTGCATAATACACGAGTGTGTGTGTGTGTGTGTGTGTGTGTAATTTATTATATGTTTGTTTATATATATTTAAACAACTATATATAAAAAAACTGCATGGATTTTTATCTTGTGATACAAGTACTTCTTAATGATTGTCTATAAAAATGCTTTTTGATGCTTTTTGAAATTCTTTGCCTTTGTAGGAAAGAAAGGGGAACTTAAAAATCAATGAAAATGTTCGTTGTGGCAGTAAACACATTTCACACCCACTTTTTTTATTAGTTCTGTACTGATATTTCTTAGTATCATTCCATTTGCTGATACTGATTAGCCAAGGGAAACAAAGGGCAGTAATTCCTCTGTAAACTTGAGATGTACTGAAATAATGTAAACGGATAATCGGCTTGAAGAAATTAGATGAGTTAGTATAGAATAAAGGGCTGTCAGTGTTTCTTTACTGGGTATTGGTACATAGCTCCCGTTACCATTAACAGGTTGAAAATGTATCCCAAGAGTCTTACCCTTCAGGCATTATTCATTTGCACATCCAAGCAGTTAATAAAAGTGCTGTATATAGAAGAGAGTCCCAACATCAGCTATATATCAGTATGTATGTTACCTTATATACAGTATATCGAATCCTGAGTTTAAATTTAGTTAGATTCATTTCAGCTCTGTGTAACCATATTGATCAACTTGAATAGTGAAGTCACTTATTTTCAGACAATATGATATGATGTCACTGAAACAGTAGCAATTCAGCCTGCCCCATGCTATCCTGTCAGAGTGCATCCACATGATCTGTAAAATGTGGGAGGATAGTTGTAGCATCCATAGTCTTTTAAGACTTGGCTTCTCTGCTGAAACTATCAACAACTGTAGAGTGAGGTTTTGGAGGTGGTGTGGTTATTCTCACCCACTTCCCTATCAATAGGAAATTATATTACCAATGATCAGATAAGCTCTTTCAGTCACTACAGACTTGGGCTAGAGTCATTTGATGACCTGATAGTGAAAGACCTTGTATCTCATTACCCAGTCCTTTACATCTTAGTGTTTACAAACCCAACTATTGTTTTTCATACTTGATGGATTTCCACAGAGGTACAGAAAGTCAGGTGGAAGTCACTGAAGGTGTTGAAAGCCTGCTTGAAAATGCCAGAGGCACTGAAAATTTTCTTTTCATTTTTCAAATATGTTCCTTCTCTTATTTTTTCCAGATATTACATTTTTCTTTGAGTACATTTGTTTGTGTTTCAGTCTTATGTACTTTTCTGACATAGGAAAATACATAATCCACCAAACAACCACTGGCAATTGCTTTATTACAGTGTATGGGCTTTCACGGCTTATTGTACACAGTACTGTATACATTGGATTGATTTCTTTCTATTAGAATTCCCTTTGTAAATTAGCTTGATAGGGTTGGTTTAAGAGAGAATATGTTGGGAAGCATTAAAAAAATATACAAGTTAATTGGTGCGGCTTGTAGGAAGGTACTGAATTTGCCAGTGCCAAGGTTATTCTGTGAATTTGCAGCAGCTGTGTAGTATGGTAATAGAAAGAGAAGACACCCAGGAGGATTATGATTTTTGGAAATGTGTATGTCATTTGTTTCATGGTATGATTATTTTGTATATACTATGGGCCATTCAGGCGTACTGGAAAATGGCTGTAGGCTGGCTGCACATATTGTATGCGCTGTAAACACTGGATTCTTGCAGGTTGTGGCACAATATACCTAGAGAGAGCAGATTATTTTTGCCCTTAGATGTGCATTTCCATACTCTCAAATATTTTAATTTTTCATATTTTTAAACTAAATTATTATTTTCCTGTTTTAATGCTATTTAAAAAAATCATATTAAGCTTCATATGCCCTTCAGTTATTGATATATACTCTCAATCCACCCAAATTCTCTATTCCACCCATTCCTCGTCCAGTAAAGATGACCAACTTAGAATGTCTGCATATCTCCACAGGCTGCTCCAAAGGGCATCTGCTTCCACAGCCATGTAGTGCGTCCAACATTTGCAAGTCTTCCCTCCTTGAGCTGATGTTGAGAAGAAGCTTTGAGCTGCTTCAAGGCTCTTCAGCATTTCAAGAGCAGCTGGAGCAAAAGGTTGAATGGGAATAGTGAGGACTTGAACAGAAAGGCTCTACTTAGAACGTAATATCTTGCCTGCCTTCTGAGCATGGACATCCTAATGCAGACACCGCTGCTTTTTCCTTGGTAGATTATGTCAAGATTGGTGTCGTTGATTGAACCAAGAGGTCAGGAGACAATGGGAAAGGAAATCCAGTTCAAGGGGTAGGCAGAGAGTCAGTGATGCAGGCTTTGAAATCAAGGACATTGGAGATTGTCAGTGATGCAGGCTTTGAAATCAAGGACATTGGAGATTGATACACAGCACAGTAATGAGATGCACACAACAGTGGACCATATAAAATAATGTTAAATTATCCTAACCAAAACATATTATTTTACTTTATAAACTGTGAAGTGTATTCATTTGGTGTGTGAGAGACATATAATACATTTGTCTAAGGCAAATGATTAATGATGTTCACAAATTAATATTCAACAATTTCCACCCCACCATCAACCTCAGCCTGGACCAGTCCACACAAGAGATCCACTTCCTGGACACTACAGTACAAATAAGTGATGGTCACATAAACACCACCCTATACCGGAAACCTACTGACGTACCTACATGCCTCCAGCTTCCATCCAAGACACATCATACGATCCATTGTCTCCAGCCAAGCCCTAAGATACAACCGAATTTGCTCCAACCCCTCAGACAGAGACAAACACCTACAAGATCTTTATCAAGCATTCGTAAAACTACAATACCCACCTGGGGGGGAAGTGAGGAAACAGATTAACAGAACAAGATGGGTACCCAGAAATCACCTACTACAGGACAGGCCCAACAAGGACAATATCAGAACACCACTGGCCATCACATACAGCCCCCAGCTAAAACCTCTTCAGTGCATTATCCACGATCTACAACCTATCCTGGAAATTGATCCCTCACTCTCACAGACCTTGGGAGGCAGGCCAGTCCTCGCTTACAGACAACCCCCCAACCTGAAGCAAATACTCACCCGCAACTACACACCACACCACAGAAACACCAACCCAGGAACCTATCCCTGTGGCAAACCTCGTTGCCTACTCTGTCCCCATATCTACTCTGGCAACAGCATCAGAGGACCCAACCACATCAGCCATACCATCAAGGGCTCATTCACCTGCACATCCACTAATGTTATATATGCCATCATGTGCCAGCAATGCCCTTCTGCCATGTACATTGGCCAAACCGGACAGTCCCTCCGCAAAAGAATAAATGGACACAAATCGGACATCAGGAATGGTAACATACATAAGCCAGTAAGTGAACACTTCAATCTCCCTGGTCATTCTATTACAGATTTAAAAGTCACTATCATTGAACAAAAAAACTTCAGAAACAGACTTCAAAGAGAAACAGCAGAACTAACATTCATTTGCAAATTCAACACCATTAATCTGGGCTTGAATAGGGACTGGGAGTGGCTGGCTCATTACAGAAGCAGTTTTTCCTCTCCTGGAATTGACACCTCCTCATCTATTATTGGGAGTGGACTACATCCACCCTGATTGAATTGGCCCTGTCAACACTGGTTCTCCACTTGCGAAGTAACTCCCTGCTCTCCATGTGTCAGTATATAATGCCTGCATCTGTAACTTTCACTCTATGCATCCGAAGAAGTGAGGTTTTTACTCACGAAAGCTTATGCCCAAATAAATCTGTTCGTCTTTAAGGTGCCACCAGACTCCTTGTTGTTTTTGTAGATACAGACTAACACGGCTACCCCCTGATACTTGACACAAATTAATATGTGCATGTCCAGAGACGACAGGTTACTGTGGATGGAGAGGGCACAATTTAAAGGTTATGTGGGCCATCTGACCAACCCATGCATTGCCTCTGCTGCCAACCCATCATCCCTTTGCATGCTCCTGTCCTTGCTGCCTCCTCCTGCTGGTCCCCCTCTCACTGTCCCATCCCTGCTTTGCCCCGCCCCCATCCCCACTGCTTCTCCATAACCCTCTGGCAGGGGGTTAATCACATCCTGCTCCCAGTGCTGTGCAGAGAACCAGCCCCTGACAGGAGTGTTTCTTCCTCCCCCGGCTGCCTCTAGCTGGGCTGACACCCAGGGAAAGCACAACACCTTCTCCTACAGGCCATTGCCCAGGAAAAGCTGAGCCCTGAGTGTGCCAAAACTGCCCAGAGTCCCGTGCGGAGCCAGCACGGGGGAACCTCCGATAAGCACTGGAGTGGTGTGGGGGAAGCGATTTCCAGCCCATTCCCACCCAACCTCTCAGGCTCCATAGCAGCCCCCAAGGCAGTGGCTTAGAGCCCTCTTTGTCCCTCCGACAACCCACTCAGCCTAGGCCCTGGTCCCAGGGAGCTCGGGGCTGCTCTATCTCCTAGGGTTTGTGCCAAGGCAGCAGCCACATTGGCGTTCTGGAACGTTGGCATTCTGACTGATCATGGTACATTGACAAGTGTTCCCAAACCAGTAGAATATAAAGCAGTGGTTTTCAACTAGGGGTATGCATACCCCTGGGGATACACAGAGGTCTTCCAGGAGGTACATCAACTCATCTAGATATTTGCCTCATTTTACAACAGCAAACATAAAAAGCACTAGTGAAGTCAGTGCAAACTAAAATTTCAGACAAAATGAGAAAGTAAGCAATTATTCAGTGATAGTGTGCTGTGACGCATTTGTATTTTTATGTCTGATTTTGTAAGCAAGTAGTTTTTAAGTGAGGTGAACGTAAGACGAATCAGACTCCAGAAAGGGGTACAGTAGTCTGAAAAGGTTGAGAACCACTGAAATAAAATACAACATACCATTAATTGGATTCACTTAATGTGATGGGCCAGATGCATACACAACTCAAAGCATTGCATATACTTAAATCCATTCGTATCTCACATAAGCCCTTAAGAATGTACTCATTTTCAGTTGTAATCAATGGGATTTAAGTGCTTCTCTGAATGGCTCCACTACCACAAAGCTGCCCTTAAGTTGGCTTGTCTAGCTATGGAAAAATCAGTATGAGGTAGGTGTTAGCTACTGTAACCTTTCTCTACCCTATGTGTGCTAAAGGGAGGAGGGAGTCAGTGTCTTGGGCATCCTTGCATCACATTTGTTATAATGACTCCTATGGGGCCACAAGCAGCCAGGATGCGTTAAAGCAGCTCCAGGGGCCAGCCTGTCACAGAGCAGCCCCGGAATAAGAGGAGCACAGAAGTCACTTGAAGTCAAATTGCAAATAGCTGCACTAGCTGTCCCTCAACTGAAGCTGTGGCCCAACACTGAATATGTTTTATGATCATTATGTTAACTTACATATATTTAAGTCAAGCTTCTTGGCAGAAATGCACAGATGACTTCATTAGTTTGTGACTGTCTGAAATGTCGGTATTAGGCTTCCAGTTAACATTATAGTTATTTGCTTTTGGTGCTAGGCTGAAATAATTTACAGTAGTATGTGGAGGATGGGAGTATTGTTTTCTATTTTACATTATGGAATACTGTCTTGCATCATGTTCTACTGGAAAATATACTTTTTTAATGCTACTTACCCCTGATTTAGTATCATATACTTAGAAGTGTGTGTGCATATAACTACCGAATTATTCAGTGCAACATGAAATGAAGGGGGTTCATCAGGAATGTTTCCCCTTTCCTGGTGTGTCTGCATTAATTGTATAATCCACTGTATAATCCACATTAAAGTGCATAACGTCTCCCACCCATTGAATACAATGTAGCTATCAAGTATTTGAGTCCTAGAATGGAGTTAAAATTGGACTTGTTCTGGGGTACCAATTGTCCCACTGCACTCCAGAGTCCCTCTATGAGATGATTTAATTCCTCACTGCTGTGCCTGTGGAGTCAATGAGGCTCATTATATCGGATCACTTTACATCTAAGTGGCACAGGATGATGGGACTTTCCCAGTTGGGTGGGGGCTCAGCCCATATAGCTAGTAGTCTTCATTTGGTAGGTGGGCAGGGATTGGAGATTGTGGTCCATGGACCAATTATTACTACTTGTGCTACATTTTCACAAAAATATTTTCCCTGTCATTGAAATTCAAAATTTGCTGAGATTTAAAATTTTGAAAAATTTCAACCAGATTCACAGATTCACCAGCTTTCAGTCTCAAGGAAGCCTAGCTCTTTTAATATATTACTTTTCCATTTTGCAGCATCCTTTGTAAGAGAAACCCTGTATCAAGAACAGCCTCCCCATGTGACATTACTTAGTTCTGAAAATGTCTCATTTTTGAGACCTACAAAAGGGTTCCATGGATCATTGATGACTCACTTCACAGTCTGAGAACTACTGATATTTCGTGGGCATGAGTGATGAGGGAAAATGAAAGTTGTGTTTGTCTTTTGTCTGGTTACAATGTGTTTTTAAACCACAAAGTAGACATACATTTGGTATACAACATAGCGTCTCTTTAATTCTGATCTGGATGCCTTTAGTACTGCTTCTCTATTAGACTTGACTAATTTAATTTTATTAGGCATCAATTTTCCAAATGATTTTTAGCCATGGCCTACACTGAAAATGGATCTTTTGTTAAACTGATATTTTTCTTTCTAGTCTCGCAATGTAATTTAAAAAAAAATGCTGGTTATTTGCAGCAATGTTATGTTATATAGATGTAAGAACCTACTGGATTACTAGGGTAATTGTCTTACTAATATATGGGGTTATTTCTTACACAAACTTAAAATGTTATTTGAACTATCCATGTGTAACCCACACACCTCCCGGGTGTGGTGTTCTGTCCCATCTAGTGGCACTGAGACCACTGAGAGAGAGAGAGAGAGATGAATCTGCTCTACAGCCTTAGCTAAGAGCTATATGACTTTTAGCTCATGCAGTAGAGACTCATGCACTAAGCTCCAGAGGTCCCAGGTTCGATTCCACCCACCGACGACCGGGGTCTGTTGGTGTTACACATGTTCCAAGCCTTTCTGTTCACTTTACAGTCTTACAAAACATATGAGGACAGAAGTGACCTTAGTAATCTGTAGTTCCATAAGCTACATTAGCGACTCATAGCTTTATACCATGCTCATCTAGCTATCTCTGCCAAAAATGACTTTTGGCAGTAAAGACGTTAGTATTTGGCTTCAGCCATTTTTGGAGAGTACTCAGGTGTCATAGTTTGTAATGTGATCAGTTGTTTGTATGATTTAAATCTTGAGGGTCGAGGTACATCTTTAAAAAAATCTATCTTTTCTGCCATTAACATTGAACGGATTGATTCCGTTGGCCTAACTCCCTTACCCCACCTCCCGGAACCACAGTTAGCTTTCTGGGTGAGTGAGCTTAAGGTTGCATTTCATTATCTTACCCAATGTGGCTTTCACTTTCTGTCCACTGGCTATCATTGACTTGGAGACAGTGGGCCTAATCTTCATCTCCCACCGGTTCCATACCAGAATAACTCCATTGGCTTCAGAGGAGTTAATCCTGATTTACACCTAAATGATTGAAAAAGAATCCAGACTGCTGTCTAGATGAGTGAAATGGCTACACGTAAAATACTGCTAATGTGTGCCGTAATATATGCATCCACAGCTGTTTAATGACATTTCCCCTCCCCCAAATATACTACCATAAAAGATAAATATGCTGTTGATGTGGGAGAAAATCTGTCTGCAGTTGGCTCTCCAATGGCTCCTGTCCATCAATTATAACAGAAATGAAGGGGAATCAGCTGCTTCATTAGTTTTTTAATATTTTAGGGCCAAGGTTAGGTTTGGTGTCTCCTTTGCCCATCTCCACAAATGCTCTCTCTGCCTTATAAAGTATTTCTGGAAGTAAAACCTCCCAGTAAAGCTGAGAGAAATTCAGGATTTTTACGTCCTGGATTTGATTTCAATAATTTTATCAACATGACCAGGTTTACAAGTTTTCCCAAACTTAATACAGTAAGTATCTGTATATAGGACAGGTAATACCCTGGTTATAGGGAAGATGGCCTTTATGTAGGGTGTCCCTTTTGTATTTGGTGTCAGGCTATCATCACTGGCTGTTTTTGCTGTGTCTTTTCTTTCTCCCCAAGTCATACTGAGTTTTACATCCTTGTACTTTAATGTTTTGTGTGATTTCTGATATTTTGAGGAAGGAATTTCCAGGTGCTACTTTCTGTTTTGTAGGGTGATGTTGAATATGTCTTTGGGTTTTAATTTATCATTCAAATTTCCAGTTTAACGTGCTCAAAGTGTTCTCAGACATTCAGTGCTGCCCTTTTCACCTACAAAACTGCTTTTTGTATAAAAAACTGTGTATTCCTTTCTCTCCTGTTTGGCATGAGATCGACTGTCTGTGAGGCATGGATCTGATAGGGCTTGTGTCATAGGTCTTGACTTGACAGTAATAAAAATAAGTTACTCATGTTTCATAAAATCATAGAATCATAGAACTGGTAGGGACCTCGAGAGGTCATCTAGTCCAGTCCCCTGCACTCAAGGCAGAACTAAGTATTATATAGACCATCCCTGACAGGTGTTTGTCCAACCTGCTCTTAAAAATCCCCAATGATGGAGATTCCACCACCTCCCTAGGCAATTTATTCCAGTGCTTAACCACTCTGACAGTGAGGAAGTTTTTCCTATCCCCATGCTCTTTTAAAGTCCTGCCTTTTAGTTTTGAAGACTCCTAAGATCTTGGGAAAGGTGTAAGGTGTACTATGGTGAATGTTAAATCATTGTCTTGTACTTAACAGAGCTAGTTGTACTGTAATTCTCAGCCACAACAGCAAACTAAATGACTCATGTTTAATTCAATGGAAAGTTACTTTTTCATATTTCCTTTCAGTTCCAGCTCTGCCAAGCAGGGCCGGCTCTAGGATTTTTGCCGCCCAAAGCAAAAACAATTTTGGCTGCCCCCCCCCCCACCACCCCGTTCTTTAATTACCCCACCCCTGGCCCCGCCTCAACTCCGCCCCTTCCCTAAATCCCCAGCCCTGCCTCCTCCCCCCAGGCTCTCAAGCCTAGGAGGGAGGGAGGGAGGGAGGGGGAGAAGCGGCGCCCGCGCTGCGGCCACTTGGAGTCTCTCCCCCCCCCCCAGGTTTGAGAGCGAAACGGCCGCTCAGGATCTCCCCCTCCCTCCCAGGTTTGAGAGCCTGGGAGGGAGGGGGAGACCCTGAGCCGCCGCGGTGCGCGAAACAGCTGATTCGCGCGCCATGGCAGCAGCAGCGGAGGTGAGCTAGGGCGGCCAGGGCACATTTTTAGGGGCGGCATTCTGGCGCCGGCCATGACGCCCCTAAAAATGTGCCGCCCCAAGCACCAGCTTGTTTTGCTGGTGCCTAGATCCGGCCCTGCTGCCAAGCCTGGCCCAAGACTTTAAATAGCTTTGTTTTTGTTTTAGTTTTTTGTTTTTGTCACATGGAGAAGCAGTTTCTCTTTGGAAACTGCTCTGAAATGTTAACACAAGAAAAAGCTTGCATAAAACCCACAAAATATTGGTCTTTTTAATGATAATATTAGTTAGTTTGCTTGGGCTTTGAGTTGTTTGTTCATCTTAGAAACATCCCAACATACTGGACAAGAGAGACTGCTTGTGCAGATTTTGATTTCTGTGCTCTGGCTGCATTGCTGGTCACCACAGCTCTAATAGGAAGTTGCAAGGTACCACAATTTGGAAGTGCCATCTTCAGCTTGTATAGTATGAACATTCTTAATGCAATGGGACAAATAATTTGATGGAAAAGTTAAAAAAAAAAAAAAAAAAGAAGAATCAAAAACTCTGTCCCACTTTGAGTCCTTGCAGTGCTCACCAGGATTGCTAATTTAGTCCAGCTGCAAGATGAACTAATACTGTGCCTCATTTGCAGCTGAATATAGGCTGAATATAGCTTTCCGTTTCTGACAGGAAAGACAGTATTTTTATCATCTAGAAGTATTGCACTATTCATTATGCTGAAATTATGCATTAGACCAGCACAGTGGTGAATTCAGTGAAGCAAGTGTCTTCAGAGTTCCTAAAATGAATAGTAAGGATAGTTCTCTAATAGTCAAATTATTTATAACAACAATTGTCATTTCACTCAAGGCAACTGAGTGTGGTGAGTCTTTGTTTGGGCAGCAGGACTCTGCTTCTTTATGTAGTCTGCAGACTGCTGTGATCTTAGCAGTGAGGCTATAAAGAACAAGCATATTTTGTTACTCTTATTGTATATTTGATGTTACATACACTCTCCTTCAGGTTCAATTGATTATATGCCTTTACTCCAATAACTGGCTGACCATTAAAAAAATTCTGAATAAAGTCTAAAAGAATATCACCTGTTTTTGCTAAATGATAAGAGGAAATGTCCCTAGAACTAGATGAAGTTAACTTCACAATTATGGGAAAGCTTTTCATACACCAGGATCTTGATATCCTAATATTTGCTTCAGTCTTGGTACCTAGCTACAGTTTTATCTTGTATTAGCGTACATGTATTAATATTATTTACTTGTGTGTATGTATATCCAAATATATGGCTATGGATATATTTTCATGTATTATATATGTAATTCAAATTGTGTGATCATATTCTCTTGGTGCCTGACTTTAGTATGTCTTCCTTCTTCATGGTTTTGCAAAATACTGTTGCTTAAAGGGATACAGGCATTTGATTTTTGTAAATGATTAATTAAAAGAAATAGATCAATGTTATGATGTAGTCACAAATTTACCCAGAGATATTGTGTGTCTGTGTATAAAATTATATTTAAAACAGTTATAAGAGTCTTTCTGCTTCTCTGTTGATGTTTAGAGAGGTCTTTTGGGTAATTTTGAGAGCTGCACCATCACCAAATATCCACTCTTGCTCTTCCTCTTTTTTCTCACTTTGCACTCAGCTCCCCGCTAAATTTGAGATTCAGCTCTGCTGTTGCTGTTACTGTTATAGTCAACACCTTCTTGAAGGAATTGGGAAAGGGTTTGCACCATCAAAAACAGTGAAACTCAAACTTGGAGAAAAGAGAGAATTTTTTTTCTCTAATGTTGATTATGGAAATTTTAGGAGTTTCTTGAGCTGTAGTGGGTTTTTTTTAAGATTTTCAAGTTGACTGTTTTCTTTTTTAGGCAGTTTTTATATCGTAAGGTAACGACTCTGGTCAGTGACAAAGAAGATGCAGTGACTCCACAAGAACCTGTTCAGGTTTTAGAAAGTGGTTGGAATGACCTAATTGATAAAACATCCATATGTCAGGAAACAAAAACTGAAGATGATAAAGAGAAAAGAAACTGCAACTTCTGGAACTGAAATTATTTTAGATTTAATTTCAAAGCATTTTATTTATGTTTCTATGTCAGGAGAGCAAATTTCAGTCCTCTTCTTTGATATCTATGGCTTTTCATTGGAATTTTTAAGGAAGTGGAAAAAAAACGATCCAGGAAACTACAGGCCTGTTAGTTTTAACTCAGTTGTATGCAAGGTCTTGGAATACATTTTGAAAGAGAAAGTAGTTAGGAACATAGAGGTAAATGATTTTGGGGATAAAATACAACATTGTTTTATAAAAGATGGATCATACCAGACCAGCCTGATCTCTTTCTTTGAGAAGATAACTGATTTTTTTTAGACAAAGGAAATGCAGTATATCTAATCTACCTGAATTTCAGCAAGGCATTTGATATATTTCTAAATGGTAAATTATTAGTTAAATTAGAGAAGTTGGGGATTAATATAAGAACTGAAAGATGGAAAAGGAACTGGTTCAAGGGGAGATTGCAATGAGTCTTTCTGAAAGATGAACTCTCAGGCTGGAGGGAGGTTACTAGTGGCGTTCCTCAGCGATCGGTTTTGGGACCAATCTTATTTAACATTTTTATTAATGATGTTGGCACAAAAGCTGGGAGTGTGATAATAAAATCTGTGGATGACACAAAGTTGGGAGATATTGCCAATACGGAGTGGGACCAGAATATTATACAAGGAGAGCTGGATGACTTTGGAAACTGGAGTATAGAAATGGGATAAAATTTAATAGTGCAAAGTGCAAGGTCATACACTTAAGGATTAACAACAATTTTTAGCTATAAGCTGGGGATTTATCAGTTGGAAGTGACAGTGGAGGAGAAAGACCTGGGTGTCTTGGTTGATCACAGGATGACTACGAGCTGCCAATGTGATGTGGCCGTGAAAAAGGCTAATGCAGTCCTAGGATGCATCAGGCAAGACATTTCCAGTAGAGACAGGGAAGTATTAGTACCATTATACAAGACACTGATGAAACCTCATGTGGAATACTATGTGCAATTCGAATCTCCCATGTTTAAGAAAAATGGAACAGGTGCAAAGAAGGACTACAAGGATGATCGGAGAAATGGAAAACCTCCTGTATAAGAGGACACTCAAAGAAGGCTGAGGGGAGATATAATTGCTCTCTATAAATACATCAGATGGATAAATACCAGGGAGGGAGAGGAATTATTTAAGTTGAGCACCAATGTGGACACAAGAACAAATGGCTATAAACTGGTGACAAACAACTTTAAGCTTGAGATTAGATGAAGGTTTCTAACCATCAGAGGCATGAAGTTCTGAAACAGCCTTCCACGGGGAGCAGTGCGGGCAAAAACCTAACTGGCTTCAAGACTAAGCTTGATAAATTTATGGAGAGGGTGGTGTGGTGAGACTACCCACAATGCCATGTAGCTGATCTGTGACTGCAGATATCTCCAACAGCTGGTGATGGGATACTAGACGGGGAGGGTTCTGAGTTACTACAGAGAATTCTTTCCCACGTGTCTGGCTGTTGTTTCTTGCCCACATGCTCAGGGTCTAACTGGTTGCCATATTTGGGGTTGGGAAGTAGTTTCCCCGGGTCAGATTGGCAGAGACTCTGGTATTTTTTTTTTATTATTATTTTATTGCCTTCCTCTGCAACATGGGGTATAGATCACTTGCAGGTTTAAACTAGTGTAAATGGTGGATTCTCTGTAAATTGAAGTTTTTAATCATGATTTGAGGACTTCATTAACTCAGACAGGTTATGAGTCTATTACAGGAGTGGGTGCGTGAGGTTCTGTGGGCTGCCAATGTGCAAGAGGTCAGACTAGATGATCATGATGGTCCCTTTTGGCTTTAAAGTCTATGAGTTTGATTCATAGTACTTTAATGAAACACATCAGGGCTGGCCTTACCATGAGGCGAACTTAGGCAGCCGCCTCAGGTGCCAGACTGTGCGGGGGTGCCACTAGGACCCAGAGTGTAGAAAATTGTGTCTGCTGCTGGTGCATATGTATTCTCTCTGCTTTAGACGCATAAAGATGGTGGAGTGCTGTGCTGGAGGAAGGAGGGCACAGGAGACATATCAGGCAGGCAGGAGAAAAGGTGAGAGGGAATAACAGAAAGCAGCAGGAGCTGCAGGAAGAGAGAGGAGGAGGAGCCTCTTATGTACCTCTCTAGCACCCCCAGGAGCCTGGACTGATTAACACCAGCTTCTCAGAGAGCTTCCTGTTTCCTACTGCTTCCCTGAACCCACTTGAGGAGAACAGGCAGTCAACTGAAGTAGTAGGAGCCAGTTAAGACGCTGATAGCTTCCCTCACTCAGGGTATGTCTACACTACGAAATTAGGTCGAATTTATAGAAGCCGGTTTTATAGAAATCGGTTGTATACAGTTGATTGTGTATGTCCCCACATAAAATGCTCTAAGTGCATTAAGTCGGCGGACCGCGTCCACAGTACCGAGGCTAGCGTCGACTTCCGGAGCGTTGCACTGTGGGTAGCTATCCCACAGTTCCCGCAGTCTCCGCTGCCCATTGGAATTCTGGGTTGAGATCCCAATGCCTGAATGATGCAAAACAGTGTCACGGGGGGTTCTGGGTACATGTCGTCAGGCACCTCCCCCTCCGTCAGAGCAACGGCAGACAATCGATTCACGCCTTTTTACCTGGGTTACCTGTGCAGACAACCTACCACGCCAAGCATGGAGCCCGCTCAGCTCAGCTCACTGTCACCATATGTCGTCTGGGTGCCGGCAGATGTGGTACTGCATTGCTACACAGCAGCAGCTAATTGCCTTTTGACAGTAGACGGTGCAGTATGACTGGTAGCCTTCATTGGCGATCTGGGTGCTGGCAGATGTGGGGCTGCATTGCACACAGCAGCAGCCCCTTGCCTTTTGGTAGAAGATGGTATATTACGATTGATATCCGTCGTCGTCGTACTGCAGTGGCTGTCAATCATGGGCACCTGGGCAGACATGCTCAGTTCTATCGAACAGTCTCGATGATGTTGGCTATCAGTCGTAGTATGCTATTTTCTGCCAAGCGCCCAGTATTTTCTGCCAAGCACCCAGAAGATGCTGAGGGCTATCAGTCATGCTGCACCATCGTCTGCCAGCTTAAGATGTAAAAGATAGATTTGTTCTGTATTCATTTGCTTCCCCCTCCCTCCGTGAAATCAACGGCCTGCTAAACCCAGGGGTTTGAGTTCAATCTTTGGGGGGGGGGCATTCTGTGTGGCAGTTGTTTGTGTTTCTCCCTGATGCACAGCCACCTTTGTTGATTTTAATTCCCTGTACCTGTACGCCATGTCGTCACTCGCCCCTCCCTCCCTCCCTCCGTCCGTCAGATACTAGTTTCGTGCCTTTTTTCAGACCAGACGCCATAGCACTGGGATCATGGAGCCCGCTCAGATCACCGCGGCAATTATGAGCACTATGAACACCACGCGCATTGTCCTGGAGTATATGCAGAGCCAAGACATGCCAAAGCAAAACCAGGACCAGCTGAGGAGGCGATTGCAGCGCAGCGACGAGAGCGATGAGGAAATTGACATGGACATAGACCTCTCACAAGGCACAGGCCCCAGCAATGTGCAAATCATGGTGTTACTGGGGCAGGTTCATGCTGTGGAACGCCGATTCTGGGCCCAGGAAACAAGCACAGACTGGTGGGACCGCATCGTGCTGCAGGTGTGGGACGATTCCCAGTGGCTGCGAAACTTTCGCATGCGTAAGGGCACTTTCATGAAACTTTGTGACTTGCTTTCCCCTGCCCTGAATCGCCAGAATACCAGGATGAGAGCAGCCCTCACAGTTGAGAAGCAAGTGGTGATAGGCCTGTGGAAGCTTGCAACGCCAGACAGCTACCGGTCAGTCGGGAATCAATTTGGAGTAGGCAAATCTACTGTGGGGGCTGCTGTGATCCAAGTTGCCAGGGCAATCAAAGACCTGGTGATAGCAAGGGTAGTGACTCTGGGAAACATGCAGGCCATAGTGGATGGCTTTGCTGCAATGGGATTCCCAAACTGTGGTGGGGCGATAGATGGAACCCATATCCCTATCTTGGCACCGGAGCACCAAGCCACCGAGTACATAAACCGCAAGGGGAACTTTTCAATGCTGCTGCAAGCCCTGGTGGATCACAAGGGACGTTTCACCAACATCAACGTGGGATGGCCAGGAAAGGTACATGATGCTCGCGTCTTCAGGCACTCTGTTCTGTTTAGAAAACTGGAGGAAGGGACTTTCTTCCCGGACAAGAAAATAACAGTTGGGGATGTTGAAATGCCTATCGTGATCCTTGGGGACCCAGCCTACCCCTTAATGCCATGGCTCATGAAGCCGTACACAGGCAGCCTGGACAGTAGTCAGGACCTGTTCAACTACAGGCTGAGCAAGTGCCGAATGGTGGTGGAATGTGCATTTGGACGTTTAAAAGCGCGCTGCTGCAGCTTACTGACTCGCTCAGACCTCAGTGAAAAGAATATCCCCATTGTTATTGCTACTTGCTGTGCGCTCCACAATATCTGTGAGAGTAAGGGGGAGACATTTATGGCAGGGTGGGAGGTTGAGGCACATCGCCTGGCCGCTGATTACGCGCAGCCAGACACCAGGGCGATTAGAAGAGCACAGCAGGGCACGGTGCGCATCAGAGAAGCTTTGAAAACGAGTTTTGTGACTGGCCAGGCTACGGTGTGAAACTTCTGTTTGTTTCTCCTTGATGAATCCTCCGCCCCCGCCCCCCACCCGGTTCACTCTACTTCCCTGTAAACCAACCACCCCACCGTCCCCTCCCCCCTTCGAGCACCGCTTGGAGAGGCAATAAAGTCATTGTTACTTCACATTCATGCATTCTTTATTAATTCATCACACAACTAGGGGGATAATTGCCAAGGTAGCCCGGGATGGGTCGGGGAGGAGGGAAGGAAAAGGACACACTGCAGTTTAAAACTTTAACTATTATTGAAGGCCAGCCTTCTGATGCTCGGGCAATCATCTGGGGTGGAGTTACTGGGTGGCCGGAGGCCCCCCCACCGTGTTCTTGGGCATCTGGTTGAGGAGGCTATGGAACTTGGGGAGGAGGGCTGTTGGTTACACAGGGGCTGTAGCGGCGGTCTCTGCTCCTGCTGCCTTTTCTGCAGCTCAACCATACGCTGGAGCATATCAGTTTGATGCTCCAGCAGCCGGAGCATCGACTCTTGCCTTCTGTCTGCAAGCTGACGCCACCTATCATCTTCAGCCCGTCACTTGCTCTGTTCAACCCGCGATTCAGCCCGCCACCTCTCCTCTTGTTCATACTGTGCTGTTCTGAAGTCTGACATTGACTGCCTCCATGCATTCTGCTGTGCTCTTTCAGAGTGGGAGGATATCTGGAGCTCCGTGAACATATCATCCCGAGTCCGCCGTTTTCTCCTTCTAATCTTCACTAGCCTCTGTGAAGGAGAAACATTTTCAGCTGGTGGAGGAGAAGGGAGAGGTGGTTAAAAAAGACACATTTTAGAGAACAATGGGTACAATCTTTCACATTAAATTTTGCTGTTCACATTACACAGCACATGTGCTTTCGTTACAAGGTTACATTTTTCCTCTTATATTGAGGGCCTGCCGGCTTGGTGTGAGAGATCACTCACGCAGTGCCAGGCAACAGATTTCGGCTTGCAGACAGCCATGGTAAGCCACAGTCTTTTGGCTTTTTTAACCTTCTTAACATGTGGGAATGGTTTCAAACAGTAGTGCCCTCATTTCCCAAACCAAGCACCCGTTGGGTTGGCCATTTAAAATGGGTTTGCAATGTAAAAGGAGGGGCTGCGGTTTCCAGGTTAACATTCAGCACAAACCCAACTAACCCCCCTCCTCTCCCACACCCAATTATCGGGGATGATCACTTCACCCCTCCCCCCCACCGTGTGGCTAACAGCGGGAAGTATTTCTGTTCAGCAGAGCAGGAAGTGGCACCTCTGAATGTCCCCTTAATAAAATCGCCCCATTTCAACCAGGTGACCGTGAATGATATCACTCTCCTGAGGATAACAAAGGGAGATAAGGAATGGATGTTGTCTGCATGCCAGCAAACACCAGGACCATACGCTGCCATGCTTTGTTATGCAATGATTCCAGACTATGTGCTACTGGCCTGGCGTGGTAAAGTGTCCTACCATGGCGGACGGGATAAGGCAGCCCTCCCCAGAAACCTTTTGCAAAGGCTTTGGGAGTACATGAAGGAGAGCTTTCTGGAGATGTCCCTGGAGGATTTCCGCTCCATCCCCATACACGTTAACAGACTTTTCCAGTAGCTGTACTGGGCGCAATTGCCAGGGCAAATTAATCATTAATCATTAAACACGCTTGCTTTTAAACCATGTGTAATATTTACAAAGGTACACTCACCAGAGGTCCCCTGTGTGCCCTCAGGGTCTGGGAGCACGCCTTGGGTGAGTTCGGGGGTTACTGGCTCCAGGTCCAGGGTGATAAACATATCCTGGCTGTTGGGGAAACCGGTTTCTCCGCTTCCTTTACTGCTGTGAGCTATCTACGTTATCTTCATCCTCATCTTCCTCGTACCCCGAACCCGCTTCCCTGTGTGTTTCTCCAGTGACGGAGTCATAGCACACGGTTGGGGTAGTGGTGGCTGCACCCCCTAGCATGGCATGCAGCTCTGCGTAGAAGCGGCATGTTTGCGGCTCTGCCCCGGACCTTCCGATTGTCTCTCTGGCTTTGTGGTAGGCTTGCCGTAGCTCCTTAATTTTCATGTGGCACTGCTGTGCATCCCTGTTATGGCCTCTGTCCTTCATGGCCTTGGAGACCTTTTCTAATATTTTGCCATTTCGTTTACTGCTACGGAGTTCAGCTAGCACTGATTCATCTCCCCATATGGCGAGCAGATCCTGTACCTCCCGTTCGGTCCATGCTGGAGCTCTTTTGCGATCCTGGGACTCCATCACAGTTACCTGTGCTGATGAGCTCTGCGTGGTCACCTGTGCTTTCCTCGCTGGGCAAACAGGAAATGAAATTCAAATGTTCGTGGGGCTTTTCCTGTCTACCTGGTCAGTGGATCTGAGTTGAGTGTGCTGTCCAGAGCGGTCACAATGAAGCACTGTGGGATAGCTCCCGGAGGCCAATAACGTCCAATTCTGTCCACACTACCACAATTCCGACCCGCTAAGGCCGATTTTATCGCTAATCCCCTCTTCAGAGGTGGAGTAAAGAAACTGGTTTAAAGGGCCCTTTAAGTCTAAAGAAAGGGCTTCGTCGTGTGAACGTGTCCAGGCTTAATTCGATTTAACACTGCTAAAGTCGACCTAAACTTGTAGTGTAGACTAGGCCTCAGGCTCTGCTACCAGCCTGCTTATTTGTCCCCTTCAATTGAGTGTTGAGAGCCACTATAGCTGGCACAGAACAGCAGTCATGAGTGAAAGAAGGAAACGCCCCTCTGGGGCAGCATTCAGAAAAAGCAAGCAAGCAAAGGGAGCTTTTCTATCTAAGCAGGAAGGATCTCTCCTGAGATACATAGACACAAATGTTCATGGTGAGCCTTCCGGCCCCAGTGACGATGTGAGTGATGAGAAAATGCCTGATCTTCCAGTTAGTCAGAGTGCAGGTGACCTGGAAGCTACTGCAGCATCCATATCTCCATCTCAAAAGGATGTAACCATGCACATTCCTGAAGAAAAGTGTAGATCAGAGAAGAGTGTGATGGAGGCGCAAGAAACAGCTGCTGCTGAGTTTAGTTCCTTAAGTCTAGATGATCCAGGACTGTGGACCCACTTGAGCAGTAGCCTGAGGGACTTCCTTGTACTGCGTGTGCCACAGCAAGTGAAAAACTTCATGTTCCAAAAGACAATGAAAATAGAAGTTTCCATCCAACATATTACTGGCGTGAAATCCCCAATGGTGACAAAGTGGAGAGGCCATGGCTTATGTACTCAAAAACCCAGAATGCTGCATACCATTTTTGTTAAGTATCAGAGGGGTAGCCGTGTTAGTCTGGATCTGTAAAAAGCAACAGAGAGTCCTGGGGCATCTTTAAGACTAACAGATGTATTGGAACATAAGCTTGCATCTGACGAAGTGGGTATTCACCCATGAAAGCTTATGCTCCAATACATCTGTTAGTCTTAAAGGTGCCATAGGACTCTCTACTGTTTTTGTTGTAAAGTCTTCCAGTCTAATGTTCCAGCCACATTGGGTTCTACAGGAACAAAGGACTGGAAAAATCTGGCTAGAAATCTGGCATGCCATGAGAAGGCAGCAAATCATCAGAGAGCATTTCATAGGTGGAAAGAGCTTGAGATGAGACTAGGTTAAAGGCCACCATATATCATCAGCATCAAGAGAAGATTGTATCAGAGTCTCTTTACTGGCAAATGTTCTGAAAAGGCTCATTGCTATTGTGAGAATGCTTGCTACTCAAAACCTAGCACTGCGTGGCACTTCAGATGAGCTGTATGTGCCAAACAATGGAAACGTCCTTAAAATTGTGGAGCTGATGGCTGAGTTTGATGCTGTACTCCAGGAGCATCTAAGAAGAGTCACCACCCAATAATTGTACACACACCACTACCTTGGAAAAAACATTCAGAATGAGATCATACAGTTACTGGCAACAAAAGTCAAACAGAAGATTGTGGTAGATCTGAAGTCAGCAAGATATTACTCTGTTATTCTGGACTGCACACCTGACATCAGTCATATGGAACAAATGACTTTAATGGTGCATTTGTAACAACAACAGAACCTAGTGAAAATGTCCCTGCAATGGTGACTGTCAGAGAGCATTTTCTAGAATGTATTGACATTGATGATACTACAGGAGCTGGTATGACAAATGTGCTTCTTAAAAAGCTGGAAGATACAGGAATTGCAATAGCTGACATGAGAGGTCAAGGTTACGATAATGGTGCCCATTGGCCTGGGATGGCGAACTGTGGCCAGTGGGAGCCACTATTGGCCGAACCTGCAGATGCGGTAGGTAAACAAACCGGCCTGCCCTGACAGGCTGTGTGCCAAAGGTTGTCAATTCCTGTTCTAACATTTCCTATAACAGTTGCCAGTAGAGAACGCAACTTCTCCAACTGAAGTTAATAAAAAGACATCTACACTCCACAATGACACAGGAGAGGCTGGTCGGCCTTGCAACCATCTCAATAGAGTATGAGCTGGCCCAGACTGTGGAC
Source organism: Chrysemys picta bellii (assembly GCF_011386835.1). Taxonomy (NCBI): domain Eukaryota; kingdom Metazoa; phylum Chordata; order Testudines; family Emydidae; genus Chrysemys; species Chrysemys picta. The sequence goes on from NC_088800.1 coordinate 59,908,357, forward strand.
CTTCAGGAAGTAGTTCAGCTCTTTGCAACCAAGAAGGCATGAAAAGCACCACTTTGATTATTCAAACAGATAAAAATGCCAGTGTTCACTATCCAAACAAGAAAAGTTACATTTGCTGTTCAAGCATTTTAAAGTTAAGTGTTACTTAAATTTTTTGAACAAGGCATTTTAAGTTGTTAATTCTCCTTTATTGGGGTAGGTAGCAGAGTAGTACCATGAGAGGAGTAGAACAGGAAAAAGGCAGAATTGAGACCTTTCAAAGTTTTGGCCCTTGTGACGGGGATGGGGACGTCATTTGAACTCCCCGCCTCAGGTGCCAAAATGTTGTGGGCCGGCCCTGAAACACATAGTTGCATTTGCTAATATTTCTCACAGTAACCATACAGTGTTTACAAGTTCCTGATATGTGTTCTTAGTTTCTTTCTACATAAAAGTGGTGTCTCTGAAGAACCTTCTCATGTTAAAATAGTCTCATATTTTGTATGCAGTCTTTGTGCCATGGCAACTGATATACTATTTCTGAATTAAATGTGGCTTTTCTTGTCATTGCTGGATGGAGGGGGCTTTGCTTTGCTTTGCTTTATAAAGGGGTCAGATTACTCCTCACCTGCTTATCCCTTCTGTTGACAGAAAAGCTTCCTCAGCAATTCCTCTTTTTAATTAGTTGCATGACTCAAGTCCTGCACGTCTGCATATATCATGATATTAAAACAAAAAGATGTGCTTTCATTCTGAAGACAATGGTTTTTTTTTTAAATGAGATGACTGTATAACAAAATAGCTGAAAGAAAAAAAATATTGTGCTCTTTAGAATGATATGATATAATAGACCAAATTAATTCACTGTGTTACTGCCATTGACCATTGAGTTACACTATGGATGAATTTGATCCAGTGCTGTTTGAATAGTATGAAATGAACTGTCATGTCTTCTCAAAACTTGAAAATATCCCCTTGGCCCAGGGAAAGGCTTGTGTCATGTGCTCAATAAGTACAAATTTAGTGAGCTTGGGGGTGGATAATTTGATATTCACATTTCTAAGAAGACATTTGGAATATAGTTTCTCTTTTACCAATGCTTAGAATGCCTGGAATGGTCAGTACAGGTCCTCCTGTGAAGTTTCTTTCAAATTGCCCAGACACTTCCCTTTGACCTGGCTACGCAAAAGGGAAAGGCAATGGCCACCTAGAACCTAAGAAAATTCACTTATTACTTGTGTTTTAACAATATCAGGAACTGCTTTGGAGGGACCCACAGTCTTCTACCAGCAATGGGGAAACCAATGGCAGAATAGCAGCTGAAAACCTGTTAATGCCAAGAGAGAGTTCAAGAAAAACATTAATGATCCAAGAGACACAAGATCTAGACCTGAGATTTCCTTCTAATCTCAACCACTATAGTAGAGGCTAGTCACATCCTATATATATTCTGAACCTTCAGCCACCCTTGACTGGCAAAGGACTTCATTTCTCTCTATAGCTGACAATCCTGTTGTGTCAGCGCTTCCCCTTTCTCGCTATTTTACACACTAAGGGGATGATTTGTCCCTTTGATGTGAAGGGTGGGATTTTCAAAAGCACTTGGCACTCACCTAACTCTGCTTACACTGAAGTCAATCGTAAAATTTCCATTGGCATCAATGGGAGCAGAAGCCCTACCCAAAAGATATAAAAAGAAAGCTATAAAAAAAGCTCTGAAATCTGAATACTTCCATTTTTTAAAACTTATTTGTTGATTGTGGGGTGGGAGTTTTGATTATTTTCACACTGTATTGTCATTATATATTATCCTATTTAGGTTAAACCAGTCTGTATTTACTAGTGTATATTTTTATGATACTAGATCCCAATTTAACATATAGCACATAAGTCCAGTGTAGTGTTGCACTTATAGAAAACATTACTATCACAGTATCATCTGAGGGTATATTTGTCAAGTTACATTTTAAGAGCAGGTCTGATAGCATACTGTCAGGGGGGCATGGGCCAAGGACTGCTGTTGGGAAGATGGAGGTTCTGGGCCTCCCTACAGTGGCCTATGCTCCCTAGGTGGTTCTTACCACAGCCCAGCTTTGACTTCGGCCTGGCCAGGGTGCGGGGCCTCAGAGGGAAGAGGAGGAGCACGGGCAGAGCCATGGAGGGGGCAGGGCTCCTGCATGTGTTCCGTTTTTGTTTTTTGAAAAGGTGGTCACCCTCTTTGCACACCTCCCCAGAATATTTCTGTAGTAGTGAATAACTAAATGTTTTCATCTGCTTCAATCTGAGGTCTAGAGACAGATCAGAAGGTTTATGTATGTGTATTTTTCCCTGCAGATATCAGAATGCAAATGTTGTCACTGCCATTATTTGTATTGTGATATCGCACAACAGCCCCCAACAGGACCAAGGCTGCAACGTACTATGCAGACACACTGCTATACACAGTCTGTACTCTGAAATTCCCCTGACCTCATTTAAAACAAAAGACAACAAGCATGACAAACATAGGAGGGAAAGAGGATGAGAGGATGGAAAAGATCACGTGGTTGCATAGGTTTGCTGTTGCCCAGTTATATCATTTCAAATCATCTGAAGTTATTAACTTTTTCCTTTAATTAAAAAAAACAACTAGCCTTTCTAGTGCATCATCTAGCCATCACTGGTTAGCAGTTACTTGTGGATGTGTCAGCACAAAAGTTTATTTAGGAGGCATTATGGATTAATTCATATATTAACATGAGCTGAATCATCTATTGATACAATTGCCTATCTTATCAGCCACTCGACCTTACATGAATACTGTCTGATTATGATTTCCAGTGTAACATGGGTATACTGCCAACTCCAACCATTCAAAATTAATGAGTTAAGCTTCCAAAAATCATGAGAGTTGGTTAAAAATGATGGGATTTTAAAGAAATAAATGTTCAATTATTTTCATTTTCATTCTAGTTTTTGAGTTTTAGGGTTAATACTTTTTTAAACCTTTTCTCCACTGGAAAAATGACAAACATAATGAGACTTGCAGGAAAGTCATGAGGTTGTCAACACTGCATCAACAAATACCCAGCGAAAATGCAGTGGCAAAAATGTGTCCTACCATACCTACTACAAATGGCAGCATTTAACAGGTTAAACACATTCCTTGCAAATACATAAGGCAGATTTAGAACCTGGAATACAATACTCTTGGTTATTACCTTTTAATGTTTACCCAAAAAATATTAAGATCAAAATTAAGATTTGCCTTTTCCTTGCCAACCAGTTTGAAGTAATTAACCCTCATGCTTAGAAACACAAGGACTCTATGACTGTTATTAAATTCTCATAAAGAGTCCATTAATATTAAAATTGCTTCAATCTCAGACTGAATGTATTAATGACCTTACATAGTGTCAATATAAACCCTTGGTGTGGTAAGATGCTTAAAATGCATGAAATGAACTGAGTTAAGTCAAATGTTTAACCATCACATTTTTATTAAAGGAACTGACACCTTCAGTTTACATTTTTTTTACATAACAAACTAGTTCACATTTATTTTTTATGTGTTTTATTTATTTACTTGTCTTCCTTATATCCATTTTCCCTGTTTCTATTCATCAGCAGTGGGGTTTTCTAAAATGTTCAGTGATTAACCCAATAAAAACAGTTTTCCAAAATCAGTTTTATATGATTTATGTCTTTTGCATTCATGTCAGTAATGCAGAAAAATAGTTCACCTGACTGCCAGTCTTTTCATAATCCACAGACTCTAACTGCTTCCTCCCACAGTCTGCCCATCACGATCTGCTAGCTCTCAGTCCATCTGCATAGAAAAATCCTGAACAAATGCTAACTAATCATATCATCTTTACAAAGTATTATGACTTATTTGTATTGCAGTAGCACTTAGGAGTTCTAGTCTTGGAGTAGGACCCTATTGTACTGGGTGATGTCCCAATACAGAGCAAAAAAATGGTCCCTGCCCCAAACAAGTCACAATCTAAGTAACTGATGCTTACCCCTCCCCACCTAGTAGGAGAGCCATCACCCACCCATCCCCTATTTCCAGTGATGCCTGCTGGTAGGTGGTAGAGCTCTCCTGGTACCACCGCTGCCTTTGGCCAATGCGTGGAAACTCCACAGGTTGCTTTGACTGAAGGCTGGGAAGTGCGGCTGTCGAAGCCCACAGCATCACAGTCTGTTGCAAAAGAGAAGAGGGGTAGTTACTGAATGAAAACAGAAAACGTAGATGTTCCATTTTCAGTCTTCAAATTTCCAGGACAGAGTGCCAAAACCAGGTTTGTCTGGGGAAGGAAATGGGGCACCTGGTCACTTTAACTTAAGCAAGCATTCTAAGTGGTTTGTCCAGTATCTCTAATACCTTTTCCTTTATACATACATTAATGGGACCGTGATTTACAATATCTGTAGTGCTACACAGCATTTTGGATCCAATCTGCTCTTCTACTTGTACAATTACGGTACAAGGCTTTGTAGTAACAGTGTTGAAGTTTCCTTCATGGTTAAAGAGTTCAAATCCTTGCCAGCAAAGGAAGAGATAAGATCATAAGACCTGCCATACCAGGTCAGACCAGTGTTCTGTCTAGCCTAGTGTCCTGTCTCTGACAGTGGCCAGTGCCAGATGCTTCAGTGGGAATGAACAGAGCAGGATAATTCTGAGTGATCTCCTGTTATCCAGTCCCAGTTTCTGGCAGTTGGAGGTCTGGGGATGCCCAAAGCATGGGGTTGCATCTCTGACCATCTTGGCTAATAGCCATCAATCCTCAATGAACTTACCTAATTCTTTTTTGAACCTAGTTATACTTTTGACCTTCACAACATTTCCAGGGAATGAGTTCCACTGGTTGAGTATGTGTTCTGTGAAAAAGATAGCTTTGGTTATCTTTTGTTCATAAGATCTGATCTTGAAATTGGTGTCATAGCTCTCATTAACTAAAGATCTGGGTAAAATTCACCTCTTTACTGAGGATCCATACAATGTATATGCACCACGTACATCTCATTTTAATCCCTAACCCCCCCAAAAAACACAACACTTAGAAGGTGTTTACTATGTTACACAATTTTACAGGGTGGAAAACTGACACAATTGTTAAGGGATTTGTTTGATGTTGAAGTAGCGGAACTGGGATTAGAAATCAGGAGTTCTTGGATCCCACACCTGTAGTGCTCATTTCACTAGATCATGTTGTTATCGCTGATTATTATTTGTATCACTCTTTCACCTAGGAGCCCTGGTCATGGATTAGGACCAAATTTTGGTAGGTGTTAGACGAACCTAGAACAAAAAGGCGTGTTGCCATTCAAGTATTAACAATGTTGTCCTTATGAATCTCCCATCATAATAACTAGCTATAATGTTGAGTCATGGACACGGTAATTTGCAGGATGCTTTTTGTGACTTATTCTCAAAATGTAACATTTTTGTCTATGCTTGAGTTGTGCAATTGTCTTTGGAAAGATCAGAAGTAAATATGAGCAAAAGTGGACTTGTTTGAAGAAAGAAAAGGAAGGAAATCACTAACAATAAGTGAGATCCAAAGCCCTAAGTTTTCATCACAAAAATTAAAATGATTTCAATGTGAGTTATATGGCTATAATTCCAATGCATCGACAGAAAATAGAGTCCTAAATGACTTAATAAAAACAAAACAAGCAAAAACCCAAACTGCAATGTATTGTCAATTTTTATCTAGTAATTAACATTCACTGTTAACAGTATACATTCTCATCATATTTTGTTGATTACTTCATTTTCCTGAGATTTTGAATAGTTATCATAAACCATAACATATTTTTTAGGTTTGAAGTATATCAGAAAATATAAAACTTAGCCTTCAAATCACACCTTCAATCTTGCAAAAATGTAGGTGGTAGAATTAATGCAGCTCCCCATTAGTATCAAGAGTTAGTTCTCAGTGCAGGTTAAAAGATTTTAACATCATTTTCATAAATGCCTCTTGAAAAACTAGTGCTTACAAAAACCTTATTAAATGTTTAAACAGACACTCTGGAGGATTCTTTTTAACATTATTGCTAACTTATTCTAATAGTGTGGAACCAAGACTTCTAAATGTTATCTTTCACACATTTTATGTAGCATTCTATTTTGCTATTAATTACTGTACTTCTGTTTATGAAAATTGATGCTTTTTGTTAATTTCTTGGGTGCCACCTCTTTGTGTGGCAAATGATGATGTGACAGTGATTGGTTGTGGGGAAAAATAGGAGCTTAGATTACTGTACCATTCTTTCCTCCTGATATAAACACAATACAGTATTTTAACATGGCAGCAAAAGAGCTAAATGAATCTTAGTTTTTGAAACATTTGCTTCAGGATTTTTTTTAGGTTATTTTTCTAAGTTTCTGTCACTTTTATTTCAAAACCAGTCCTGTTACAATCTTCTACTATATCCTGGTTATCTTCTGAATTGATAACTTGCTTCTTCCAATGCCAGAGTCTCGGTAACCTAGAGACAAGGAGAATCTGGAAGTATAATACTTAGACTAATAAAAATGAAGTAGCATTGGGTGAACTTGAGGAGGTTTTGACACTTCCTATGTTCTCCTCTTTTTGATTGTGATCCTTGTGATCCTGATGAAACACTAATTAAAGATTCAAAATGTGATGGTAGCCATAGCTTTGCAGATGAAGTAGGGGTTAAATCCTACAAGACACTAAGTACTCTGGCTACTCCAGTGAAATACTTAAGTATATGCATCACTTTAGCAAGGCTTTTGACACAGTCCCACATGACATTCTGATAGGTGGACTGGAGAAATGTGGGCTTGGTGGAACTGCCATTAAGTAGATACATACTTTTTTAAAGAACCACAAATAAAGAGTAACTATTAATGGAATGATGTCAGAGTTGAGAGACGTCTCAAATGGGGTTCAACAAGGACCTGTACAGTGTTGTTTAACATCTTTATTAATGACCTGGATGTAGAAATAGAGAGCATGCTGATCAAAGTTTCAGATGACACAAGGCTGGGTGTGGGGGGAGGTTGCCTACACTTTGGAGCATAGAGCTAAAATTTGGAGGGATTTTGATAAATTGGAGAACTGGGTTAGAGACAACAACATGAAATTCAACAAGGACAAATGTAAGGTGCTACACTTAGGAAGGAAAAAGTTCCTAACTGTCAGGGTGGTTAAACACTGCAATAAATTGCCTAGGGAGGTTGTGGAATCTCCATCTCTGGAGATATTTAAGAGTAGGTTAGATAAATGTCTATCAGGGATGGTCTAGACAGTATTTGGTCCTGCCATGCGGGCAGGGGACTGGACTCGATGACCTCTCGAGGTCCCTTCCAGTCCTAGAATCTATGAATCTATAAGTTAGCTCCATGAGTATTCCCATGGACTTCTGTAATATTATTCACATGCTTACCATTAAAGGTGTGCTGAAGTGCTTTCTGGTTTAGAGGCAGAGTCCTCCAAACTTTTCAAGTTCACCGATGCTAGTACTTTATTAGTTTAAATATTTCTGGATTACAAAGGTGATGGTGCATTGTTTGTTTTCTATGTATGGTTTATAAATACAGCTTTGTCAGAATGTTCTGTAGAAGGAAGATAAGTCATCATTTGCTGAATAGTACCCAAACGGTGATTTTATTTTAACTTTTTTCATATTATAATTGTAGTGGAATATTCAACATGTATTGTTGGACTGATTATGAATGGAAATTTATAATAATATACAGCTGCTCTAAAATTTCATTAACAATTTTCTTAGTGGGAAATTAATTAGTTCAGGAGAGAAAATAAATCATTGGAGGTGAAGGAAAATTGATTTTTACAACACCCTTCGCTTGTTTCACTCTTAGTAGAATTAACTGCATTAGATTCTGGGAGTGTTTATGGGTATTATAAAACATTTAAATCTTGATGTATTAAGGTTCTTGAGTGGCTCTCACGCATTAGTAAGAGAATTATATTACAATTAGTCTTGTTATCAATCTCCGTGTCTGGCACATAGCTAAGGAAATGGCTGTTTTATCCACATCAAAATCATAAATAGAACTTCATTATCTGATACTACAAAAGAATGGATATTGGCAGTAAGAAACTCTGACACTTGGAAACAATGCAGGAACTTTAAAAAGCAAAATTTATGTAAATAGTCATAAATGTATACTGGAAGTCATAAAGTGCATTCAGAATCTTAATAGAATTCATAAACACTTGAGTTTCATAGCTGTATTGGTACTGTTTTCAAAGTGTCACAGGCACTGAGCAGTGGAGAAGAGCCACAAGAAATGCAGTCAAAATGAGTTTTCTTACCTTGCTAAGCATGCAGAATTCCTTCTAGCTATTGTGAGGGTTATATTGGCACACCAAAAAGAAAGGTAACCATCAGGTTTGTGAATTTTTCCCCTAAATCTAAACAAATTTGATGGGAGAAAGTTTAAAAACAACTGCACCCTGCAAAAAATAAAATAAAATCCAAAGCAAACCAAAAAAACCCAACAAATAAATGAAATGAAATGAAACACAGCACACATATTCTAAATGCTTCAACCATAAAAATGCACACGTTAAGTGGGAGTATGTTTTTCTTGTCCTTTCCCTATCCAATTGGTGCTTGTATCCACTGTCTGGTAGTTTCTTGTCTTGCTCTAACTGTCTTCCATTAATGCCAATGATGAGGCTTTTAAGATTTTCCCTTTAGTTTTCTTTTTTCTCTCTTTCTTCATTTGCAGCCTCTGAGAACAAGAACTCTTAGTTTAAATTGATCTAAGCATATGAAGGGTGGAGAGCTTTAGACATTTCTTTAAATTGCTCATTTGGGGCTATATTAAAAGCAATGATGTTAGCATAAAAGAAGGTGCCAACTTTCTTATCAAGTTTAAGTTTTTATTTTCAGTTGTCCCTCCTGCTACTTCCTCATGGTCCAGTGACAGAGGATCTGATTCTGTCAGCCTTGGTATTTAGTGATACCTTACTACACAAATATACCTTTTGGGTTCAGTGGGACTGCTCACAAAGTAAGTCAATGCATAGTCTGAGAAAGAATGATGGAACGGTTTTTGAGGCTGATCAGAAGTTGCTTCTGAATTAAGCTGATGTTGGGCATACCACTGGAAGACCTAGAAAATGGATTTATGTTACCAACGTGACTGCTGTTTTAGTGACGACAATGACATTAAAAATTTCTCACTTGTAAGACCATCAAATGCATCCACGTTAATGTTCTGCACTTTTAGTAATGAGCACATATCTTTTCTATCTTGCCAGCAGGGAACGCTAAAAATATTTAAATGTTATTTAAGAATTATGTTTTCATTATTTCACCCAAATCTCAATAGCTTGCTTAGTACCACTTCCTTCAGCTTCAGGCATGTTCGGTCAGGTACTGGAGTACCAATTAAACAGTAATCATACATTTACTGTATTGATCAGCAGTTTTCACATTTTCTAGTTAGTATGAGAAACCACCATCTAGTGAATTCAATAATATGAAGGACAAAGACTGTAAAATGAGCAGAGCTACTCAGTTTTAAATACAATAGAACCATCTTTGCAGATGCCGTGCATACCTTACAGAAGTTTTATCTGGCTTAGCAAACCAAACTGCCCCAAAATAGTTCACAACACTATCTGCTCTTTTCCATTCACTTCACTGATTGAACCTACTAGCCATAGGCTTCTTTCCAGTCACCAATTATACCTAGTGTTGTTCTTCCTGTCTTGAGTTCTAGAACATTATTTCCTAATAGATATACTACGTATAACAAAAACATGATATACTTATCACTTTTCTTTTAATTTTTTAGAATATTTAAAGTTTCCTTTCACAGACTAACTTCCAAACATGATTTTTGTTTAAGTACATTCTTCAAAGTGACACCATTTTTTAAAAATCCTGTAATATTTCTAAAACCCCATCTAGTTTTTTCACAAACCTGCAAGTAGACACCAATATTTAACCCTGTATCTTACTTGAAAAAATACTCAGAGTGGGAGTTCTGCAGTGATTTCAATGAGAGCAGAATCAGGTGTAATGTCCCCTCTATCCTTGATTAAAAAGATATCAGAGTACTGCAGCATGCTGATCTTATTAAAATAAATAAAACCATTTTGCTGAACTGCTTATATACTCTCATTTATGAAATTACAATACATCTACCAAGTCCAGGGCCAGCTCCAGGCACCAGCCTGGCAAGCAGGTGCTTGGGGTGGCCGCTTCGGAGAGGGACGGCACGTCCAGGTATTCGGCGGCAATTCAGCGGACGGTCCCTCACTCCCGCTGGGAGCAAAGGACCTTCTGCCGAATTGCTGCCGCAGATCGCGATCGCAGCTTTTTTTTTTTTTTTTTTGGCTGCTTGGGGCCATATACATATAATTAAACATATGACTATCAAAGCTCTTAAACTTGCCATTAACAATTCTTCATGTTCTATTTCAACATTATACATCAGTGATTGTTATTCTGTGCTACCCTTTATCTAATAGAAAGGGGAGTTTGGAGAGCACATTAGGATTCTTTAATGTCAACCTTACTTATCATCTTTATTTTTTTTTAATTCAAAGTCCAGTTTTATTTGTGACTCAGGACAAAAAAAACCGTAATTAGAATTTTTCTTGTGAATGCATTTTGAAGAGTGCCTCAGTTTTAGGGCCTTGATGTATAGTTGCTTTTCATGGTATCCCAACATATACTTCATTCGCTTACTGATAATTAGGCTTGGAAAGATTAAATTTTTATTGGTAAATATCTGTAAATGTCAATTTCACCAGGCACACAAAACTGGCCAAAAATATTTACATCATTAAACATTGAAATTTACAGATAGGCAGAGTACGAAAAAACCTTGCTAGAGAACTTTTTAGAGTTTGATTTAAGCATATTTACTTTGATATTTTGGCATGTTGTTGACAATTTGTGTTTTAATGGTTATATAGATTTAACTCTTTTCATCTCAGAGTCTATTGTCATTGAATGATTGATCCCTACATTGTCCCATAATTTCCTGCAAATGTGAAAATTTAAATTGATAAAAATGGGGGAATGCTTAAAATAAGCATAATTTTTATCCAGCAAAATTATAAGAAAAAAAAATCAAATTCATCCGAGCCTGGTTATAATGTATCTCTGAAATTTTAAACTATTCATAATTAAAAATTTATCACATAATTAAGGAGTGAAATATTTATATATTTAAAATATTTTAACAGAATTACTATTCTTATTTTGTTAACAAATGACTGCAGTGAGCGTTCATAGGATTGTCTGTGTAGCCTAAAGAGTTGCTTTCTAGAAAACTCTGAAAAAAGGTCTGTTGTACAGTTCTCTTAGTGAGTCTGTTCTTTCTAAAACATTTACAGCTGAAATGTTGTCATGGTAGTTAAATTCTTAAAAGCTCCTTATTTATCTTACTCTTTGGACTTTACATCATTTTTGTTCATGCAAAAAAATCAAGGATAGTAATACAGTTAAACTTTATCTTGTGTACGATGACAATGAGAGGTGTGAAAACATATTCAATGTCCAAACATATTTTTGTATGAGCCCACTTCAAAATACAGAACTTTAAATTTTTAAAGAAACTATTGTTTTTGTATGAAAGTCATATTCACTTGGAAAATATCAGAAATGTAAAATTTCAGTTTTCAGACACACTAATTCATTTAAAAAAATGAACATCTCTTTTAAATGTTTGAGTTTTTGATTTAAGACAAAACCACTGTATTTTCAATCAAAACACTGATTTTTTTTCCATACTGAAATGAATTAAAAGGTATCTTACCTTGCAAGAGGGTTATGTATTTCTAGTGGCAATACAACACAGGTGAACCCCATTGACGCTAATGCCTCCCATAACCCGCAGCCTCAGAAGGTGTCTTTATCTGGACCAGCTGGCCCTTTTTAAGGAATGCAACTCCCCTACCCTTAGGGGGATAGATATCAAGTTTGAAAAAATTGGGACACTTTTTTGGGGGATGTATAATTGTGTATATAAGATGAAGCCCTAATATTGGGACAGTCCCGATAATACTGGGATGTCTGGTCACCCTACCTCCATTCCTTGAGAGCTGGAAGAGGAGGGTTATGTGGTTGATTCCTATTGTTGGAGAGAAGGGGGAAGCATAAACCTACTGGCTCCCTAGCGCCCAATGGGGAGGGCTTATAAAATCAGAACAAACTCTTTTCAAAGAGGGCACAGAACACAGCAGAAGTGATTCCACCATGAACCATGTTTGATTTTGGCACAGCAATCATTAGCAGAAGTGTCATTTAAATTACCCACTGTTCTTTTGAAATGTCCAGCAATGTTTAATGTTAAAGCTAAGCATAATGAATACATAAATAAACAAATTTATCTTTAACAAATGGCAGTTTAGAAGTTTGAAAATATTTCTTGAGCATTTTGTCTCTTTTCACCTGATGAAAATAATTCTCCTTTTCCTAAAATGTTTCTAGTGGGGATAAGTTTAACAGGACTCGTTTTGTTTAATGCCTTGCTTGTACATCATCATGGGTCTCAAAATAGTTCAAAAATCAATTTTCAATTATTTCACACCTGTACCACACTAATGATGAAAATTAATATCCTTCATGAATGAAAAGCATAGTTTTGAAGAAGTGCTATAGACAAGCTCATTGAGCTGATTTTTTCTCTCTCTCAATTATTATATCATTTTGCTAGACAAGCAAAACTCTGTTAGATGACATCACTGTTATCCTTTAATCTGTAGGAATGAGATATATTTCAGAAATGGAGCAAGGTCTCCTAATCCCTTTTTTTTTACCCCTATGATGGGTTTCAGCTAAACTGAGGTAAGGTATCTTTTTTGTTTACTCTGCGGTAACGGTTGTAACTGGGCAAAACAGCTGACCAACTTTTCTTAAATATTTTTGCAAAAATAGGACCCGATCCTACCATTGCAAAGTTGTAGATGGACTCATGCAGAGCCCCACAGAGGTCAGTGGGGCCCCATGCAAGTGCAGTAGTCTTCAGGCAGTTGAAGGATTTGTTTATTAGGGCTTTTCTATACTGGCAAGTTTCTGCGCAGTAAAGCAGCTTTTTGCACTCGTGTACACACTGCCAAGCCACTTTGTGCACAGAAACTCCTCAGTTGCAGCGCTGCAAAAAATCCACCTTGATGAGAGTCGTAAGGCTATTTGCACAGAGGCTCCGGCGCTCTATTGCCAGTATAGACGCTTTATTGCTTTCTGCGCTGTAATTGGCCTCTGGAACTCTCCCATAATGCCTCAAGTGACCACTCTGCTCATTGTTTTGAACTCAGCTGCCCTGGAGACATGCAGCCCTCCCCTTTCAAAGCACCATTTCTGACAGCAGTTGTGTGTTGTGCAGATCTGCTCCGGGACATAAAGCAAACTATTAATGTGCAATGCTCAAGCTGTTGAACACAGAGGCAGGGGTGTGTGTGTGTGAGAGAGAGGGAGAGATATTTCTGTGCAGAGAGCCCAGGGAGGGAGACGGGGGCTGATGTCGGGGTTTCCCCCTCCCCCTCACCTCAGGACTGGTTGCTTCCTGCCGCTGTCTGAACTTACAAGACAGCATGCTGACACACACTCTATTCCCCAAAACACATTGTCTCTCTCCTCCCCTCCATACACACACACACTCCCTGTCACACCTCTGCCCCCTCCCACAGTTCAGTTGAAAAGCAGCTGGCAATGTACTAGGACACCCATGGAACAATGGGACTGGGAAACTTGCATCATGTGACGCTGTCTGCCCCATGAGGCGTTGCAAACCTTTCCCAAATGACCCTGCAGCCAGTTGCACAGTAGGATAGCTACCACGATGCACTGCTGTCTTTGCTGTTGCAAGAGCTGCTAATGTGGATGCGCTTAATTCCAGCGTTTTAATAAAAGTGGTATAACTTGTGGTGCAGAAACTTGCCAGTCTAGCCTACCCTTAGTTTCATATGGTTTGATATCCCCTTATGAATATCTGGCACTTGTTAGCTGAGTTCCTTATTCTTATCCTTGAATAATAGCTCATCTCCCTCTGTTTGACTTCCATATTCCTGGCAAAACATGCTAGTTTGAAGTGCTTTCCAATCATGCAGTTAAAGAATATTTTGATTCTATGGAAGTACAAGCAATATGTTCTCTCTGTAATAAAACTGCTAGCTTGATTAAAAACAGTGATTTCTACCAAGAAACAACTAATTACATTGATAGCACATTAACAGAATATGTAACTTGAGTAGAAATGCAACAATAAATCAAGTAAAGTAATTATATAAATTGAAGCATCTTATTGAAAAGTGGGATAACAAGTTGTCTGAAAAGTGTTATTTATTTCATACCAAGCTAATATTGTAAGAGCAAACAGTAGGGCAGGTGAAGTGCATCAAAATATTAATTATACGGGTTCATCTTGTGGCTTATAATAAATGTTCATTTACTGCCTCTCTTCTAGGGAATTGTTGAAATAAGTTAACAGCATAACATTTTGAATTATTCAAAGGTATCTGAATTACTGCAGGTGGGGCTAAGTGACACCCAGGAAATGCTTTGATATGTAAACAACACAGACATGCTTTATGAAATCTCCTGCTTGGTTTTAGAATTTTAAAAAAGTTTCTTATTGCACCTGAGCTAAGATTGCTTGAATCATGCCTTTATAAGTACATTTTCTGAACTACAAACCATTGTATAAGAAGTTTGAAAAATTGTTTTTACCTATATTGTGGTTTTATGGTATAGATTTTGCTTTTCAAAAATGGAAAAGTCATATGTTTTTAACCTTCTTGTAAGATTCTCTGATCATTCTATAGATTTTGCTTTTCTAAAATGGAAAAGTCATATGTTTTTAATCTTCTTGTAAGATTCACTGATTATTCTATTAGGTTTACGAAACATGTTAGCAGATAAACATGGGAATTGCCACGCTGAATCAGACTAATTGTTTATCCAGCCAAACATCTTTATCTTTCCATAAACAGGTGACACAATGTCATTTTAAGACCTTTCAACCAGATTAGACCATGCCAGCTTCCTCAAAAATGGTCCTATATTTCCATCTTGGGGCGGCAAAGAGGGGTGGCAGGGTCACAGATTCAGTATGTGGAATGCAAGGGCATACACAGGAATAAAAATGTGGCCTCTTTTGGAGGGGCACGTTCTGCACCCCCCACAGCCGGAGGAGCTAGCTCTCCCCCCTCCCCTGCCCCCTTCCCCGCATAGCCAGAGGAGCTCGCTCTCTCCTGGCAGTGGGAGGAGCTGGTTCTCCACAGCCCTAGGATTGGTGGAGCTGGCTCTCCTCCCCACCCCCGCAACCAGTGGAACTCGCTCTCCCCAGCAACCGAAGGAGCTGTCATCTCCTGCCCCAGCTCAGGTTTGGAGGAGCTCACTCTCCTGGTTCCAGAAGATTTCTGTGCCCCCACTGAATGGGAGGGTCATGCTCCTGCTTGCCCCCCCCCCCCCGCCCCCCACGCATGCCCCTGAAGGAATGCAAAACGTTGAATATGTTTTTAAATTGGTTATTTAAGTAGGACTTTTCCAAATGACGCTCTCTAAGAATGGCCTAATTCAAATCTAATTGGGCCAAGCTGTATGGCTCCAAGGTAGGACTTGCACCTGATATCTCCAAAGACATTGGGGGAAGGCACTACAAGGCTCAGTAAGTTAAGTTCCCAAACTGAAAGAATCAATAGTAAGGCTGAGAGGCCTTGCCTTTCACGTCAGCAAGCATCTGATGGAAGACTAACATTTCAGAATCTCCAAGACCTTTGCCTTCAGACGTGGAAGTCATGATGTGCTCACCCTGCACCCCAAAGAAGTCCATTAGCGAGAGCACTGTCCCAGTAGCCTGTTTGGCTCCCTGAATGCAGTCCCAGCACCTGCTGTATAAAAGTCCAGAAGATTGAGAGAGCTGAGGAGTTTGTGAACCCCCTCTCAGCTTCAGTATATTGTCTTTCCTTTTTTTATTTTTTTTGTCTTTTGATTTTATTATCTGTCCCAGCCTTTTTATTTTTTAGGATTTGAAATTGTAGTGGTGTGCATAGGTGTGTGGAAACTCACCAGCAAAGCCCAGATAAAAAGGTACCATAAAAACAAAGTTCCCCAGATTTAAACAACCCTTACTATCATCTCATAAAATTATTTTATACAGCATGTTTTGTGTCTAAAAATCCTGAGAGATTTGAGGTTATCCTTTGCAAATTCTGATAAATTATAGTTGTCAAACTTCTGCTTATCAAGAGAGCTCCAGCCCTGTTTGCAAGCTTCTTTAGGGGATGTCTTCTTTTAAATCCACTTCAATTTCTAGTTCTACTCCCAACCCCCCTTTAAGGTTGCTGGTTGTTTATGTGCTCTCTGCCTTATGTCTTCACTGCAAAAAAAGCTGTGTTTTTACATTCAGATATGTAACTTGATGTACCTATCTTGATGAAAAAGTTTAGTGAAGGGATGGCACAGATAGTTTTTACCTTGATGTAGCTAATTAAAATTAACCCTTTACTGCCATATGGGGTTTATGTCAACTAGCTATGTCTCTCCCGTTGGCTGTCTCGATGTAAAAAATAACCTGCAAACCATTTTTTTCCCATTGAAGCTATAGCATTAGTTTCCCATTATGTAAAATGAGGATTATAAAGTGGGATTTTCAGAAAAACTCAATGTTAGTATAAGTCTTTTCCGATTGAAGTCAGTGATAGAACTCCAATACTTTTCAGTGGCGGCAGAGTTGGGCCAACATAACATCCACATCACAGTAAGGGAAATCATTATAACTTGTGAAAAACTTGGTGATTCTCACAGCAATGGCAGCAGGCAGATTGATAGTGTTATAGTGGTGGGAACAGCTGAGTGCTTCCATTCTAACATCCCATTTCCTGACACCTATTGGCTTTCTGCCCAGCTGCCTTTGCCCCGCCCCAGTTGGGAAAGATAAGAGACTTCAGTACATGTGTATAGGGGAAAACTCTTCAAGGCTATATTTTTAATTGGAAGTGTTGCCCCTTGTTTTCTTTCCCAAACTTCCTTATACCTGTAATATAAAATTATATTGTTCACAAATTGCTTTAGAAAAGTGAGCCTTAGAATAAGATTATCTTTATTGCCAAACGGGGAAATATCTTTCATTAGTTATTCAGGATATAACAGACAAAAACTGTAGCAGAGCTCAAATTGTTAAAACAATTGTAAAAATGAATGCTTTCCAGAATTGCTCTCCTCAATGATTTCCAACTAGAGTACCTGAATAATCTTTATTGCCAAAATTATTGTTGTTTTAACACACTCTTGAGAACTAAAAGCTCTAGAAATAAGCAACCTTTTAAAAGTAATTTATATGACGGAAAGGTGCTCTGCTGTGCTTTGGCTTCCATACTTTAGTGTAATTAACCAATGGTTCTGGGGAGCATGGACTTGCTTAAGACATAAGATACTGAACATCTTGTAATGGAGGGAGGAGTGAGAACATCAGAAGTAGAATGCTGACAGTAAACAGTGGTGATGCGAGTTAATTGATCAGGAGCTGCAAGATGCTGTGTAAATGCCTCAATTTCCAGATGAGCTTTCACATGTGAGCCAAACTATGCTGGGTAAAACGGAAGGTTAATGTGGCAAGAAGAAGATGAAGCAAATGCAAAATGGACAAAGATCATAGGGGAACCGGAAGCTAGAACTTTGTGATGGAAAGAAAAAATATATAATCTGGAACTATCAAAGGATAATGGTATTTGGCATTGTTGGTGACAGAGTACTGGTTTAGCTGGACCATTGATCTGATCCAGTACAGCAGTTCTTATGTTCTTATATTATGTGTCAAAGTTTTTATGCCTTCTTGTTAGACTTGGCTTTGATGGCTGATGTGGTAGATATATACCAGGTAGGCAACCTATGACATGCATGCCAAAGGCGACACGCGAGCTGATTTTTGGTGGCATTCACACTGCCCGGGTCCTGGCACCGGTCCGGGGGGCTCTGCATTTTAATTTAATTTTAAAGGAAGCTTCTTAAACATTTTAAAAAACCTTATTTACTTTACATACAGCAATAGTTTAGTTATATATTATAGACTTATAGAAAAAGACCTTCTAAAAACATTAAAATGTATTACTGGCACGCGAAACCTTAAATTAGAGTGAATAAATGAAGACTTGGCACACCACTTCGGAAATGTTGCCAACCCCTGATATATACCATAAACTGACTTTTTAAAAAAAATGGGCCACATTCTCTGCTGGCATAACTCTCCATTGCTTACATTTGCAACCAATGGCATTATGCCAGCTGAGCATTTTCCTTCTGACAATAAGGTGCACATATTTTCTATGTATCTAATATCCCGATTAGCAAAGTAATCTTGTGCTATTTATTTTCTGATTGTTATTATTTCCCCCTATAGATGGACCAGTATTGCTGGAGGGGAGGAATGGAATCCAGATTCCCTTTGTAGTTGAAAAGAGTTTAAAATGAGCCCTGCATTGGAGGTTTGTGTGCTGGGCTTGTCACATTGTTGATCTGTGTTATTACTTAGCTTTAACCTTGGAGTATATGGCCTGCAGTTTCAGTCTGAATATTGTTTGAATATTAAGTGTCAGGTTCAAATGAACTGGTGAGAGATTTGCATCAACCAGCAGATTCCTGTTCCAGCCCTAAAAGCCTTTGAGCTCCCTCTTTATTGATAAGAGGTCTTATTTCACAAGTGTCAGATTACTGGTGTGAAGCTACTGATGCTGTGAGTGATGGTGAAGGTGCTATTACCCACTGTTTGTCTAGTTCTTTATATGCTGAGGGAGCATTACAGGTGGAGAAAAAAATGTGTGGACCTGGTAGTTCAGGAGTTCATAGGAAACCTCTGAAAGCAATGAAAATGTGTACATTTTGGGGATGGGCATAGTTAGGGCTACATTTTTGCACTTGAACTGCCCATTTAGGCCATGATTTTTTTCCTATTAACTGACGCAGTTCTGGACAAATGTTATTTATGAGCCGTTTTATGGCTATAGGCTTGTGGAAAGTTTGGCATTAGCGTTTGTGTTTTACGATAATTCTTTTAATAGAAAATGAGAATATGAAATTTGTTGTTTCAAATTTCATGTTGAGTTTCAGTGATGCGGACTAGAATCACAAAAAAGAATGTTGTTTCCCCATGTATGCATTAGAACAGCCTTCCTCTCCCTACTTTTTTGTTGTGGGGCTCCTCTGTTTCATTAAAAATATATATAATTAGCTTGATAAAATGGAGTTCTCACGATGTTCTAAACAACATATGCATCCATATAGTGTATTTAATCCATATTCCTCTCCTCCACATGCTGTGATTGGGATTTGAGTATATTGATAAGTGAAATAACCAAATCTTTCTCCCCAAGTTTGGCTGTTCCTAAAGTTTCCCAGCAAGACCTCATTTGCCCCAGCCCCTAGTTTCCTTCTGCCTCAAAGAGAGCTTCTAATCTCCCTTATATCCTGGTTGGGGTTAACAAAAAGCACCTATCATAGTGACTGAGAAATATTAACCCTGCATCTTCACACAATATTCAAGCACATGACACCAGAATCATTCAACAGAGTAACTTTGCATCCCTGCGGGCAAAGTACTGACGTCTTCCTGTTAACTGAAACAAATGCCAATATTATCTGTGCTCTCTTAAGATTTTCTTGCCTTAAACACAACTCCAAGTATAACAACAGGTAGGTCCTCATTGGAACCAAATCTGATTTTTACTCGGTGAGGATCTAATCCTTTCTTCTTTTGCGGTTTGCCAACAGCTAATCTCTGGTCATTCATTATATATTTTATCAGTTCTCCAATTTAGAGCATATACAATTCTGTTAGAAATATGTCTTGTTTATAATTACAAACAATAAAAATGTTTTGGTTCAAAAACAATTCTTGCCTCATCCCCCATCCAGTGCTGCCAGTTTAGAAAAAAGTCAGAATGTGGTTTTATAGACTCGATTTATGTATCTGTTGTTGCAGTGCAATATAGGAGGTCACTAAGGTGTATACTTTTAGTTAAAAAAATATAGTGCACTGTTGCCACGTAAAATCTTCAGAGTTTTATGTTTTCACTAATTGCCAGTGCTTTGGCTTTGTTGTGTAATGTAGACAGAGAATATGGTGGTAATAAACAATACTGGCAAAGAGTAATTGTAAAGATTTTAATGGCACCCCCAGTAGAAACATTACCATTTTACATGAAAATCTTTATTAAAGTCAAGTTGAAAGTTCAGGCACATATCAGTGAGTTGAGTCCCTGGTAACTTGCATGAAAAAGAAAAAATACAGGCTTAAGGTAGCAGTTTACAAACAAGGCATCACTGACGCCAGCTTAACGTCCTCCATTTCTTGCATGTAGAGCATTGAAAATTTGTACAATGGAAAATTGCTTTTCTTTTTTGTTTCATCCATAATGCCTAATTCTAAGTATGAAGATTTGTCACCACACTGCCTCTTAATGTTTTCATATAAGTGCTGTAATGAATGGCATGGTCAGTGTGAGGTTTATATATGGATACCTGCTAGCTTTGTATAAAGACACTTTAGAGAAATGGCTGAATCAAGGAATAACTGATTCCAATCCTGTGAGGCAATGAGCAGTCTGTAGCACCTTGCAGGATCAGGCCCTTAATGAAGAGCAGGGAATGCTTGCCTTTAGTATGTTGTCAAATCAGGAATTTGTAAGAATCTTGCATGTGTTCTGTGTGTGACTATAAAGAAAGCTGTTATGTAGCCCAGCCACGATATGCTTATGATTAAAGCATTCTAGTTTCTGTAGTCCCTATTAAAATGAAACTCTTTGTTACGGATGGATCAAGAAGGGTGCTTCTTTGATTTTACTACATAAAATCTAGCTCTAATTTTACCAGAAAGATTAGCTGCTTTGAAATAAGTATTTAGGAAGTACCTAAGTAGGGTGACCATACTTCCCAAAGGGAAAACGGGACACCGTGTTGGGCTGGCCTGAGCCACCCTCCCTGCACGGGGGGGAAATCAGGCAGGGCTTAGGCAAGCAGTGACACACATACTAGATAGGGTGACCATATTTTCCAATGGCTGGGCCTGGCATCGCTACTCACTTGAGCCCTGCCTCCCTCCCCTGCATGGGGATTCCATTGTTGCTTGCCCCCTTCCCTCGCAAATTCCTCTGCACCCCACTTTTCTGACAAAATTGGGCATTTGTCCTATTTGTTCATGCCAACTAATCAAGTTGGGAAGAGCATATGGGACAAATGTCCACTTCTGCCAAAATTCGGGGCGGCCAGGACAGGGCTTAAAAAAGGGACTGTCCTGGCCAAAATGGGATGTATGGTCACCCTAAACTAAAGGTTTGGTGGGACTCTGAGAGAAACTCTCATTGCCGGCATCACAGTATTGGAGAGACGCTCCATACTCTGCTGTTTGCCTCCTTTACTGCTTCGGTATTGACTCCAGCACAGGAGTAGTTATCAAGAGCCTCAGAAACATTGGATTTTATTGAGCAAAATACTTAAACTAGCAGTTGGTGGTTGTATATGTTTCCTGTAATTGAAACAATAATAACCCCCCTGATAGAGGCCACTGATTTTAGGTGGGTATGAAGGTATTCTCTTTCATGATCACAGTCATACTTCGGTGACCCAGACCTTGTCCAGATGTCTCTCCATAGAACATTAGTGTCAACAAGATTCTTGGGGCGTGTCTACACTGCAATTGGAGGTGTGATGCAGCACATGTAGAGATACCAAGCTAGGTTTATGTCAGCTATCACAAGTACCAGTAGCAGTGGTACAGCAGCAGGCTGAAGAAACCCATTCAATACCCCTGGGTATTTACTCAGGAGGCTAGTTTGTGCATTTCTCCACTGCAACCAAAGTAGCAGTAGGAAGTGCTGCACCCTCTAACCACCATGTTACCACTGTGCAGGGCTGGTAGCAGAGCAGTGTAAAAAGCACATGCAATAGGCATCTGTTGTAAATTTCCTATCATGGTGATAGATGCAGACTACAACTGAACTATTTCTGGATTAAGTTAATGCATTTATTATTGGCCCAACTTGATGTTCTGTACATACAGTATAGACATATATGTGTGTGTGTGCATGCATACGTACTTGCGGATGCAAAATGTTCAGTAAGGTTATCCATGTTATGAATCACAAAGCCATGCGATAAACTACGTTTTTCATTTTCCTTTGACTTCTTCATTTGCCCTCAGCCCACTAATTAATTTCAGCTGGGAGTTAGTAGCATTCCAAATCTTTGGGCAGCTTCAGACATCTTCCATAATCAAAACAACCAACTAACCAAACAAACAAACAAAAAACAGACAGATGTAGCCTTCTTTTCCCCAAATGTGACATTTCCTCATAAAATTTCATTCTTCAAATGAAAGCGATGTTCAGTTCAGGACCAGAGATTGATGATGACCATCAGGGCTAGAGATGAAAGTTTCATAAACCCCAATGGTGTAATGCTATTATTGCTTTTAGCCTTGATCAGTATTCAGATATTCAGTGTTAAAATCACAACATTATAACTGATAGAAAAGTCACTGTACAGATATTTTATGGAATTTTTAGAGCTTTCTAAAATTCATTGGTTATAATTTTCTTCTCTTTCTGAGCCTTATAAATTTGTACTTATGGTTCTAGGGCTTCAATGCAGTTAAGCATGTGGTTAATTTTAAGCAAGTGAGTAATCCCACTGATGCCAATGGGAAAAGTCCACATGCGTAAGTGCTTTGCTGTATCAGGACCTAAGGCACTTGGCTTTACAGTCAAAGGAATTAAAAAAAAAGTATGAATAACATTTTTTAAACGTGATTTCTAAAATAGTTTGATGTAACTTATACAGAGCTTATAATGGGGGGAGAGAGAGAGAGAGCGCGCCTTTTTGGGGATTCTATTGCAATAACTTGTATAAATCTCCCACAGTGAAGAGGCTTCTTTTCTGCTTGTGGATTGATTTTTCCCAATTTGCTAAACTCATGAGCCATTAGCAAGCTTTATCAAAATGAAAGGATTGGAAAAGCACTTCTTAAAAGTACCTTTCAACAGCTGTTGAAGAGCTGACACTAGCAAAATAGTCAATATATGAGAGACAGATATCCATTGTTGAGCTGCTTTTGAAAATATTTTGGAAGATATGAGCAAACTGGTTTGTATTAAGTAAGAATGTCCCTCAAACCTTCAAACAAACCTGAAACTTTTTTTGTGACTCCAAAATGCTCAGAATCTTTCTTTTGTTAAATAGTCTCTAGAGCCTAATGAGCTTTCTTGTTTTATACAGAGGTGGAAATAGCAAAGGTGTAGGTGGCTGATTTCCCATTTAATTTACATCAGATTTACACCATGCAGTGATGTCAGTGGAGTTATACTAGCAACTTAGGCTGTATCTGACTGTTTTCAGAATGTCAATGTTTGGCCAACAGTATTCACACTACAGTATATTCTGTATGGTAATCTTACAAAGAAATTCACATAAGTAACCAAACCTTTGGACATCCATTCAAATGTAACTCCCATCACCACCTTTTTTTTTTAAATATGTCCTTCTTTCCTGTCTCTCTTCACACTGAGTTTGTCAGAAAAAGCATTCATAAGAATGGCTGAATGTCTGTGAAGCCTGGTGTCCCCCTCCCCAATATTTTGAGCCTTGAGCAATCCTTGTCTGGTATAAGTGATAATATGATGCAGTTTGTTATCTCCATTAGTGCCTGTGCTTTGAGCAATATTTATGAATTCAAATTTCAGGCTTGAAGATGCAAATGTTGATACTATGTTAATAGTGGGCTGAGATGAAGTTAAGGGGTATCACAAGCAATCAGTGACAGTAAGTGATGGTGGGTCAGCTGAACAACAGTGGTCACCATTAAAAATGAAAAATTTTCTAACAGTTATTGGCAAGCAGTGGTATCTGTGATTACTACAATATTACCAATACTTTAATAGATCTTTGGTAACTTGGGCAGATGCTGACTTTTTGAATACTTCTACTGAAAGCCTGCAAGCTTGGGTGCTTTATTCATTGACGAGCGTTTGTGTGTGCTACTCTGAAACCTGATACAAGCACATTGTTACTGTGGTAAATATACATTTTTGCTGTTAGTGATGGATAATTATAGTTATAACTCGAGTTTTTTCAAAATTCCTTAACCCAAATTTGGAGTATAGTGCTGACATTTGAGCTCCTTAAGGCAAGCTTAAGTTTCAGCCATGTAAAGGATATGTGTTGGGGCGAGAGGGTGAGGGGTGTATGCAATTTTTAAAAAGCTTTATAGATTTAAAAAATAGTTAAATCCTTCTCTTCTGAGAAACACAGTCAGTAATTTGTATAAAATGAACTAAACTTCAGTTCCAGTGCATAAGGTAACTTAATCCTTTGTATAAAAGCTTTGCTCTGTGTGCATTTGTATAGAACTTATAATGATAATTATATCCATTGTGATCTAATGCTAAACATTTTTGCACATGAAGATAACTAACAAACCTCTGCTGGTAGTTTTAGTATTTCCCTGTTATTACATTTTTAAAAAGATGAGGCCAATGTAAATTCCCACCCTGCTACTAAACTTTTTTTAGGTTGAAATGAATACTGATAAGGAGATTATCTTTCTGAAGAAAATAAGTCAACATTTTATACTGCAGTTCTCTGAATCTCTAACAATCAAATACAATTTTTATTCTTAAGCTTCTTTTCCATTCAGGGGTAATAAGGTATTTTGATTATTAACATTTTTAAATTTTAAAAAGTGAGAGCTAAAGGTCACTCTGTAGTACAGTATAGTATGCTGTGGTTAAATAGAAGAGGCTGTTGGCTTTAAAATTTTATTTTTTATGGAGCAAGTGTTGAATTATGAAGCAGAAAAATAAAATGTTCTTGGCAGTATAAATAAAACAGTAATCAAAGGAAGTATATCAGAGGTTTTTTTTATTTCCCTCTTACAGTCCAGTTTATGCCTTTGTGTATTGTTGGGACATTAATCTTGATAATAGAAATGGAAAGTTGCATTTCATTGACAAATGGATTTGAAGTAAAACTCTGATAAATGAACAAAACCATACACTATATCTAAACCACATACTATCTAAAACTTTTTGATTGTTTTTTAATATTTTTCAGTTTGTTAATTGTGAATATATAGTAATGTCATATGCTACCATGTGAGTGATAAGACATTTAAGTTGTGATCCTGAAAACATGTAAGCAGATGCATAAATTTACTCATGTGCGTAGTTCCATTTGAATTCAGTGGGGATTTTCAGGAGAGTAAAATTACTCACATGCTTAAATATGTCCAAAATTGTAGAATCGGGACCTTAATTTCATTCCTCATGTCTGCAGGATATTTCGGGATGTAGTGCAGGTGATATTCTTGGCTCAAGAAGGATGTGGAAGATGAAGTGATTTTGTTAGTACCGATATGGATTAAGGAGTGTATTTAGAGGGTTTCAGAGAGTCTAATTCTGCCCTTCTGACTGAAGGATACTACTGCACTGCAGGACTTTGTGGAAGGAAATGGGATGCTTTTGTTCAAAGGCTATACAGTATACAAAATAATGCTTTTCGCTAGCGCTGTCGATTAATCAGAGTTAACTCACATGATTAACTAAAAAAATTAATTGTGATTAAAAAAATTAATCATGATTATTTGCAGTTTTTATCGCACTGTTAAACAACAGAATACAAATTGAAATTTATTAAATATTTTGGATATTTTTCTATATTTTCAAATATATTGATTTCAATTATAACATATAATACAAAGTGTACAGGGCTCACTTTATATTTTACTGTAATTACATATATTTGCACTGTACAAATTATAAAAGAAATCGTATTTTTCAATTCACCTCATACAAGTACTGTAGTGCATTCTCTTTATCTTGAAAGTCCAACTTACAAATGTAGATTTTTTGTTACATAACTGCACTCAAAAACAGAACAATGTAAAAATTTAGACCCAGCACATGTTGTTTGTTTTAAGAACACTTTCACTGTAGATTTGACAAAACGTAAAGAACCTGGGAATGAGCGACAGGGGATGGATCACTTGATGATTACCTGTTCAGTTCATTCCCTCTGGGGCACCTGGCTACTGTTGGAAGACTGATGGCAGACTGGGCTACATGGACCTTTGGTCTGACCCAGTAGGGCCATTCTTATGTTTTTATGTATTTTAAGATACCAATGTGAGTTTTCCAAAGATAGCTACAGCACTTGACCCAAGGTTTAAGAATCTGAAGTGCCTTCCAAAATCTGAGAGGGATGAAGTTTGGAAAATGCTTTCAGAAGTCTTAAAAGAGCAAGACAAACAGAATCCAGTGCAAACTACAGAATCCAGAGCACCAAAAAAGAAAATCAACCATCTGCTGATGGCATCTGACTCAGATGATGAAAATGAACATGCGTTGGTACATATTGATTTGGATCATTATCGAGGAGAACCCGTCATCGGCATGGAGACATGTCCTCTGGAATGATGATTGAAGCATGAAGGGACATATGAATCTTTAGCGTATCGGGCACGTGAATATCTTGTGACATCGGCTACAACAATGCCGTGCAAATGCCTGTTCTGACTTTCAGGTAACATTGTAAACAAGAAGTGGGCAGCATTATCTCCCACAAACGTGAACACACTTGTTTGTGTGAGCAATTGGCTGAACAAGAAGTAGGACTGAGTGGACTTATAGGTTCTACAGTTTTACATTGTTTTGTTTTTGAATACAGTTATTTTTGTACGTAATTCTACATTTGTAAGTTAAATTTTCATGATAAAGAGGTTGCACTACAATACTTGTTATGGTGGAATTGAAAAATACCATTTATTTTATCATTTTATAGTGCAAATATTTGTAATAAAAATAAACATAAAATGAGCACTGTACACTTTGTATTCTGTGTGGTAATTGAAATCAATATATTTGAAAATGTAGGAAACAACCAAAAATACTTAAATAAATGGTATTCTGTTATTCTTTAACAGCACAATTAATCGTGATTTTTTTAATTGCGTGATTAATTCTTTTAATTGCTTGACAACCCTACTTTTCACCCTTATTCTAGTGATCTGAGGACACTACAAAGCTGGTGGTTGCTATACCCATTATACAGATGGGAAATTGCAGCTCAGAGATCTTTGTTTTTATTAGTTGCTCATCACCATGATAACTAAAAGCTGCACAAAATTAAGGCTCACAAGCACAAAGAAAATAAATGCATGTTTTTCTCTCAGAATTTGTCAGGGACAGGGTAGGACAATTTAAATATAAGTGGTTTGCCTAAGCTCATACAGCAAGTCAGGAGCAGAATCAAGAAAATTCTAAGGGCCATGACTGCCAGTCCCATTGTCTAACCACTGGACAATTCTGCCTCACCCATAAATATGAGCCTCCCGATCAGAAGATTATAACATGAAGAGCAAACCTATTGGGAGAAGTCTAAAACTAGAGCCTAATGTTACAAGTAAGAGCTATGAGCAAGAACACCTTTTTCAGTTTCAGATTCATTTAGACAAGGTCTTGCTTAGATGCCTGGA
This sequence comes from Chrysemys picta bellii, assembly GCF_011386835.1. Lineage (NCBI taxonomy): Eukaryota > Metazoa > Chordata > Testudines > Emydidae > Chrysemys > Chrysemys picta. Next base: position 59,935,799 of record NC_088800.1, read on the forward strand.
TCCTTCTTGGACCCCATTCTCCCTTTAGTATTGGAGCCCCTGTTATTCCTCCACATCCAGCTCATTTGCTTCCTGTTTGTTCCCAGGTCCTCTACTCTACCATCACAGCCACCGCTTTTGGAGATCAGTGGTGGTGCTGACTAGTGCTACAGGAACAGTTCTGCTGCGACTCACTGATGGACTTTACAAATTTAATGTTTCAGTTAATACCTGCATGAAAGAAAAAACCTAAGCCCCATACAGTGAACTCAGAACTTCATTGGGCCCCATTTCACATTTGAGACAAAAGCTTACTTTTCCCAACTGCATGTACAATCCTTCAAGCTTCACAGAAAATTGCTTCTGAAAGATATTAATGCTCTACATTCTTGGCTGCCCTCCTGCCCTTTCCCTTTCACAGAATGGTTCTCTCTTTTTTAAATACTCCCTGTATGTTTGGTTTCTGCTTTCCTTACTTCTCCTGAGTCAAATTTGTATTCACTGATTTATTCCTTCCCTGCTTCATTCTTTCCCAGATTTTACTGCCTTTGAGAATTGTCCTGTAACGGGGGGGGATTGGAGGGTCGGTCGGCCTAGTGGGTGGAGCACCTCGCTTCCTTCCCCTGCTTTTATGGTTGAGGTGCTTTGGTCTTTAAGGCAAGAGGGTGGGGAGGGAGACCCAGGCCCTTCCATTCCAATGTTGTTTGCCCTGGGTTACATCGTACTGTGGCCCCTATGGTTCACATTCCTGTGGTGGCTTGTCTCTTAATAGTGCCCCCTCATGGATCCTGGGCAGCAACCTGCTCCCCTCCCAGGTTACTCTGGGTGTGGCAGCCCTAAATCTGGTCTCCATGCTTCAGTCACCCGGGTTCCTCTCAGGCTGGGTGCTCCGAGGCCGCTTTCTTCATCTCCTTTGGATAGGAAGACACTGCTTGGTCTTTGGTGGCTGCCTCAGCAGGCAGGTTAGTGATCCTTCCCTCAGGTAGGGAGGCAGCTAGCTCCTGTCTCTTTGCCAGTCAGCCCCGAACTGAGGCAGGCTCCCTCCTTTTCCCTTCCCACCAGACCTGGCATTGGCTGAAGGTATAACAGGGCAGTGCTAGTGGAGCCCAAAGGCTCTCCTTAACCTCTTCCGTGCTGGTGGATGGTTCCTCTGCTTCACCACATTCCCCCAAACCTACTTGGCTTCCTTCATTTTTTTCCCCCACACAGAAAATGTTCTCTGGTGACTTCAGGCATACCTTTTCCCCTTGAGGGCTACCAACGGGTATCTGTTTAAACTGAACAAGAGGGGAGGTAGTTAAATAAAGCTTCTAATGGAAATTAGCATGGGCTGACAATGATGGCATTGAACTTGCACTGTCATGTTCAGCACTGTTGTGAATGTAGATGCTTAGGGGGAATACACAACTGCAGGCCTCTGAGCAGTTTTCCACCCCTGAAAATGTGAAGTTTGTACCATTAATGATGATGTATTAAATAAATTGTTGTTCCCATTGTTTTCCTTATAAATTTAACATATCTTGTTGGCAAGAACTAAATCTTGTCAATTTGGTGTTGAAATGTGTTTCAGTAGTTTTCAATACATGAACAGGACAACACAAAGAGGAATGACCAAGTTACAAGTCAACATTGACATGCTATGCTTTGTGTTTTTTCTTCAACGGACATTTCAGCATCTGTCTGAAGTCGGGTATTCTGCATGAACCATGTTTCACTTTTCACTGAAAACTCTGTCCTATACCATAAGCAGCTTTCAGTTTCTCCTACTTCTACCAGTGGTTTATCATGCAGTGCCCTCTGTGTCCATAGGATATAGGACTGCCATTTGTGTGGCTTTACCTTATGCTGCATGACTGAGTGCTCTGTCTATTTATCATGCAAGAAATTACATTATTTAATAATGTGAAAAAGCTCATAGAGTTTTGCAACTAACAGTGAATTCTGAAGACAAAAGTTGGAATTCAGATAACTTCATGTCCTCATTTGTCACTGAAGTTTCTTATTCTTCCCTTGGACACATGTTATATAGTGCTATAGAATTAATGAATGGTATGTGCACCAGAAAAAAACACATCTGTTTCAGTGCTACGTGCTTTACTTTTATCAATAAAACGTATTTTGTCAAATGTCCTTTGCGATGATCAAATCCCTAGGAGGTAACTTGGAAAATTAAATGATTTTATCAATTGTTCAGAGCCTTTTGGGTTCATACTTTGAATTTATGGTATAATTTTAATGATGACAAATATGTATCTTGAAATTTTGACTCAACAGTTTCATTCTATATCTGCTAACTATAATAAAAAGCACCAGTGCACTCTGTAAGCATCTTGTTATCTGCAGTGTGTTAGAACACAATTTTTCATGTTCCTGTTGCACTTTTTTCCCTTTGCCCTGATGTTCTAAGGATTTCCTTTTAGTACATATGAACATCTCCTTTTGACAGACAGTGCAAATTAAAAGATATGGCTAGGCACAGGAAACTGGAACCCAAATATGCCCCCTGGGTTTTCATTTACAGTTAGGAGCTACAGACACAATTACTGCTGACAGAAATTCAGAGGCCAGTGGCAGAGTGCATGTGGCAGTAGACTCATGCCAGGCAGTAATTGGGAAGATTATTTTTAATCAGAGCATATCCTACAGCCCAAACATTAGAAATTGCTTGTAAGGCTGACAGGAAATTAAACTGAGACCAAACAAAAAGCCTCAAAATAGGAGTAATATTGTTAGGAGTGTAATGATGGGAAAGCTCACAGCTTGCTGTGTTTGGCTGCTCTCTAAAAGGGATGACTTTTAACTCGCAGCAACAGATAACATTGTCTACTTGCATTTTAAAACCAGACTCAACCATTTATACCTGCATTTAGGAGACGATGCAAAGCACCAGATGTGTGAGCCTGTGTTCGTATTTGTGCTTCTTGTATTCATGTTTGTATTAATTTCTATTTTTACTCTGGCCTTTTCATAGTTCCTAAGGGAACCACTTAAGTTGCCAAAATAATGCAAGGTCATGAAATTTCAAGGTGCTGGTGACTATGTACAAAGCTGTAAATGACCTAGAGGGACTCTTGCTGAAGTACAATCTGTGCTTGTGTGGAATGACTGAGGCAACTGTCCCAAGGGAGCTGAGGCCAGGGCAGCCTCAGTAGTATGCCCTCACCTCTTGATATCCTCAGAAATTCATCCTAGCCCAGGAGTTGCCCCATTGCAAAAATACTTTAAAACTTGTCTATTTGACTAAATGTTTCTATATGCACTGGCTGGTTTCTTCTATCATCTAGTAGTTTATGCTGAATGTCCTCCCTGCTTTCTTTTTTAAGGTGTTACAGCAGGGGACTATGAAGGAAAGTTGCAGATTATGAATTCCTTATACATCAGAATTGGTTCGGGTGGGTTGCCACTATTTAAGCTGTGTACAATGCTCCCAGATTCTGCAATGCTGGGTCCAATCCAGTTTCCCATAATTATAGTGCTAGTATTCCTGAATGGTGGGAATTGCAAATCTAGACATACCGCTTATTGTTTTGTCCCCAGATGTGGTTCCTGATGCAATGAAAAATAAAACACAAAAACAAATGCCAATATATTTTGAGTTTCTTCAAATACTGTTGTTTTCATCTTCATGGATGTTTCTAATAAGTTTGGGGGCGTGGTTTGATATATCACTACAGACAAATAATATGCCCTGACTTCTTAATACATACTGATTACTTTTTTGTGCAAAGACTCGCAGCCAGATGCTGCTAGAAAATAGATGTGTTCACAAAATAAAAGCATGCTCCTTGATGTAATTCATACTACCAAACATATCAATTATGTGCATAAGAGTTGACTTCTTTGTGGTTACATACGATACTGAACAACTGAATGGTAAATAAAGCATAGTTTACAAATTATACACGTATATATTTGTTCATTTGAGATTCATATTGTTCATATTGAAATACACAATGTAATTATATATGATAGGTTATTCATGGAATATGACCAAAGCACCTGGATAATTTTGTGTAGTAGCCTTGAAAAATTGCATGAGGTGGTCACTAGCTAGAGTGTATTATGCGGATCTGCTATGCTTGTTGTGTCAAAATAGTATGCAATTTCCGTGTCACCCTGGATGGAAAGATGTCCTTGTAGACTCTTTGGGTGCTTCTCTCTGCATTGTGACCAACTCCATGGCCAAGGAGAACTTCAGTTTTGACCAGTATAATTAATAGAGATCAATGGAAACACTGCCTCCTCCATGTGGCTCTCATGCTTTCCCACAAGTACTCCATGTCTCTTTCATGTCCACTTGGAAAACAGGACTGAGGATATCTTATGGTGCACTGCCTTTAGATCAGCAAACTTTTGAGGAATTCTCTATTCCCCTAGAGTGTGGGTAGCATATGGTGAAGTTTGTTTAGCTACCATCAGTATAATGTAACTATTTTAACACTGGTATATGGTTACAAGAGTGTTAAGAGGAAAAAAATAGGATGGAAGGATACCCCTAGACAAAGATTACAGAATTCTGGTCTTCTTAAAAAACAAACTATGTCTGAAAGGAATAATGTTTATTGGAAGCTATGGACTGCATTCACTTATGGTATTTTGAATGGTTTGGGGAATGAACAATCTCTACATTTGATTTCACATACAAAGTATTTGTGTGATGTATAGATTTGCCATAGATTCAAAATGCATATAATGCTTGTGTTTGTAAGAATGTTGATTTTTAGAGAGCACATACTAGAAATTGCATATGGAAATGAAAAAAAATATATAGGGACACACTTTTGTCATGAAAAGCATGGTTGAGTATGTTATAATTGCTAGAATACAATGAATGATTCAGTAAAATATTAACTGCCACCACATTCCCATCAATAAAAAGGTGGCATGGAGTAGACTGTCATCCTGTTTTAATGAATAGCTATGTATAAGCATGGAACACTTGTCCTCAGTTGTCCTCTGCTCCAGAGCTTTCTTCTTCTCTTTCTTTATATTCATTTTTCCTTCACAAAAATTCTTGAGTTGTACAACTGAAAAAGTATAGAAAAAGTTAATCACAATTTTAAAATGTTTACAATAAAAATATATATGTGTGTGTGTGTGTGTGTTATAAAATTACACTAGGAAATTGAACTATCACAATGTTTGAGTTATAGCTATGCGATTGTGTACATTAACCACACAGTTACTTGACTAGATGAGATTGTAAAGCTAACTTAGAATGCAGGCTTTAAATAAGTTTCAAAGCATGTCTGCCATTCCCCCCCAAAAACACAAATCCCTTCAATAATAACAATAAAACACTTGTCAGGCATTGTTAGGTCATAATCATAGTTTTGTCTTATGCTTTGCAGAGCACTAAAGGAACCAGTTACAACACAACAGTGCACACGCTGCCTTTCCTTATTGCTCACGTGAAAAAGTACCAAAGTTCAAATTATGTGTTATTGATTTTGTTCTTTTATTGTGAATTTTAAATTGTTTTAAGATTATATAGCATTTTTGGTTGTAAGGTGTAACTTCATTATCAAATAGCAGAGAGAGAGAAATAAATGTAATATAAAATATATAAAATGCACTTTGTACATTAAATTACACTCCCCTCCCTCCCTCATTTTCCTGGAAAATAAATATACACTTTTAAATATTTTTGGATCAAATAAACCATTTTGGGGTTGTGCAGTACTTAAGATTATTGAGCTGTTTTGAAAGACAACGTAAAAAAGGGGAGAGGGTTAAAAAACAGACACAAAATCTCAAACAAATTTCTCCTTCCCAATAAATATGTTTTGTTTCTCTTAGGAAATCGCACAGAAGCCCCATGCAAGTGGTGCCTTCAGTTTTCATGAGCGAAGCCTTCTTTCTGTAAGTACCACTGTTTATTTTGTTTTTCTCCGTGTACTTATATTTCTCAGGCCCTAGAGCAGGATTGAGAGCTTAGTTCTGTAATCATAAAGAATCAAAAAAGGCTTTGGTCTTCACATCTTGTTCTAGCTAATAGCGCATCTTGAGACATGCAGAACATAAGTACAAGGCATAGAATGGAGTGCAATCCATAACAAACAGTGAAATCATGTGCAACTGACTTATTTAATCAATTCATTTTCTCAGGCCTGGCCACAGGTTAAAACAATATATATTCTCTCTATTATTTTCATTTCACACATTAAGGTTATGTCACTGATTTTTTCTACCTTTGGATGATACTTCAAAAGCATAAAGAAATGCTTTTGTGTATACATGAGTTAGTTCAGCCACTCTTCCCCCTTAAGATATCTAGGAGCAATTCCTTTTTACTTTTGTTGTACAAGTGTTCATATAATGCAAATATGAGGAATTAAGCCCCCTGGCTTTTAGGGCATATATAAAAGTGTTCTGGTGTTAATTAATTTTTACTTTTTCCAGTCCTGAAAATTAGCTGTAATAATTAAGCACAAGCATGGCGATTCTCTCTCTAAATCATTGATTATTTTCATGTTTAGGATTCTTTTTTTCCCTTGAAATATCTTGTTTTATGTTTGAACATAGATGCTAATTGTGCTCAGTGAACCATGTCTGAGGATTTATTTCATGAAAAAAGAATTTATTATATCTCACTAGTAAATAATAAATACTAATATGTCACAGGAAAAGTAATTTTAGGCAATGAGTCAAGGTAGATCTTTTGATTTATTTTATAATGTGATATCTCTTTTCTTTCTTTCTTTTTTTTTTTTTTTGCAATTATTTTAGTACCTTCTCTCCTACTTAAAAAATAATCTCACAATTTGGCATCTTCATCTTGTGTAATAAATGTTAAATGTTGTTATAGTGCTGCAGAAGCAGCTCCATATTGAAGGCTGCAAGAGCCATTGTCTACCCACAATGGAAGAAAGGCAGGAGGCAAGGGATGTGCTTTTATTAGGTTGCATAGTGCAGGTCACTATGTCCTGAGGCATTTCCGCTTATTGACAGCAGGGCTCCTGTCAGACATCTCCCTTCCCACCCTGGTCCCAGCCAGCTGGTTGCTGGGACCCTGATGCCCTCCCCTTGTATAAGGGTTAAGGGGCACTGAAAAGGAGTGGGTTGTTGGCTCCCTATTGTACCAGATGTTAGAAGTCCTGTGTGCTCCTTCCCTCCCCCCCCTCAGCTTCCTTAAGATTCCTCTGAGTCCTCTTCCAATCCTTCTTGTCTGATCACTGTATTCTTTCCATAATTAATACCTGCACTGGATGGACATCTGCCACAATTTTTAGTTACTGAAGTGTGATATTTTAACATAATCTGTCTGCCCACTCCACTAAATCCCTGACCAACTGTGGGGAAGGCAAAAAAACTCACCCCGCCTTGATCAGTCTGGTGGTGAGGGAAAAATCCCTTGCCAGCTCCTAAGGAAAAAAAGTGGCTAGCATAATGCTCACAGTGGATCATGAAGAAACTCGGTTCTATTTTGATTCCATGTGTGGAGGAGTGGGTATTGCTAGCCCAGTCCTAGTGAGAGAGGGCTTTTCCAGAACTGCCTATGGTATAAATACCATGTGCTTCCAGTCACCTGGAAGATCAGTGCCTTCCCCATCTCCCCAGGTCCAGCTGCTTCCTGTTCCACCTTGCTCTCTCCAGGTAAACCCTATCCTTCCTCCCTCCTCTTTTTCGCCAATTGCAGAGTAAGCCCTTATGGCAGTGAAGAAGCCCTTTTCTTCCAGGCAGCCAGACAAGGAGCCACTGCATATGGTTCTGGGGAGCACATTCTGAATTAATAGAAAACGAGTATGCAATTTTGCCCTCAATTGAGGTGTGTAGTTCCCCTTAAGTAAAAAGGAGTTACAACTTTTGCAGTGAAAGGAGAACAGACCAAATTCTTCTTTAGCTTTCAGATATATCAGTATTAGTAGCTGAGTGCACCCCTGCTCTACTAAATTTTATGTCATTCAGGGGATTAGGCATACAGCCCTTCGTAGTAATAAAAGGCATTTCATTCCTAATTCCCTTGTGCACCACGTGGAAAATCTTCCCCATAATGTCTTTGAAGTCATATTTCAATATTTCAAGAAAGCTGCATGACTTAGTGGATAAAGCAATGGCTGCTCATCTTGAGGCCAGGTTTGAATCAATTTGGTTGTTCTAAATGTGCTTGTTGCTTTTAGCTTTTTGTCTGTCATGAACAGTCATTTCTATCACATAATAGTCCAACAGCTCTGAGCTGGATTTGACACTATTGACAGTTTCTGCTAGAAAAATTCTAGTACAAATGCAAGAAGGAGGCTGAAGTTTCTAACCTATGGGAGACAGTGGTCCCTGAGATAATTAGCAGAATGTTGTGAGGAAGCTGACATTAATTTGTCCATGGGTATAATACGTCAATATTTACAAATGCAGTTTTAGGAAAAAAATACTAATCCCCCTTCAACATGCTAACAAAGATTTATAGTGTACAACTATAAAGAATAAAAAAACTCATTTGGAATTTGGGAATGTTTAATGATGCCAAATTTCTGTGATCAGAATTGGTATTATTTTCCCTTGTGATCATAATCTCACCAGCACAATGAATATCAATCAATTACTTGGGCTAAGGGGTATTTTTTTTTTTTTTTTACACTGAGCTGAGACTGAAGTCCAGCACGTTGCCTGGTAACAGGCAATGTAGATGAGTTGGCTCCTAAGTACACCATATGGCTGGGCGTTATGCCCTATTCACCCGTGACATGGTATACACATGTAGTACATTACTGATTATAAAATGGTTTATCCCATTCCCTTATTTAGAATAGGAACTTAAACTATCAATACAAATGAAGCTCAAAGTTACTCACATGAATAAAATTGTCTGTAATGACATTAATTTATGCTTGAAGGATCAAAAGAATTGGCATAATGCTACCAGTAGAGCTTGTGTTGCATATTTTTGAAGCAATTTATTTATTTTAACTTAATATTTTCTATGGATACTTATTATGAAATATTTTTGTCTACTTCAATTTGACAGACAAATATAAATTACAGCGTTCAAATATAGTAAAATCCCTGTTTTTAAGTCCTAATTTTGCAATGCAGTCACACAGCTGATCAATGTAGCTGATAACATATGGTAATATCTAACTTCTGGAACTTCTGTTAGTATTACAATAGTGCCTAGAGTTTCCAAACAAAACATGGATCCCATTGAACATGATGCTAACCAAGCACAGTAAGAGGCAGTTCCAAAGAGATGACAAACTAGACAGACAAAGGAAGTACTGTTATCTCTATTTTACAAAAGAGGAAACTGAAGCATAGAGAAATTTAAAGTGACTTGCCCAAGGTCACACAGGAAGTCCGTAGCAGGGCTGGATATAGAGTTGCAGTCCAGTGCTTTAACTCCAAGAACATCCTTTCTCTTCTCTTTGTCTTTAAGCTGAAATTCACTCAAGTGTTGGAAGTCCAGAAAAGCTCCTCCACATCATTTAAGATCCCCATTAGCACTTCCTGGGGAACTCAGGGACAGTTAAGACATGCCAGGAGGTTTATATGCTCAATATACACAAGCAGCTAAGGGCTCTATTGACTGGATCCTCATAGGTCACTGATTAGAGAAGGTGAGTGGTGCGATGTACAATGACCCTAATCCTTCATGTAAATGAAGGGGGAGAGCAATGACTATTTTCACAACTCTCAAGGTGGGAATATCAGCAGGCAGGGAGGGATTATATGCTGCTGCTTCTGCATCATCTTTATTTCAGGTTGGAAGGGTAATGTTTTGCCCCTATACCCTTCACTCACCTAAAGACAATTATTCTTATGCAAGTGACATAAACTTAAGAAAGGAATTTCAACAAAGGCACTCTGGAACAAATCTCTGTTATCATTCCAGTAAACACTATAGAAACTATGTCTGTCTAGTTACTTTTCTAGGACATTACAGCATTGAAACACAACACTAAAATTATATTCCCTGTGTATAAAATGATTAGAGATGCTTTCAAAGAGATAAGACCAATGTACTTCCGTTTATCAGGTTTTCTGCATCTCCAGAATGCATTGTGCTGTGGTATATGGTTTTGACAACCATACTGCAGTAAATGGCTTTATTGGTGTGTTATCAAATTTATAGTACTTTGTGTAGACATTTTTTACATACTAGGGAGCGTGTATGCCTGCATATGCATTTCTGATCTCCACCATATTAAAATATATAATATAAAATCCATCAAAATTCGTCGGAGCAGTTTCCCAAAGGAAGCACTTGTGCACTGGATCCTGTGCTGGATCTCACTATCAATTTTTGCATTTTGAGAAATCTGGATACTGAGGTAGCCAAAGTGCTCAACTGTTTTGGTGTCCTTCCGTAGATCCTTCTGTGACCTACGGAAGGACACCAAGGTCCAGGTTTATAAGACAACTGTTATTCCAACACTCCTTTATGGATGCAAAACCTGGGTGACCTAGCGACACCACCTCAAGAGTCTGGAGAGGTATCACCACTGATTCCTCCAGAATACCCTTTGCGTCAAGTGGGAAGATTGCCGCACTAACACCAGCATCCTCGCTGAAGCCAATGTCACCAGTATTGAAGCAATGGTGCTCATACACCAAATCTGCTGGGCTGGACATTGTGTGCAGATGCCAGACTCTCGCCTCCCAAAACAAGCATTTTACTCTCAGCTCACCCATGATCAGAGATCCCGTGGTGGTCAGAGGAAATGGTACAAAGACACACTGAAAGCGTATCTCAAGAAAACTGATGTGGACATCACAAGCTGGGAGGAGCAAGCCACCAACTGACCTCAGTGGCACCACATCCTCCATCAGGCTGTGGCCTGCTTCGAAGAGAAGCATCTTGCCCTCAAAGCTGAAAAGAGAGAGAGAAGGAAAGAAAAAGAAAAAGAACTTTCTCCCAGCAGGCAGCTGATCCGCCAGGAAATGTCTGTACCTACGGCAGGCAGATCTCTGGTTCTAGAATCAAACTCCTGAGTCATCTCAGGACCCATGTGTAAATCTGTGGTAGAGATCATCCTCAAATTGATGGTCTATCATTGAATTAAAAGCAAAGTAAGTAGATTCGGGTCATTTGCCTCCTGAGTGCTCCTTGTGACCGGAGGTCATGCTAAAGGCAACCTTCCTCAGTACCCCCCTCAAGGAGCTTCTTAAACTCCACACACCCCTTTTTTCCCCCCATTCACAACAGGCTTTCTTGAGGTCTGGGTTTATTTGGATAAAATAAATACAAGAGTAAAATTCAAAGTTCCAAAACAAAATCCATTTGTTTTACCTCTTGTTGGGTCACTCCCAGGTCTTTGCTGCCGGCAGCCTCAGTTCCATATCCCAAGAGACTCTACTGCAGTGTCTAATCACCCTTTTCCCAGGCCTTGCTGACTGGGACCTTTTGTGTTTCAGGAAGCCACTCATAGGCCATACCTGGCTGGAGTCTCAGTCCCAGGAGTCTCTGCTGGAGCCTGCTCACTCCTAGTAGTTTCTTATCTCTCTGAGCATCCCCTGTTACTGTAGCCACCAGTTGCCCTAGATAGGGAATAATGTGATTGAGCCTACATGTGCCTAATTGGTCTAGAAACCTAAATCTTAGGCTCCTAAATACTGAAGAAATTAAATGGCTTGACCAGTGTCACAGAGGGAATGTGTGACAGAGCTGGGAATTGAATCCACATCTTTGGAGTCCAAAGCCGTTGCCTTAGCGACAAGGCCAAACTTTCTCTCATCTTTCTCTCTTTAAACAAAATAATTATTATTGTTTATTTTTGCTGTTAACAAATGAAAACAAATATAGAATTTCACACACACTGATGGCTGGTAACACATTGAACATTATTTTCAAAAAGTCATGCAGACTAAATGTCATCACTAAAGTACTAGCAGCAGCGCTCAAAGCTAATTGAAGCTTAGTTGTCCTCAAGCTGATCTTTTTCTCATCTTTAATGTGTCATGACTTGGGGGTGAATGTTTCCCTTAGCAAAGATACAGTATTGTTTTTTAGGCACCTACACACATTTGTGTATAACTTTTACTGATAGTTTGTGAAAGTAAATTTCTTACTATTAAACTAGTAGGACCCGCTACCCATTACTCATGATGGACATAGAAATCCAATTAATTTAAATGTTTTGTTTGCCTTAATGAATAACAATTTGGAACAGGTCAGTGTGTAGTCAGGCCTATGTTCTATGCACACTGTGGATTTCCTGCACATCCTACAAGCAATCAGTAAGCGCAATGACTTTTGAAATTTATAGCAATCCCATAAGACACTCCATAATTTATATAATTGACTTTATTTAAGCTTATATAACTGTTGAGGTAAAAAGTTAAATGGGATGACAGTTTGCAAACACGTATTCAGAGATGATTGGATGGAAAACAGTGAGGAAATAATTTATATTAATATGAGATTTAGAATGTTTCATTTCATACAATGTATATGACACCTTAACTGGCTCAAAGTTAATACAAGAATGTGAAACAGTAGGTGAGGTTCTCTCTTGCTGAGAGAACTTGTAATGCCAGTGGATTAAATTCACTTCACTCTGTATTCTGGATCACTTATTTGCCCAGTTGTATGCCTCAAAACTATTTGACTCCCAACCTTTTCAGAAGTCCACCAGCACCTACTGAACTACCTCTTACTCCTAGTAACAGCCATTCTATTTTCATGATTCTGGATATTTTCACCAACTACATAAACCTGTATCCTTTACAGTAGTGGTTCTCAAACTTTTGTACTGGTGACTCCTTTCACATAACAATCCTCTGAGTGAGACCCCCCCCCCTAATAAACTATAAACACTTTTTAAATATATTTAACATCATTATAAATGCTGGAGGCAAAGCGGAGTTTGGGGTGGAGGCCGACAGCTCACGACTCCCTATGTAATAAGCTCATGACCCCCTGAGGGGTCCCAACCCCCAGTTTGAGAACCCCTGCTTACAGAATCAACAAGCATTTACATGTGCTAATGCATTAATAAAGGGATGGCTATGGCCATGACCTACCTGAGTCATGACACACTAATCATATAAGGCAATTTCAGTGAGATTGATTAAAGAGTCATGTTCTTCCCTGAGTATAAAGCAGGACACAAAGATCACTGTACCACCCCTTAACAGATGGTATGCTAACATGTTTTATCTGCTCTCTCAAGGAGCAGTTGGCCAGGTACTTGTTAGGTGAAAGAGTTCTGAGACCAGCATGGGGTAGGTAGTTGGTTCCTATTAGCATATACTGTATTTCAACCTTGTACATATCCTCTTTGGTCTGGGTACCTAGAATCAAGGAGCCCATTTACCTGTATACCTGCTGCTTTTCTTCTCCTTCCCCGTTAAGATGCTACTTGCTTCTGCCAGGCCCCTGAGGAACAAAGCTTTATGAGCACAAGAAGAAAAGTCAGTGTGACAGAAACTTTTGATTTTCACCATATCACAAGTGGTGTCTCACACTGCTAAATGACCCAGTGAAATAAAAATAAAATAAATTGGCTATACACTGGGAAAGGATTGCTTTGACATGCTCTCCAAATCATGCTCTGATCAGGAGCAAATTTCTGTGTAGTATTGATTTTAGAGCTGTACAGTCCATATGCTCTTCAGCAAGCTGCTTCACTATACCAGGTTAAAGTTTTTTTATTATCTTTTTTACAAGTGCTATGGGTCAGGATGTGGCATGTAGGTCAACTATTCAGCCACTCAGGTATCAAAACCAAACTATTCCTTCTGACCTCTGTTAGGGAGTCTTATCAAGAGAGCTGGCTGTCAAACTTTTACATTTTCTGGTCTCCTGAATTTTAGATTCCAGGCAGTAAAATCTGCTTTGTGTGAGGATCCTGTACATTTTGAGACAAACTGTCTTAACAGCCTTGCCACCAGTGATACAACAGGCAGCTGTAAAGAAACCGCAGATTCCTGCAGAAGAGACAGCTGTTACAAATTCTGTGTAACAATAAGGATGAGAAGCACCAAGAAAAATCATTCGTTAAATATAAATTAAACCTAAATAAAGATATGATTAATAGTCCGTTTCATAGGATTAGCTTGTTTTAAGGGAGAGATTTTCACGGTGTGGGTTGTGTTTGTTTGGAATTTATTTTATCCTTGCTAACTGATAATGATGGCTACTTTAAATTCTGCTCCTTAAACTGAAGCAAGTTTTATAGAAGACTGATCAAATCTCTAATTATTGACACCATCAAGAAAATAATATTCAAGGAGTGCACTTGGGAGAAAATTGACTTATAAGCAACCAGTCTGATTCAAATAACATATTATGCATTTATTTTAACGGCTAATAAAAAGATGCACTCCTTCCTGACATATATTGGCTATTAAACCACTATATAAAACGTGCATTTGCATAACTCGATCGATATCATTATAGATAAACTCCAAGTGAAGCTGTATTTTGTACTACAGAGGTCAAAATAGACCAACAATAAACCTCTTAAGAAAGTACTCATGAGCAAATTGTTGAATCATTTACAGAAATGTTAAGAAACTTTCTATTTAATCTCATATAAGGTTTGATGAAATATAGCAGTGTTTTATAATTTTGAGGGGTATGTATGTGTATACTCACTTATTACTAAGTGCCCTGATAGATAGAGACTATATAAATATAATAGATATTGATTTAATTATTTCATATTTTAGGTGATATACATGTGAGAAATCTTGTTTTAAATGGTCTATATTTAAGTTTGCTATTGCTGTATCACCTGATAGCATTTAATGGTTTCTCTTTTGCAGTCCTTTGTCCTAAGTGCATCTTAGATGAGCCCTGTAGCTCTTAGGACCAGTTTAGCCTTATTTTACTTAGCAGTAACATATGTAACCTCCAGGCCTGCATCCTGTAAAACATTGGCGTAAGCAAGTTAGCATAAGTGAAACATAGTCTATGATCTTTAGCACAGATGAAGTGATCCAACGGTCACCCTAGATTTTGGGGAATTGGAAAAGCCTGCGTAAGAGAAAAGTTGGCATAAAATGAGACTAGGCAACCACAGGAATACTGAACTGTTACTAAGCTTGGATATTTTAGGATAGGATTGCTGGCAGATGTCTAACCACAAATTTGTTTTAGCAATATGATAAAGAGTCAATAGGGATTAATATGCTAGCCTGTCAGGAAAAGGCACCCCAGTATTATGAGGGTGAGGAAGTTGGATATGGACAGAGGAGGCTGGGTGTTTATATGAAAATTCGTGGTGATTCCCAGGCCCTATATAAGAAGGAACCGAATGAAGACGCTAGCTACCCCTTCTCCCTTCAATATTTTAGTGCTATAATCAGGCATTGAAGATCTGGACCATCAGACCCATTTCACATACCATAGACAGTGGTGATCCTTTGTCTCGTTGTCTCTTACTACCAGATCTTCAAGAAAGGGGTGTGAGTATATAAGTCTATGAGCATAAGCTATGCAAGGAATAACCTTTAAGATTTCTCCAATACTCTATTATTGCTATTTGCTTATGTGGTTTGGAGTTTTCTTGTCTCTATTAATTGTATTAATAAAGGTGGTTACAGTTGTGTTTTGTGCCGTGCAAGTGCCCTTGCCATACACAATATTAAACTTGTAAATTTTGATTCTGTTGTGTCTGATTCAGGAACAAGAACCTCGGTACACTCCTTTCATTAGTTGATTATCAACTAGCATTCATTATAGGGTCAGGCTACAGCCCCTAGGTATTCTTCTATACCATTGTAAGACCACCTCCTCATCTGTCTTCTTACCCCCTTTCAGCCACTGATTACTACTCTCTTTATTAATGACCATTTAAGCCTCAAGGGGGCATGGATGTGAACAGCCTCTTTTGGGGCTATCATCCTAGTAGCTCCATCCAGCAGGAGGTTGATTTCTAAGTGAGCAGTTTTCACCTTTCCCCTTAGAATGAAAAAGGATGTATTCTCCACAAAGGGCCTGAACTCCATCCAAAATGGCCCCTAAGGACTGGTTTCACCAGGATGCATGATGGTGCTCTGACTTAAGTTTTTACCTAAGGAAGTCAAATTGCTCTAAAGTGCAACTTTTAAAAAGCATTCATATGATCTCTTTTTCCTCTTTTCTGCTGCTGTTTGGCAGGAGGCCATTTTGTAAAAGGCTGGTTTAAACAGAGTAATAGTACATTAATTTACATGGTGATCTTTGTGTCAACAGAGAAAGCTAGAAATGTTTTACTTTTAATGTTAGAGTTAGAATTTGGAGAATTTTACAGAAGCTACTTAAATTAAAAAATAGATGACCTCAAAAGTGTAAGTGTTTCTTCTGTCTTTGATGTTAATGCAGTTTTTCTTAAATGTTCTTCTGTGTGTATTTCAGTTGGAAATTTAGGCTATTCTCATAATTTCCTAAAATCAGTGTAAAGTGGGTGAACACATTCGCTAAACACCTTTGAAAAATCTCAGTCTTAGACTCTTTCATGAAAATTATCAGAGAAAAACATATAGTGTAGGACTAACACAGCTAAAACATATGAATAACTTTACTCACGTGAGAAGTCTTATCATCTTCAGTAGGACGTCGGATGTGAGTAAAACTACATATGTGCTTAAGTATCTGCAGAATTTTTTCCTTAGTCATGCTTTACTTTGCTACATGACTACTCCAATAAAAATCAGTGGGTTACTCACAGTAGTAAAGTTTTGTGCATGTATTTTTGCAGGATTGGGACCTTGGAGCACAAAGAGACTAGGGCCTTGACTAAGCTCTGCTAAAATCCTAGCAGGTGCTCCCAGAACAATTGATTTTTTTCCAATCTCTTTATTTTAATTTTTCCCTAAGCCTAGGAAAGTATGTACAATAATCCTTATGTAGGGGGTTGTCTGTACTGAGTTTCTGTTTTCAAACTCCAATAATTTTTGCTTGGAAATTGAAGTGTAGTTAGAACTAACAGTGGGAAAAATGTATTTTTCCCCATTCTCCCATAATTCAGAAACAGTTTTAAACGGTTCAGTCTTTTGTATTAAAAGGAAATAAAAACTACCAGCCTCTGGCAGAAACCAACCATGGAAAATACCAGCCTAAAAGATGTATGTTTCAGAAAGCAGTAAGCATGGGAAAACAAAGGATGATTATGGACATTGTAACTGGCATCGTTACTGGCAACTGCTGTGGTAGAAAACAACATTTAAAATACTGTCTCTTTTGATAAGATATCCTAAATACATTTCAGCTAGATTAAAATACCATTTCTTTGTTTGAGAGACTGGACGGTTTCAGTTTCAGAAAGAATTTATAAGCCAATGTTAATTTAAATATGTTTGTGCCTTAGAACTGCTGCTTATTCATCTGAAATTTGCTACCTAATCTTAGACATTTGTTTATGAATTCAGGTTTTTTTTAGCTATTTGTGTGGAAAATAATTTGTGGAAGTAAAGATAATTACATTGATAAGTAGAAAATAAGGAAATCTAAGGATTGAATTTAACATTCATGATATTCACAAGTTTAGAAAATATTTGTATTGAATTATGATGGAAGAAATGATTTTTTATTGCTTCAAACATTTTTGTTTGTGAAATAACACAATATATTTTTACTGTAAAGCTATTTCTGCTGCACTGAATTTGCAACTCATATTCTAAACTCATATTTTTTTAAATTAAACCATACGTGAATGCTTTACTAAAAATGTTTTGTTTAAAATAAATGTACAGCTCTGGAAGTTTCAAGTTAAGTTTTGAGCACTTTTTATTTAAACTGCAAAACAAATTAGATGTTTTCAAACTATGAATGTGAAATGCTCATTTTCTTTACAATACTGTAGTTTGAAATATCTTTTCCCCTTTCACAGCATAAGCTGGCATTTTAAAATCTACTTTAAAACACTGCCTCTCCTTGTTAGATCCATATTTTGTTTGTGTTATTGAACTATAAGTTTCCAAGATTCAATCAGGCCGATATTAGCACCTGGGGGAAAAAAGAGAAACCTTTCTGAGTTCCTGTTGACTTGAAAAGCAGCTGTCTCCTAGAGTTCTATGAATATCTTACAATCCTATCACAAACAGTGTTCATATTTACATGGCTCACTTTTGTTATATTTCCTTCACTAAATATTCAGCAAATCTCATACATGCACAATCACTTGAGATTCAAATATCTCCTTAAGTGACACTTGACTAATCATGTCAATGACTCCAGCAGTGAGACATTCTTTATTATTTTGCAGTTCCTCCTAATGAATAAATATGCTGGGTGGGAAAGCAAGCCAAAGTTACTGTTATTTTATGTCACCAAAATGGTTTTGGATTCCAAAGCAAAAATAATATATTAAAATTAAACTGTGTGTGAATCAGGGGAATGTAAATAAAGCATGCTTTCTTCCCAGCATTGATCTTGGTAGAAATACATTTTGACCTTTTAGGACCCAGTGAGAGAATAAGATTTTGAG
Organism: Chrysemys picta bellii; assembly: GCF_011386835.1. NCBI lineage: Eukaryota > Metazoa > Chordata > Testudines > Emydidae > Chrysemys > Chrysemys picta. The sequence continues at coordinate 59,954,125 of NC_088800.1, forward strand.
AACATTTTATAGTAATAATAGTGATAATAAATAATACAAAATAAAGTTAAACATTGACATACATGGATAAGTTATATAATTATGGTGTGGGTTTCTTTTGTTCCCTCCTCCCTCCTGCATTGTAAATCAACTTAAACTAGGATTTGCTGTTACAATTGTATATTTGTGCTGTTTCCTTGATATTAACAACTGCAACTACCAACTTTATTCTCCTTTTATCTGTTTCACGCTAAGCGGCTTCACTGACTTGATGGACAATAGAAAAGATACTGGTGAGGGCTTGATACTGGTCCAGGCTGATGAAAGAGGCCTTAAAAAGGAAGTATTAATGGTGTTTACAAGTAGTTGCAGAAATTTTCCTGATATGCTCTGTTTTTTTTTCTTTATATAATTACCTAATAGAAACTTAAATGAAAGTACAATAACCACAAATCCTATCTTAACAAATTAAAGTGTATTGGATATGTCCACCAGGCTGTTTCAGATGAAATCAAAGAATCCAACATGCTTAGATTAAAATAACATTGATATAAATTATGCCCAGTTGTAACTGATATTCCTTCACTTTCCTAAGCTACAATGAATGAAAAGTTCTTCATTGGAAAGGGATGTCTAAGCAAAAAAGGACCATTCTTCCCAAATATATATGTGATGGCAGTGTTATCTCCTTACCTCAGTTCTAGAGTTTCCCTTGACACTTTTTTTTGTTTTTTTTGGTCTCAACTTGCCCAGAGTATGTCAGGAGGGTGTGAGCAAGAGAGAGAGAGATGTCCAGATAATTGAAATCATAGAATTGAATCCCTTCCCATGAGGAATACCTGTCAATGTCCACAGACACTAGTTTAAAGATAGGAGGCATGCACAAGGGCTCTCTCTCAGCACAAGGGCAGTGGTCAAGGCTTGAGTGCAGAAAACACTTTGTGAGTAGCTCTAAGCTTAAGAAAAGTAAAGTGCTATTAGCCTGCAGCTACACGTTCTGAACAAAGCAGCCAGACAAGACAGAGTCTAACAAACGTAACCTATATCAACAAGTTTGTGTGAATATATAAGGATTCTTTTTCTGTAAATTGAAGTCCAAAGAGTCCCAAGAAATTTTAGAAGTCCATTTTGTTGTCCTACAAGCAATATATTTAGCAGATTCAGCCAAAATGACAATTACCTCAACAAGCAGTCAATATGGCTGGGAGATCAGTTACTAATTCAGTAAGTGTTCAGAACCAAAATGTCAGCAATAGAGATCTCCCTCTGACAAGTGTTATAACCACATCCTAAACTGGAAATTTAGAAAACTTCCATTTAATGTTCGCTTATCCCTCTTCCTGTCATGAAAAGCTAGGTGTAAGTTGTTTATAAACTTTGGAGAACTTTGGAGAACATCAGATGTGTTGGTCTGTGGCTGAACCTTAATGTTGAACTTAGGGCTGACGTGATAATAGCCTTGCATGTGATACAAACAATTTAATCTACCATATATGTGTATATTTATTGGAATAATATTCTAAAAGGAAAAGATTTTAAACACAATATTGCTTTTCTGTAACTGAATGCTAACTCAGAAATTCTGAGAGTCCAAATTCAGTTCAGCCCTTGGTTTAAAAAACAAGAGAGGCACTATATGTTTTGATTGTTTGAAAGATGACCAAACAGCATTATATAAATCAAATAAGCTAAAGGCTCTGAGCCTGATTTTTTTTCATAAAGGTTTAGCATGCAGAATTCCAGCTGGAGTCAATAAAAGATGGGGTGATTAGGAAATCAGGCATCCTCATTTTAAGATGGACTTCATCCAGTTCTACAGTATTGTGGGTGCAACTTTACTCCTGAAATTGAATGTGGGGCAATTATTTAACATAGGTTTGAAATCTAACAGCCAGCTCTTTTTTTTTAAATGTTACAAAATTTGAATGCAGTATTGATAATATATCATTGGCTATGCTGAAAGAAGGACAGGAGACCATTCATATGGTTTTAATCAGGCCACAACTTTATTATTAGATGTCTAGGACTACCTGGCAGATAAAACTGTACAGTGCAGGTAATTCCATGTTCATTTAATATCTACCCTGAAGGCTTTTGCCAGCTCCTTTCTTTTTCCATCCAGCTCCCTCAGCCAACCCATTGCTGGGACCTTATCATCTCCCTCCCCATGAACGAGGGTTAAGGTGGGCTATAAGAAAGAGGGCTGCCCCCTTCCTCCCCTCCCCCCGGTTCTGCTCCTTTAATCAACATCTCCTTTGTCAGTCCTTTATCAAGACATTTATCTAGTCACTGTATACCTTCCCTCTTGAGCAGAGGGATAGCCACAGGTGGGCCTTGATGGGCTGTGGCCCACCCACTTAGCATCAAAGCCCGCCACCCAGCCCCTGCTCTTCTCTGGCCCCAGTGCTTGTCAAGCTCTGCCTGCCCACCAGGCGCTCCAGCCAGGGAGTGGGGATAGTGGCTTGGAGTGCTGGTGGGGCAGGTGGAATGGAGCAAACCCCCGCACTCCCAACCCACTCCCCAGCAGGGCGGGCAGACGGATGGGGGCATGGGAGCACCCATTTTTCCAGGGCCGCAGGTTAGCCCAGTGGCTAATCTGCAACTGGGAAGAGGGTGAGTGAGTGGGCAGCCAGTGACGGTAGAGGAGATCTTCTAAAAAGGTAGGCCAGCTGCCTGGTTAGCCAGGGCTGGCATGGGGTGGTGGGACCTGCATGGGAGCTGGGAGCTGTGCACGCTGGAGAGCAGTGTCTCCTCCCACAGCTGGGTGCACTCCTGGGGAGCCTCTGGCCAGACAGTCCATCCATTGCCACCACAAGGCTGGCTGCTGGGGTTGGGGGGAGGCAGGCCCCCCATCTCTCCTGGCCTCCTAGCCCCCCTGTAATTGCCTGTCCATCCAAAGTTGCGGACCACCCAAAGATCCAAGGGTAGCTATGCCACTGCTATGGAGTACCTGCACTGGACATCCACCCCACACTTACATAATGAGTTGCACCATAATTGCCTAACACCCTTCCCTACTCACCATAACAAAGCCCTCCCTGAAAAACACTGTGGGGAAGGCGAAAACCCTCCACTCCACCTCGGCCAATCTGGCAGAGAGGGAAAAATTCCTTCCCCGCTCCCTCCGCCCCCTGCCCAAGAAGGAAATGGCCAGTGCTATACCCACAGCAGGTCCTGAACAAACCTGCTATTTTGCCACTTCAAGGGGAGGGAGGGTGTATACTGCTGCACTTCATCTGGGAGAAAGGGGCTTCTCCAGCTGTGCTTGCCCCTTTTGAACTCCCAAGCCCTTCCGGTCTCTGGGGATGAGTCAGCGTCGCCTCACTGACCCACTTCCCCTTTTGCAGCAGCATCTGAGCCTCACTTCCCATCCTGACCATAAGGCGCTATTCCCTCTCCCCCAGCAAGTCGGACAGTCCCCCTCCCCTCCCACTTAAAGGTGCAGTGCAGTTACACTCCTGTTTCTTTGGTAAATCACCTGTGTTACAGACAGGGCATGGTACCAGAAGCAGTGTTTTGATAAAAAGGAATTAAAAGATGACAGTTCCTGGAAGCTCCGTTATTCTCAATACAATATTAAATCAGTTATTTTCTGCAGTTTGGGGTCTGGTGTATGGTTATATGAATAGTTTCATGACTTGCAGAAGGAATTAGCTAAAATATTTCATCAGCCTAAGAATTTTTGTCTTCAGAAACTTTTCTAATTACTAGATTTTTTTAAAAGGTCTGTTAACTTCTGAAGTGTTTGTTCAGTCTCAGGCAAAGGGTAGCATCAATTTAATATCTGCAGGTGGATGGATTCACTTATCTAATAGATCTTTTAAATCTCTGACTGTAATCATACTATTCTCTCTTAATATTTTGATGAGAGTGTTGAAGGTGGTTTATGGATGTCAGTTATGTGGTATTTAAATTAGTGTTGCCAGCTCTTGCAATTTTATTGTATGCCTTGCATGATTTGGTGTTTTACTTAATTTTTTAGCTTCTAGAGTCTGGTGATTATCTAAAAAATTCTGCTTTATTTTGGGGAGGGGTAAGTTTTAGTCATCATAGTTGTAGAGAAAAGCTTGAAAACGTGAGCAAAGTGCACCCTAAAGATTCAAAAATAAGAAGGCAAATTTAAAAAATACAAAATATATTATTACTTTTTAATCTCATGATATTTTGATGGTCTGACTCATGAGACTTAAACATTTGGGGTTGGAAATATTGAAGTTACCTATGTTCATTGTTGAATCAATGGAAATCTATATGCTCTCATTAACCAGTTGTTTGGATATTTCCCCATGAGATATGACAACCTTTTTCATTGTGAGCTGGGAAAACAAGAGAAACAAATTAAACTCTCATTCATTCTAGATGCTGTCTCTTCACAGCTCAAGCTGAGATGCAACCATCTTGCACACCTAGTTATGTACCCTTACCTGGGGAGAAAGGAAATTATTTTTTTCTCCTTTCTAGAAGGTTTACAATGCCAGAAAAAAATGTGGTGATAGGAGGGGGAAGAGAGAGGTAGTTATTTTTTTTAATTTAAAGATGTTTTCGTAACTGAAAACTCATAAGGGAGAACCAAGGTCAGAAACACCCTTATGGACAGGAAGCCCCCTTCATGCATTCTCTCCCTTTCCACTGCTGCCCAAATTTGCACTAGAAATAAGCAAGGAACAGGGGTTTTTAAGGTAGTGGTAGTGGAGGGCTGATCTGGACTCCAGACTTCTTCCTAGTAGTAGAAGTTTATCCCCCAGTGGTCAGGAAAGCCAGATATACTATTAAGAATGATCAGGTAAGTCTTCATTTTACTGAAGAGCTGTGGGTTTCACCATTCATAAAGAAATGCAAATCTCTGTTCTGGTTATCTCTGATTATGATGGATTCCACTAGCGCATGATTTTTGTTTACCTTATTTGTTTATTTCTCCGACACTCTGACTTTATAATAATTATAAACAGAGAGGTTCTCTGAATAATAAGTAAGCCATATCTATTAGCAAATAAATCTAGATATGTTGAATTTTCGTTCAGATATGCCACCCACTGCTCTATTGAATGTTTTGAATTGAGGGGCATTAAAAAGTAATGAATTAAGCTTCCACTGCTTTTCAGGTCCCATGTCACCTCAAAAGTGAAACACTTAAAAAGAATTCAAGTAGTAGATCCAGAAGCCAGACAGCCATAATCAGAAACATTCCTAATTAAACTCTGTATATCATGAGTGTTATGCTCAGGCTATATCTGCTCCTCAGTTGTAGCCTGAAATATTTTTAGTGCATGTTTGTTGCCACTGTTACACAGATAAGCTTTGTGCATAAATCAACTTCCTATTCCTTATATTAAACTGGAAATGTCTCAGAGAGGCTGTAGAGATACTGATCCATTACTGTAGGCTTCTAAGTTATGCAATTCCATGCAGCTTGACTGAGGGTTTCTGCTTGGTACAGTGATACTAGCATTATTTCTCAGTCCTTATTCACCAGTTGTTTACTGCCCATTAATATTTACTATTCAATATATCAAATGGGTACACAATCATTGGGATTGCCTAGTTCTTCTGTTCTCTGCTTTGATGCTGACTTGCTGTGTAACACTGAGCATATCTCTAGATTTCTCTTTGCCTCAATTTACTTACCCTGTGAAAACAGAAATAATGCTGCTTACTCACCTTTGTAAAGTGTTTTTGAAACTTATGGATGAAAAGTGCTAAGTGAAAAGCTTATTAATCATCATGTTAAATAGGGTTTGGCTTATTATGCTCCTTCTGGGTGTACCATTTACCGTTTCTACAGGTTTAGGCAGTTTGTCCTCCACTCTTGCTTAGAATATTTAGTTTTCCTAGTGGCTCACAAATGCCTCTTTATAACCTTCCTATATATTTTAATTAAAAAGTTTTATTTTCACAAAGTTAGAAAGCTTTCACAGTATCTTAAGAAAACCTCCTGCAAATTTAATTTATTCAGTCCCAAAACTGTTTAAAAAAATCTTTTAAATGCTACTTTTAATCTAATCTATTATTAAATCAAAAACCACCCAGGGCTTTATTGTATAAATTGATCCAGCTAGTAAGTTTACTAATTCAGTCATCATTCTTCCCATAGTTTTTTTGTTTAATTTTACAGAAACACATCTATAAAATATTATATGATTTATCTTCTCGGTATTTACCTACGGTAAAAAAAAAAGACTACATTTACAACAATAACAACAACAAAAACCCAACACCACACCAGCATATTTCCAAATCTAGGGAATAGTCACCTATTTTCATTTAAAAAAAAAGAAAATGGCTGAAAATAATAGCTTTGTAGTTACTCCAAGTAATCAACCACTTAATTGAAGCTCCTTACAGCTTTGGTGCTAACAGTATCATGTTCCTTACATTAAAACAAAAAATGACATTCAGAAAATTCGGATAGTCTTTTTCATACCCATAATTTCCTGATTATCTCTAATAAACTCTCTTAATAGTCTATAAAGTCTTTGCAGCAGTCATGAGTGCTGCTAACCTTTGCAGATTACTTTGTTAGTAGCTTATACTTCCCTTCATTATGACTGATAAATAGTCTTTTTTCCTCAAAAACTGTTGAGGATTCTTTTACATATTTGAACTTGATGTGTCGTGCTTTTTATTTTTCTGTAATCTTACAGTAATAGTGCTTTCATTGCTGAGATTCACCAACCAATTATTCTTGTAGGCTTTAAACATTATATTTATGTAGTAGCTCTTTCTCTTTCCATAATTATCAAAATATATACCATTCATATTCATTCAACTCCAGATCGTGCTCTGTGTGTGTCCTTCACATTTTTTTACTTCAAGATTTCCACTTTGAAACTGGATTTTTAATGACTTTATCCGACTTCTCTAGAGAAATTATTTTGTCTACCCAAAATAATTATTGCATTGGTAACTCTTTCAGAAGATGTCTCTGTAGCATGGCTAATTAGAATTTCAGCTCTAAGAACATCACAGCCATTAGAATACAGTTCCCCTTAGTGTTCTAATTCCCTGCTATATGCCTAGTTGTAGAGGTGAACCTATTCTGCAGAGTCTTTGAGTTTTCAGAGGATAGGAGTGCTGCATACAAAGTCCATGAAGGAATTACTGTCTCTGGGCCCAGTTTTGTGAGGTGCCAAACTCAGTGGGATTTAAGAAAGACAAGGTGGATGAGATAACATCCTTTACCAACTTCTTGGACCAAATTCTGTTGGTGAGAGAAACAGGCTTTCAAGCTACACTCTTCCTCTGGAAAAGGTACTCAAAGTGTCACAACTAAATACAGGAGATTTAAGGACACTAGTCAGCTTGCACAATAGGATGGGCTCGATTAAATCTTCCTACAAGCTGTATGCTTCTGGCTAGGGATGATGCAGCAGTCTAGGAGCTCACTTTCCCCTCCTCTTCCCAGACACACAGAATCCAATCTGTTGGTTTCTCCATGATGTGGATTTTTTCTTCTTCCTTTAACCTTACATTGTGAATATAAACCATTTACTTTAGTTATGTCATCCCAGCAAATGGTTAGAATCTGGGGCTTCCAGGGTCAGAATGCCCAAGAATTTGTCTGATATATTCTTCTGAATAAAACCTTCCATCTTTTGAAGATCTCCTCTAATTGCTGGGTAATGACTCGAGAAACCATTTTAAATGTGGGGATGCCAAAGCAGGGATAAGAAGTACTGTACCTACTATTGTTACAAGTAAATTCTAAAATAACCCTAGCTGAAAGAAGCGAGCAGAAAATTGTCTCTTCTTTTTAGATTATTTCCTTTTGCATACTCAATTTCGCTGTTTCTTCTATAATGGTCAGTTAGGTCTCAATCATTGATTGTAACTTGTGCAGACAGACCACAGTGGGGCTTGGTGAGGGCACAAGACTCTGACTAAAAGGATTGGGGCCTAAGCCACTTTCTCCATTATTGAGAATATATATACTGTATATATCTTTATTAAATAAAAAAAAGATAAAATATGGTATTTAAAAAAATGCTCCATTAGAAACTGGAATATAAAAAGGTTCATTGACAATGACCTTGTAAAAAGATAACATTAATATAACCAGCAAAAATTGCAGAGGGTTCAGAAAAGAGCCACAAGAATGATTAAAGGATTAGATAACCGGCCGTACAGTGGTAGACTCAAGGAGCTCTGTCTGTTTAGTTTAACAAAGAAAAGGTTAAGGGGTGACTTTATTACAGTCAATAAGTAGCTACCTGGGAATCAAATATTTAATAATCGACTCCTTCAGTCTATCAGAAAAAGGTATAATACAATCCTGTAGCTAGAAGCTGAAGTTAGACAAATTCAAACTGGAAATATGCTATACATTTTTTACAGTGAAAGTAATTAACCATTGGAACAATTTACTGAGAGTCATGGTGTATTCGCCATCACTGGCAATTTTTAAGTCAAGATTGGATGTTTATCTAAAAGATATGGTCTAGGAAATATTTTTGGGGCATTCTGTGGCTTGTGTTATATAGGAGGTCAGACTAGATTATCACAATGGTCCCTTCTGGCCTTGGACTCTATGAACCAAAGCATCTGTTTCCATTTTCATGGACAGAAAATACTATCTAACATATAGTAATGGAGTCAAACACTATATTTATTAAATACTGGAATTATGTTTTTCTCCTAGCAGAATCCATCTGTGTATGCATATTATCAACCCTCCTGTTCTTGGGCTTCTAAAAACACACTACAGTTATGTTTTTTCCTCAAATCCTAACTCCTATTTTTGACATACTCTAAGATTCATACCTGTGTTAGTTAAATTGTATGAATTAAAGATAGATATCTGGGAGCTTGAATAATGTTTGTGTTCAAGAAGCACATCACTAAGTTTAGCACAGCATATTTTATTCATGACAAATTGGCAAATTCCTCAAAAAAACCTTTATATGTATGAGATTAGTCTGTAGTATATAAGAGCAATTACTTAATTCATTTTGATAAAGAAAATCAGCTCCGAGAAAGTACCTTTCTGTACAATTTGAATCAGACAATACAGTAGTTTTGAAATGGCAGGAATCCAGTTTCCAATTACTTGATAGTAGTAGAGCAGCTGAGCATTGTATTGTAGAATTAAGATTATACTGCCTGACAACAAGTAGTTTTTATTATTACTCCTCATACATGTCTAGAGTTTTCAATCACAGTTTGGATGCATTTAACCTTTTGATGTCAGGAGTTGTGATTTCTTGACATCACACAATTCAGTTGAATAAGTGGGGTTTTATTTTTGCATTGTATGCTTTATGTACTAAAGCTGCTGAACTATTAAAATAATCCTCAAAATCTGTAGTTCATGAGACTGTATTTTAGCATCAATCTTTAACAAATTGATTGCTATTTATAATACGTTAGTCACATTGAATAAAAGTTCGTTGCAGCTTAAAAACAATGGCATTTCTGTACAAAATAGCACCAACAGGCTGAATTTCGTAATGGACTGATTGGTATTCTCTTGTATCTGTTTTTTAAACTTTAATGAATAAATAATGTTCCTAACTGATAACAACTGAAAATAAAATAATGCTTAGGACTTGTATAGCACCTTTACTTCTTCAAAAGTGCTATGCAAATATAAGCTCATTAGGACTTGATTCAAAGCCTATTGGAGTCATTGGAAGTCTTAATATGCCTATGATGCAGTTAAGCAAGTATTTTCTGATTTTCAACTGGTTAAGAAAGAGACAGAGAGGCTTCATGACTTGCCACGCAGTCAGAGAGAGAGTTGGAATTAGAAATTAAACATGTTTGGTCTGCTAGATCAGTTGTTCTCAAACTTATTTGATTGCCCCACCCCCCCCAACACACAAAACATCAACATACAATTCTCACTAAATATTAAAAACAGTAAGGCATTGATTCAAACAGAGCCTGGGTGGCAAGGCTCAGGCTGTCAGCCCCGATTTGGTTAATATGGAGAGCTGGATAATGTAGGCTTGGATAAATGGATTTCTACTGTATAGTAATGTAAATTTTAAGTGAGCTACAGCTTACTGGTATCGCACTTGTTACTAGTGTGATGGGAGCAGCAAAACTGCGATTGTGGTCAATGCTTACAATTCAATGTGCACACCGCATCATAGCAAACTGATTAATGTACAGATGGCAACAACTTTGTATAATACTATTCATGCTTAACAGAAATCCATCAAAATGCACAGTGCCGTCTGAGGACCTGATATATCAGGAGGAATTAACATTCCTGGTTATTCATTGCTGTAGGTAAAATGCACGCAGTAAGTTATTTTTTCCTAAAGCTTCTCATCCTTTCCACCTCCACAGAATATAGTCCACACCTCCCCATGGGGGCCTGCCCCCAATTTGAAAACTTATGCGCTAGATTGTAAATCCTTCAAGGCAGGGATTGTCCTTTCATTATGTTTGTACAGAGCCTAATACGATGGGGCTCTGGCCTCTTGGCACTACTATAAGACAAATAAATAAAGATATAACCAAACAGGCACCAGTGTTCTCTATCTCCAGACATCTGGTATTTCCACTGATATCAGTTTTTAAACAGGATAGTTTTGATGAGATAGGACACTTCCACCCTCCTAGTGAAATAGTGTTTCCTAATATCCAACCTAGACCTCCCCCACTGCAACTTGAGACCATTGCTTCTTGTTCTGTCATCTGCCACTACTGAGAACAGCCTAGCTCCATCCTCTTTGGAACCCCCTTCAGGTAGTTGAAAGCTGCTATCAAATCCCCCCTAACTCTTCTTTTCTGCAGACTAAATAAGCCCAGTTCCCTCAGCCTCACTTCATAAGTCATGTGCCACAGCCCCCTAATCACTTTTGTTGCCCTCTGCTGGACTCTCTCCAATTTGTCCACATCCTTTCTGTAGTGGGGGACCAAAATTGGACACAGTGCTCCAGATGTGGCCTCAGTAGTACTGAATAGAGGGGAATAATCACTTCCCTCGATCTGCTGGCAATGCTCCTACTAATGCAGCCCAGTATGCCCTTAGCCTTCTTGGCCACAAGGACACACTGTTAACTCATATCCAGCTTCTTGTCCACTGTAATCCCCAGGTCCTTTTCTGCAGGTCCTTAGCCAGTCGGTCCCCAGCCTGTAGCGGTGCATGGGATTCTTCCGTCCTAAGTGCAGGACTCTGCACTTTTCTTTGTTGAATTTCATCAGATTTCTTTTGGCCTAATCCTCCAATTTGTCTAGGTCACTCTGGACTCTATCCCTACACTCCAGTGTATCTACCTCTCCTCCCAGCTTAGTGTCATTTGCGAACTTTGCTGAGGGTGCAATCTATCCCATCGTCCAGATCATTAATGAAAATGTGGAACAAAACCAGGCCCAAACTCCGCTTGATACTGGCTGTCAATTACACATTGAGTCATTGATCACTACCCGTTGAGCCCGATGATCTAGCCAGCTTTCTGTCTACCTTATAATCCATTCATCCAGTCCAGACTTTTTTAACTTGCTGGGAAGAATACTGTGGGAGACCGTATCCAAAACTTTGCTAACGTCAAGATATATCAGGTCCACTGCTTTCCCCATATCCACAGAGCCAGTTATCTCATCATAGAAGGCAATCAGGTTGGTCAGGTGTGACTTGCCCTTGGTGAATCCATGTTGACTGTTCTTGAACACCTTCCTCTCCTCCAAGTGCTTCAAAATGGATTCCTTGAGGACCTGCTCCATGATTTTTGCAGCGACTGAGGTGAGGCTGTAGTTCCCCGGATTCTCCTTCTTCCTTTTTTTAAAGATGGGCACTATATTTGCCTTTTTCCAATCATCCCTAGTTGGTTCCTCCAGCCCTTGCACCAGGAAGTTGTCCCCAACACTCTCCAAAATCTTCTTGGATTGTTTGTGCATTGCTGTATTGCTCTCCCAGCAGATGTCAGGGTGATTGAAATCCCCCATGAGAACCAGGGCCTGTGATCTGGAAACTTCTGTTAGTTGTCTGAAGAAAGCCTCATTACCTCATCCTCCTGATCCGGTGGTCTACAGCAGACGCCCACCATGTCATCACACTTGTTGCTCTTGCCTCTAAACTTAACCCAAAGTCACTTAACAGGCTTTTCTCCAGTTTCATACTGGAGCTCTGAGCAATCATACTACTCTCTTACATACAGTGAAACTCGTCCACCTTTTCTCCCCCCCCGCCTCCCCTTCCTGAACAGTTTATACCCATCCATAACAGTGCTCCAGTCATGTGAGTTCCCCAACAACTCTCTGTTATTCCAATCACATCATAGTTCCTTGACTGTGCCAGGACTTCCAATTCTTCCTGTTTGTTTCACAGGCTTCTTGCATTTGTGTACAGGCACCTAAGATAACTAGCCGATTGCCCTACTTTCTCAGTATGAATCAGGAGGCATCCCCTGTTGCACCCTTCTTCTTGTGTTTCCTCCCTGTATCCAACTTCCCCGTTTACCTCAGGGCTTAGGTCACCATCCCCCGGTGAACTTAATTTAAAGCCCTCCTCACTAGGGATCTGACTGGCAAAACCCTGAAATTTAATTCAAGAGGAGGACCAGGAAATCATCCATGCAACTTGGTTTGTACCTTCCTAGGACTGCCTCCCCTACACTGCCTGCTTCCGCTGCTTGCTTCTGGCAAGTTAATAAGCCTGACCCGCCTGCTTCATCACCCCGACTCCTGGTCTGGCCTTTGTCCTTCCTTAGACTCCGATATGCTAGTAACCTGACCCTGCCTTTCTGCTAACACCTGATTCTCAGTCTGCCCTCTGGCCTGTCTCAGGTTTTGGTCTCATGGTATCCAGACCCAGCCTCGCTCCCAACTTCCTCTGCAACCACTAGAGAAGACTGCCCATGTCCTGGTTTGGTTATTGTGAAGTATAAAAGCTGCTCGGATGGCTATATGATTTTGTAATAATTTTAAGTACTGCCTTTTCATCCAGCACAGGGGGTGAAATGTTCCTCACTTCATGTGGTGCTGGTTGCTATTACTTCACTTCAATTGTTCCGTTCTTTTCTCTAGTAAATTCTAGTTTTGCTTTTATGGCTGAGGAAGGGAGCTTGTGGAAGGGCCAATGCAGGAAGAATACATACGGTGTTGGGGTTCATAAGTGTTTCGTGTTTGCTACTGTAAGAAAATACAGAATTAAATACTTCCCTGGACAAGCTGTTACCACTCACTGAAAGCCTCTTTAACTTTTTACTAATGTTGCTTAGCTCTGGAGAGACCAAGAGCTCAGCTCCTCTTGGACAGGTAACATTTTGACTACTCTCCCTATTGGTAATCCTGGGGCAGCTGTGACAGCTGGCAAAGGAATTTCCATGATTGATGTGGCAGACTTAGCAACAGTAGTGCCATCTTTCCAGTGAAACCATCTGGGTTCTGTTTCTGCAGCTGTCACGTGCAGTATTTGGGCGTCAACTTCTTTGAACCAGTTTCTATCTTGGAAGAAATAAAAGTGTCTGTAGTAACTCTGGGCATCACTGCAACTGTTATCACAATGTCAGCCCTACCCACATCCCACCCCTCCAATTATGGAGAAACTTAAAAAAAGAAAAGATGGTTGAACAGACCCCCACAAACCTCATGGATTCATTGCCTATGTACACACCAAGGGAAATGATAGGAGAGAGATCACTTGATCATTACCTGTTAGGTTCACTCCCTCTGGGGCACCTGGAATTGGCCACTGTCGGTAGACAGGATACTGGGCTGGATAGACCTTTGGTCTGACCCGTATGGCCGTTCCTATGTTCTTATGAGAGATTATGGGAAAAGTTTTTTTGTATTTAGTCAATATTGTAGATTTTTAATTAATGAGGAATGGTATACATGGAGTAGAAGGGGATTATGGATTGTGGGCAGGGAGTTTGGATTCCTGTTTGGCATAAAGACCCTTACTCCCTCCTCTGGAAATAAAAATTCTGCAATTATATATTCTGCACTCATTTTGCATACAAAACAGTGGTTAACCTTAGTGAATTCATGGCATATTCTGCCTTTGTTTTGTGTCTTCAATTCCTGGTGAGGTTAGCCACAATTAGGTGTGAAAAACCAAGGCAGATTACACCCTACATGGATTGGTGCAGCCTGGATCAGAGGAGGAAACTTGGCCATACATGTCTCAGCTGTTAGCAGTTGGTCTCTAAGATGTGATCAAGAGCTTCTCTGAAAATAGTAACTAATGAAGTTTCTCCACTGGTAGTTGGAATGTTTTTAAAATAATTTAATTGTTACTTCCTTACAGCACAATATCAGTTTATTCAAACTGAGAACGTTATTGTCTTTCAAAATGCATTATACATTTCTCAGTATTCGAAGAAGCTCATTTGCAGAAATAATCTTTGATTCTGGGGAAAGAAAAATATATATATTTCACTGATTTAGTACCTAGCCAGACCTACTACTGGCAGGAATGCTCTATTTATGGAATGCAAAACTTTTTTTGTGTGTGTAGTTCCATTAAAGACCATATTCTTTTTCTTTGGTCAATAAGGATGCTGTTACATATACCCACTCAATCTCCAGAATTGACTAGGAAGCTCCTGATTTCAGTTGCTTCCTGTTGTGCTCCCAAGAAGCTATTTCATTTTTCCCGAATTCAGAGAGCTGTCAAGAGGCGATCTAGGCAGTTTCTCCATACTTTGCCCTTTCCAGTACAGTATAGGAGGACTATAATCTGACAGACTGCATCCAGAGCATTGTTTCTCAGCCAGTGGATTGCAACCTGCAGGGGAGTGTTGATAAATTATATAGTCAATTGCTTGACCATACTTTGTACCATTATAAAATTTACTCAAGAGACCAAATAACCAATGCCAGTGACATTTATTGCTCTGAATCAGTAATAATATAGTACAGGGAAAAGGTTCTGTGTGACACCATTCTCCGAGAAGCCACCTTGTGCAGCAATATTACTGTCACGCTGTCTGAGTGGCTCATGACCATGAGTGCCTACCTCAGGGCAGACTGTCATAAACAGGGAAGACACCCCAAACTGGGGGCTTGTTCTATAATCAGATTTCACCAACCCAATAACAAATGTGAACTCATGGATCACTATTACAGTCTCACCATGGAGTCACAGATAGTCCCCTTAAGCTTTCCAGTCTATCTTGCCACCCAGGCCTGCTAGACTTAGTGATAAATGGTCACTTTCACCAAAAATCACAAAATATTCAGGTTGCTCACAGTTCCAAGAGACTTAGCTCAGATGAATTAGTACTTTAGATCTCACACCAAAGATAATGCCTATAGCCAATCCTGCAACAAATTAACTAAAAGGTTATTAACTAGGAAAAAGAAAGTTATTTAGAGAGTAAATCAAGCAAATATTTACAGATAAATGAGATAGCATTTATAGTTTCTAAAGATGATAGAAATGTAGTGATCTGTCAATTCAAAATGTCTTTACGTCTGGACCCGAGGATAACCCCCGGTGATCTCTGCCTTCATTTAGTGTCTCTGGCCCTATGAGAGTTCAAATAGCAAAGAAATGAAGAATTTTCTCATGACCCTGCTTTATCTTTTACATTTGGCCTTCCGGTCAATGAGAAGAGCTTCCTTTCAGGTAACATTTCCAAGGTGTGATAGGGTCATTCAACAATCCTTTGTATTGTGATGTTCCTTAATGGCCCCTTGAATCTTGATAGACTTCCTGAGTGGGTGGGATGATTCCCATGCCTGGGTTCACAAGTTCAGAGCAAACATTTTCAAACTTCTAAAGCAAAACGTATATATTTCCTTATAGCATGGAATACGGACATTACAAGTGAGATTAATGCATGTAGCAACATACAAGAATTTCATAGTATCTAAACACATTCTTATAAGACTAAAACACCTCTACCCTGATATAACGCGACCCGATATAACACGATTTCGGATATAATGCGGTAAAGCAGTGCTCCGGGGGTGGGGGGGTGGGAAGGCTGCGCACTCTGGCAGATCAAAGTAAGTTCGATATAACGCGGTTTCACCTATAACGCGGTAAGATTTTTTGGCTCCCGAGGACAGCATTCTATCAGGGTAGAGGTTTACCTGTTTTGAACAAAACTAACATAAGGGTGAGCTGATTTGGCTTCCATCTATGACTTTGTCAATTCTTAGCTAATGCCTAGGGTCTTGATCACAGTTACATTCACTTTACCCAGAAGGTACGTTCCCAAAGTTACACATTTCAGCTGCTATTACTTATATGATTATTTTACAAGTTTACACATGTCTTTTACACATCACTAAAATCCAACTCATCATTTTGTCCCAGTTCCCTAACTTGTTCTGTGCCTTCCTTATCTTTGTTTTCTATACTAGCATTCCAGGTACTGGTCCGTGAAGGTACTTCCCTCGCTTGTACTAAATCATAGAACAAATGTATCTTGATTTTGACAAGTTTCCTATCTGTTTATGCCAAATGCTTGCTTCAGTAAACGCAAGATGTTATGGGATACTTACTATAGTGAACAGGGTTATGGCATAGGCTAATTTAGGCTATTTCACTGTATATAGTGTGTGCTTAGTGTTACTGGTGCTTAATAAATTATATATATTTAGCATTGTTATCATTGATACATGTTTTACTTTTACTTATATTCCACATATTAGGGAGGTTATGAATATTTTTAACCTCATATAACCAAACTGAAAAGGTTGTGAAACATTGGTCTCTCAGGCTGCAGGAATGTTGGGGGACTATACTCTGGGAGATAGAGGGAGGTAGGATGCCTGTATGGAGAAACTTGAAGTGGGGAAAAAAGGAGAATATTGGAAGGGAACCAGGAAATTCAGAGGAAAAAGCAGGCAGGATGGTAGGAAGGTGGAACTTGAAGAGTGGGGGAAACTCTGGGAGAAGCCAGATCGTGGGGGAATCGTGTGATGCTCTAGAGGATTTGGGGAAGGGGAGATAGAAGGGGAAATTATGGATTTGACAGGGAAAATGTACTGATTTTCCAGTAAGGAGGAGCAAGAAACTGGAAGGATTTGATGGTGGGGAACTTTAGGGTAAGCAAGGAAATACATATTCATTAGTAATGTGCAAATTGACATTACAGCAGGGGTAGGCAACCTATGGCATGTGTGCCGAAGGTGGCACGTGAGCTGATTTTCAGTGGCACTCACACTGCCCAGGTCCTGGCCACCGGTCCGGGGGGCTCTGCATTTTAATTTAATTTTAAATGAAGCTTCTTAAACATTTCAAAAGCCTTACTTACTCTACATACAATAGTTTAGTTATATATCATAGACTTATAGAAAGAGACCTTCTAAAAACGTTAAAATGTATTACTGGCACGCAAAACCTTAAATTAGAGTGAATAAATGAAGACTCGGCACACCACTTATGAAAGGTTGCCAACCCCTGCATTACAGTATTTATATACAATTTACTGCTTTCCAAATTCATTACCCGAGGCAGAAAATTCAACAGAAAATTCTTCTGTCATCTATGTAGCTATCAAATTTCTGACAAGCAAAATTTTTATTTCCAAAGAAGAGATGAGCATCTTTGACACACATGGTTCTCTCTTCCACATAGTGCTTGCCTTTACCAACTTTTGAATGTTGCCATAGATAGTTAAGTAACATTACCTCAGTCTTGTCAATGTGTATGAGAAACACATTTTATAACTGCAGTGCCCATATGGTCACCTACATCCAATTTCTTCACAGATACATAGCTAGTTGGGGAAAAGCCAGGAATTTAAGTGAGAACTTTGCTAAGTTGTTATAGATATGCTTTCAGTTATTTTCAAGAACCTTTTACACACACACATTCCAGATCTTTGGCATATTCCCAATAGATGTGTCTCTAGGAAGAATTTAGACCAAAGTGACCATACAGATAGTGTAATTGTAGGTGTGTCAGTCCCAGGGTATTAGAGAGACAAGACAGGTGAGGTAATACCTTTTATTTATATTATATTTATATAATATTATTTATATTATGTATAATAAAAGATACTATCTCACTCACCTTGTCTTTCTCATGCATAGCCATTCTCTGCTTTGGTCAGTCATTCATGAGTTATTTTGTCTCTTTTTAAAGATTAAAGAGAGCTACCAAGAGCTGCTCTGCAATCCTTTATTTCAGGGGTGGCCAACCTGAGCCTGAGAAGGAGCCAGAATTTACCAATGTACATTGCCAAAGACCCACAGTAATATGTCAGCAGCTCTCCATCAGCTCCCCCACCCCACTCCCAGCGCCTCCCACCCACTGGCAGCCCTGCCAATCAGCACCTCCCCCTCCCTCCCTGCACCGACCGATCAGCTGTTTTGTGAGTTGCAGGAGGATCTGGGGAGTAGGGGAGAGGATCGAGGGCATGGCAGGCTCAGGGGAGGGGGCAGGAAGGGGTGGAGTGAGGAAGGGCCTATGGCAGAGCCAGGATTTGAACAGTGAGCACCCCCCCGGCACATTGGAAAGTTAGTGCTTGTAGCTCCAGCCACGGAGTCAGTGCCTATACAAGGAGCCGCATATTAACTTCTGAAGAGCCGCATGTGGTTCCACCCCTGCTTTATTTGTTTAGATGTCTGTTGTCAGCTTCTCCTGCTGCCATATTATACTGTATGACTCCCAATTTATTGCCTCTGTTGAGCAGGGCCGGCTCTAGCTTTTTTGCGGCCCCAAGCAGCAACAACAACAAAACACCTGCAGGGGACTCCCAGCGCTGCAGACGTGCCCCGGGTAGTGGGGGGAAGGTGGAGCAGGGGAGGGAGCAGGGGGAGAGAGAGTAGGGGGGCAGCCAGGACTTCCTTCAGTGGGGCGCTTGCCACGCGGCCCCTTCCGCCACGCTGCCTGCTGGGAGGGCTCCGCGCCGCTCCGGTCCGCGGGCAGGGAAGGACGTGGGCTGCCCTGCTGGGCTTGCTACAGACCTGGCACCAGCTGGGGCAGACGGAGTTTGCAGCCCGCTCCCAGCAGGGCGCTCCCCTCCTCCGCGCTGCCGCCCCCTACAGGGCGGCCGGAGCAGCAAACCAAAAAGAAAAAAACCTGTGGGGCGGCCGAAGCAGCGAAGCAAAAAAAAAAAAAAAAAAAAACGGATTTGAGGGAATGCCACCCCTTAGAATCTGCTGCCCCAAGCACGAGCTTGCTCGGCTGGTGCCTGGAGCCGGCCCTGCTGCTGAGCAGAGCAGCAGTTCTATTCTCCATAAGAGTCTTTCCTTGGTGTCTTTTTTATAGATCATTGTTTTTCCCCTCTATAATAATTGGATCAATTTTTTGGTGCAGAGCTTGTCTGGGATGAACTGAATCTTTTTCCCAGGGATTTCCCACCAGTGGTCTGCTCCAGTACTTCCTCAGCAGTAGCTGAGAGCCATAGGTACCGGTACGTTTTCCCTTGGTTTGTTATGAGATAAATAGGAGCAGGTTTATTTCTTGTCACTTTAATGGGGCTGTTGGGTTACAGAGTAATTTGTGTTATCAAGGGTAGTCTCTAATTATTTTCTGGATTGCTAACATTTGCTTTGTGATAATTAAATGTGTGTTGATATGTCCATCCATTTCCATAGTGTCTTCTTATTTAGGATAGCTCTTGTGCATCAGAAATATTCTTAGGCCTTGTCTATATTCATACATGCATGTGTTTACCTTTTACACTGGTTTAAAAACTGATTTATGTAACCAGTTTAAAATCTTGTGTGGACACTCTTAATTTGATTTAAAACTGTCTTAATTCTGTATAAATCAGGTTTCCATTAAATTAAGAGTGTCCAAGCAGGGCTTTGCATCTGTTTAGTTAAACTGGTTTAAAATCAAACCAGTGCAACTTTGAAGAGAGATAAGGCCTTAATTTTGACTAATTTCAGGCAGAATTAGAAGATCAGGATTTGAAATAGAATTTAAAACAAACAAACTAAACCTTTCTTTGTCTGAATCTTGCATTCTTTTATAATAATTTTGTCATGACATGACTGCCATATGCACTGCATGGAATAAACTGGAAAATTCACATAGCTTATGCAATGTTTGTGTGTGACCCTTGCTCAAGGAGAACTACACAAATCGAGGAGGGTCTCCTGTGGGAGATACTAGTGACAGTTTTAGCTCATAAAGCTTTAATTCAGCAGAATAAAATCAGAAGGATAACTACTACTGATCTTTTTTTTTCCAAGGCATTTTTTGCTAGAGCCACCTTTAAATAGCATGTGTTGAAATGAAATTCTCTTGAAAAAATGTTATAAAGATTTAGCTCCTTCCCCATTGATGTTTAGAGGGTCTCTTTGAGCAGCCCTGAAAACAACAGAAAACATGCTCTTTATTTCTTTATGCTCCCCTTTCTCTCAGTACTGCAAACTCTTGCCTCTTCAGTATCAGTTTCTGTTCTGCTGTCGCTTGTCAACATCATCTTTCAGAGCCTGGGGAAGGGTGTGAGCCATCAAGAAAACAGTGAAACTGACCATGAATAAAGTGCTGTGAAATACACAAAATAAATAAATGTGAGATAGGGGAAGAAGGAGGAGAAGGGAAGCTGGCGTGCCCAACTTAGGGGCCCAATCCAGTACCCACAAAGGCAATGGAAAGATTACAATTGACTTTAATAGGTGTTGAGCTTCTAATACTTGTAAGAAATGATGGCCTTTGTCATAGATGGTTAAGAACTGTGGACTCTGTTTGACCTTGAGGGGAAGCCCATTCCATTGAGGACCATCATATAAACTCCCCCTATGCCCAGTCCCCACGAGATCAATTGCTTCTATTGATCTCAACAGCATAGTTTGCCCAGCTGATGGAGACAGTCCTTTAGGTAATCAGGTCTCAAACTATTGAGGGCCTTACAGGTTAAAGACAGCAATCATTATTATTTTATTGTTTATTTATTATGAACCTTCATTTATTATAGTAAATAGATACTAATGCAAAAATAAGGGTTGTGCAGGTGATTAGACCTCAGATTACAAGAGCTAGAGGCCCAATATGGGCTGTATAACTGCTAATAGCAATAGTTGCATGTTACCGAAGCAATATTTTTATGAATGGGCATGTAATACTCTGTCAATTTATCAATGGGGGACAGTACAAATATTTTAAAAACATGAGACCATGGTGCTAGGATATCTATACAAGATCCCCCAAAATAAGTGGCGGAGTAGGATCAGGCTGCCAAATCTATCGACAATTACGTCAAAGAGATTGAATGTCCCTAGAAAGTGAGCAAGCATCTGGAAACAACTACTGATGCTCTGAAGAATTATTAGCAACAGTTAAGAAGATTTACTTGGAGTAAAGCACAGAGTATAAAAACAATAATGTACAAGAAACAAACTAATGTTATTTGCACATAGTTTATGTGGGATCACACATTTCATAATGTTTCCTCTCCCCTACCAACATCCCACCCCATTACTGAAAGAAATCAGAACTAGTATGATCAGCTCATGCAGTTTTTCCATAGGCATGTATGCATCTTAGTGTTTCAAAGTGCAGGCACAGCTTGTATTACAAAGAAGGAAGTGGTTCTAGTTGACAATTTGGGCCTCACTCCTCATGAATATCAACCGGCCTATAAAATATTGAGTCAATAGGGCCCTAATCCATACACCCCAAAGTCAATGGCATCATTCCTTTGCCCGAAATTGGGGTTGGGGATTCCCCCCAGGAATACAAGTTAAATTTCAATCAGTGAAATGTGTGGCTGTTTAAAAAGAGGAAAGTATAATATTGTAATCAGAGGAATTTCATAGGTGGTGCTTGCACTAACTGCTGGTACTATGATGTACAGATGGTAACAAGGCTGAGGTTCAGAACAAGTGATCAAAACTGATTTAAGTGATCACTTTCTAAGATACTGAACGTAAGCAATTCATTGTTCAAACAGATTCAGCCTTGAGCATCTATTAAATGGAACATTCTAGTCGTATTAAATTATATGGGATGAGTTTTATAGTGTGGCCTACCATAGAAATGAGATGTGGCCACTTATTCACATTACAACTGCAGAATCAGCGTGAAGAGTGGAATCTATTGGGAAGCCTGGTGGTTTATCTTCTTCCACTCAATTGACTATTTTTAGATTGAAAGGCTGGTGTTTTGTGTTTAAGTGTATTGTAACCCCAACTTCACCTCACTTGTGAGGACAAAGGTTGTCAGTTCCTGATCCTAACAAAAGCTATCATGAAGGAAACAGCCTGAGTACAGTTTTGACATTAAAAGCAATTTTTAGGTGGTGATGAAAAATTTATAAAATCAAAGACACAAGTAAAAATACTGAACTTGATGTCTGCAAAGTGTGATCTTAAATGCACTCAGAATAAAAAGGAGCATATGTGCATTTGCTATCTATTACATACAAAAACAACCCTTCCCCCCACAAAAACATAAATAAAGTTAAACATTTAAAAGTCCACAAATGCCAAAGTTATGTTTAATGGGCAACGTTAGAAACTGCCATCGTTTGTCTATGCAGTATAATACCCCCTTATTACATAATCACAAAATCCTTGGCTATGGTACAGGGAAAGAAAAGCAAAATAAACACCCAGAAAATAAATGCTTAATGCATGGGTTTTACATTTTTGTTTCCTTTTATTATTGATTTAATTAATTTTCACTATTCAGTTAGACCAGTACCTGCAGGGGGTGGAGAAGAACAAAAAAACCAAAACTTAAATATAACTTCCCTTTTCCACTCCCCACCACAAAAAATCTGAATTTTTACATTTTCTAAAATTTGTCTCAGCCCCAAGACAATATGAAACTAAAATGTTATTGATACTCTCTTGTCTAGGGATAAACTTTGACTGGTTGGGTAGAAGAAGCTGGCTTTAAGAAAGGATTTGAATGAAGAGAATGGTGTGATAATGCAGAAGGAGAGGGAGCATAGAAGACATAAAGACAAAAGTGGGAAAAGAATTGGAGTCTTTTGGAAATTCAAATTTCCCCGTGTTTGAAATCCAGGAAGAGCAATGAGGCAATGCAGACTTATGTGGGGTCAGAACTAATTTAAAGTGCATTACCCTCATTTAAAAAAAATACAGAAGCAAAAAGAAGTGTTTTGTGGTCTGCAGTAATATCAAAACTAATTAGTTCTCCTTTGCTTTTCCTCCAACTACACTGCTCAAAAGCTGACACCTTTATCTGAAAAAATAATTCTCACTCTGCTGCTTCCCTTGCTGCGCTAATCACCAACATCTGAAAATACATTTTCAGAATTGTGATAGGTTAGCAGATAAAAGTGGGATACCAGGAGGTAAATGGTACTGACTAGCAGGCATTTTCTCTGTAGTGTAAGTGATATTCCAGAGGAGAGTTGGTTCATCATTGGTGTCAGGCTTGAAAATATTACAAGACAATTAAGTCCTGTACTTTGTTACCTGAGGTGAGATTTTGCCTTGCATTCTGCTTCTCCCTCTCTGTTAATTTATGTGATAATTACCACCACAGTTTAGTGACTAAAATCTTTAATGATAAAACTATAGGAACCAAGCCTCTGTGGTGAGGCTGAACTACTAGAGTGTGTGTGTACAACATACAAAACACTTTACTCCCTAGAGGCCTGCTTTTATCTCTGTCACCCCTGCAGATGTGCAACAGAGAATGAGTAGCACAATACACACCTTACCCTTGATCACAGGTGCCCGATGCTGTTTGTCTACAGGTTATGTGGTATTTCTCTGCTGTCGTTGTTTTACAGACAAAGGGTTCCCTCTGTCATTCTGTGGCTTATAATTTAGGGCAGTGTGAAACGTTCCAAGAGAGAGCCTCAAACCACTCCAAAATCTGTGAGGGTTTGGCTGTTCACAGACTTGACATAACTCTGGGCTGATGCTGTTCACAAACACTATCTTCAAGCCTACCTCTCTACCTGTCTCTCACTCATGCCTCACCGCCTAACCCATTGTGCCTGCTGGACACTGGAGTGAGGCGACAGTGCCCCAACTTTATATTGCACTTTCTTCTGGGGTTTTTGTCCACATTTGCTCTTCTCCTGTGTCTTCAAGAGGCATAATTTAATGTCTTCATTCCTTTCTGCCCAGCATGCTCTGTGGTGTATTGTGTGGGGTCACTGCAGCCCTCACAATCCATAAGGGCTGTTCTGGAGACAGGAGGTTGCCTGCCACAATCTAAGGCAGTAGAAGATGGGAAATGCTTTTGTGCCCATTGACAGTGCTTATCTATTCAAGCAAGGGACTAAAATCCTCATATACTTGAATGTTGTAGGGTTCTCTAGAACCTTCTCCCTGCCTCATTGAATGAGGTGTCAGAAGTAGGTGCTTTTTCCAATATGCCTACTGCTCTAGTGGGTGAGTGGTGAGAAATCTGGTTGCTTCCTGACTCTTCTCCCTCCCAAATACTTGTTTGGACTGGAGAAGGCAGCAGCCACACCAGTTACCCCTTTGAAGACACCACAGAGAGGAGTGTTCATCTGGTGTCCCCAGAATACCACTCTGCCACAAAAGGGAGAAGGAAAAGCAAATTCACCCTCTGGAAAACATCTAAATTAGGCAGTGTCCAGAGACTCAGATAAAAGGGGCAGATCTGGCAGAAGAACGGCATGTGGGGTGGGGATTTTTGCTGAACAGATGAGGTTCATAGAGCCTAGACATCCAGGCTGAAGGCTGGTGAACAAATCGGCATACCAAACACATCAGCTGTTTTCCTTTTGGTTTGGATTAGCTTCATAGACTAAATCTGTCAGTACTTTTGCCTGCTCTTTAATACTCGCATGGCATGTGTTCTTGCAGTGTTCTGCTATATGCTATCTGTAAAAGATGATTTCCCTTGATGAACTTAAAAATGACTGATTTATTATGGAGTTTTAACCATGCAATAATGGTTTAAATGTGAAAGTCTGTATTTAACATGAGTGACCAGCTGGGATATCTTTTATGGGACAAACTTCCAAGCTACACAGAGCTCCTCTTCAGGTCCTGAAGAAAGCTTGAAAGCTTGTCTCTTTCACCAACAGATGTTGGGCCAATAAAAGGTATTACCTCACACACCTTGTCTCTCTAATATCCTGGGACCAACATGGTTACAACTGCACTGCAAACTATTTAACATAACCATTCATAATCTGGGCCTGCTTGGGAAAGAGCATGGTCAATTATTTTCCTCACATATCTACTGTTTTCCTCAGTACAAACATTATCTGTAATAATCTGCTATTATTGAAATACAGTTTGCTGGCACTTTCAGTAGAGCAGAAGAGAATGTATGTATTAATCTCTTTGACCCAGTGATGGCTGGAATAAAAATACTGTTCTTGCTCCTAGCCAGATGACAGCATATCAAAAAAGTGCCCATATCATTGGGAACACTTTACTGCCAATCAGTATTTTAAGGTACAAATATCACCACATCAGCCAAAATTCATTTTACAATACCCTCCAAATCCTCAAGTGTCCAGAGGTGCTACATATTTTCTAATGGAAGTTACAGGCATGAACTGCCCAAATGTCAATGGGAGAAGAAAGCTTTCAGAGAGGAGATATCTATTGTGTGAAAATATTTTGTGGAGGATTAAGAAATTAATAAAGTCTAGGGATGCATGTAGATGTGGTTAGGTTCTGGGTTGTTGGGTTTTTTGTTTTTTGTTTTACTTTGTTCCTGATAATAAAAATCAGGCCTAGTCAATCTGTAACTCATCTGGTACACAGGGTATTAAACCCAGTGTCTGCCTGTCAAAGCTAGAAATGTTGTTCTTCCCTTCTGTTGTATTGAAAAGCGCTGATAACATACATGCACAGAGATTCTTCTAGTGTAAATACATCAGAAATTACAGTTTAGCCCAGGGTGTCATGGATGGGATATGGGTGGTCAGGCCTAGTGGGTAGAGCTGGAGCCAAGAGTCAGAGCTGGAATCAGAAGCAAGGCACCAGGGTCGAGAATCAGAACCAGAGTCAGAAGCCAAGATCCTGAGCTGAGGGTCACAGCTGATTGGAAGTCAGGAATCCGAGCAGGGGCTGTCAGAGAAGCTGGCTGGGGATCTGCCTTGTTGCCCAGACAACTTTCTGGTGTCCCCTCCAGGCTTAAGTAGTCATAGAATCATAGAATCATAGAATATCAGAGTTGGAAGGGACCTCAAGAGGTCATCTAGTCCAACCCCCTGCTCAAAGCAGGACCAATTCCCAGCTAAATCATCCCAGCCAGGGCTTTGTCAAGCCGGGCCTTAAAAACCTCCAAGGAAGGAGACTCCACCACCTCCCTAGGTAATGCATTCCAGTGTTTCACCACCCTCCTAGTGAAATAATAGTACATTTGGACGAATCAGGGAGCACAGGAGCATAGCCAGCCAGGTCCTCTGTGGGAGGCATGACCTGTGATGCTTGGGCCTGGTCTGCCAGAGCTGTTGGGTGAAGGGATGGTTGCAGTGGTCACTCAGGGACCAGCAGACCCAGATTCTAGCCCTGCAGATCCTCATACAGGTGGCCAGAGCTGCTGTGATTCTGCAATATTTAAAATCTAGGATCAAGATTGTTCTTCTTTGAGTAGATGCAGATGTGTATTACAAGTAGGTGTGTGCGTGTGCCGGAGCCAGAGGCTTTTGCTTAGCAGTAACCGCAGAGGGGAGGTGCTCGTGCCTTGTGTCTGTAGCCCCTCCCCTGGCTAGATGAACTGGCAGTGTCCTGACCCCCCTCAGTCTCTTCTCATTGCCCGTTGGCAGTGCTCTGTGTGGTTGTAGTCTCACAACCTCATGTTCATACTTTCTTAGCCTAGTTTGTTGTATATAGTCAATTAGTTAGTGTTAGTTTAAAAAACAAACAGTTATAGAATATAGCGTTGAGCGATAGTGCTTCCTGGTGCTGCCTGGTTCATCCTCCCTTCTGTCCCCAAGGATTTTGAGGCATACCAGGACCTTTTATGCCAGGTGGCCTCATCCCTGATTATTCAAGTGGAGTTTCTCCAGGAGAATGCCAATAAACTTGTGGACATTCTCCAGCCCTCTGTCCCTGGAAGGGTGACCCTCCCAATCAGTGATGCACTTCCTGAACCTGTGAGAGCCGTTTGGGGTACGCTGGACTCAGTACTGTCAGTGGCTAAACACTTGCAGAAGCGCTATTTTGTGCCTGTACAGGGATATGAATTATTCTATTCCCATCCAGCCCTGAACTCCCCAGTGGTCATAGTGGTGAATGACAGAGCCCTTTAGGGCAGATTCAAGTCCACCCCCAAGGACAGAGACTAAGCAGCTGGATCTTTTGGGCAGAAAGATAAATATCTCATCATTACAGATGAGGATTGTGAATCAGCAAGTTTTGCTGTCCAAATATGACTTTCACAATTGGTCGGCTATGTCCATGTTTGTGGCCCTGTTGCCCAAAGCCTCTTATGGGGAGTTTTGGGCGTTTGTCAATGAGGGCTGCTTGGTGGTCAAGACATGGTCGCAGTTCACCCTTGATGTTGTAGACACCTCAGCCAGAGTGATGGCCTCTGCGATTACTATGAGGAGGGTTTCCTGGCTCTAAAACTCTCCGATCACTTTAGATGTCCAGCAAGCTATTGAGGATTTGCCTTTTGATGGCTGGACCTTCTTTTCAGAGAAGCTGATGAAACCCTGCATTCCTTTAAGGATCCCAGGGCTACCTTGGGGTTCTTGAGGGTGTACACACCACCCACTCAGAGACACCAGTATGGGCGCAACAATAACAGCAGTATAGACCGCAGCATCCCTTCACAAAATTCTTCCCCCTGAAACAGTGACACTATCCCAGGAAAAGGGACAAGTTTCATAAGAGGAATCACTCAAACTCGGGCCTCAGCCAATCTCTTTGGTACCTGCTAAGCATGTTAACTCCTAGGTCCAGAGCACCATTCCAGTTATTGGTCACTCTTTCAGCTATTCTCCCTTCTCTATCTCAGAATGACTGGTTTGCTGCTCTGGACCTTCAGGATGCTTATTTTCATGTGGCCATTTTATTGAGTCACAGGAAGTTTCTTCGTTTTGTGGTAGGAGAACATCATTTTCAGTGTATGGTTCTCCATTTCAACCTCTCTTCTGCCCCCTGAGTCTTCACCAAGTGCATGGCAATGGTCCTTGCATATCCCAGGAGGAAAGGAATCCACATCATCTCCTACCTCAGTGACTGGTTGCTGAAGCACAACTCCAGAGAGGAGATTCTCACCTATGATGACATCATGCCATGCTTACTCAAACATCTGGGACTCATTTTAAACACCGCAAAGTCACCCACTCAACAAATAGACTTCATTTCTATGAAATAGAGTTCATTGTCCCTGTTAGATTCCATGAAGTCAAGAGCATTCCTGCCGACCAACCACTTCCAGACAATTAACAACTGTACCTTAGTCTGCAATCACAATCTTCCACGATGGTCCGTGTGGGTCTGAGCCTGTTGGGCCACATGTCCACTTGCACCCAGGTGGTCCAGTTCACCAGGTTACTCCTTCGCCATCTTCAGATGTGGCTTGGGACAGTTTACCACCTGCTCTGCGTTCTTTGGACAGGTTGATTTGCCTTCTTCCACCAGTCCTAGAGTTCTTGCATTGGTGATTGTCCCCGTGCAGTGTGTGCCAAGGAGTCCCTTTGCTTGGCCCTCTTCAGCCATGTCGTAAGTACTGATGCTTCACTTCTGGGTTGGAGGGGGTGGACTCATCGAGGGTGCACAGGGCCTGTGGTCAGAACAGGAAGATTCACTCCATATCAATTTGTTGGAGCTGCGGGCCATCCACAAGGCATGTCGTGCTTTTCGGGATTGTATCAAGCATTCTGTGGTTCGTATACTGACTGACAATATCACCACAATGTACTATGTGAACAAGCAAAGGCAATCCCACTCCAGGTTGTTCTGCCAAGAGGCAATCCACCTGTGGTAGCTCTGCATCGAAGAGGACCCACTAGCTATCCACTTACTAGGGGTGCAGAACCATCTTGCGGACCATCTCAGCAGGATCTTCTCCCTGAACCGCAAATGGTCCCTGAAGTCATGTGTCCTTCAGATTGTTTTTGCAACATAGGACATCCTGACTATTTGCAACGAGGGAAAACAGGAAGTGTTTTTGGGCAGGACTCAGACTGGGCTCCCTCTCCGCTGCCTTCCGTTGCAGCTGGCAGTCGACTCTGCTATACGCTTTCTCTCCTATTATAATCATTTCCCAGGTCTTTGCCAGGCTCAAGGCAGATTGTGCCAGACTTGTCCTGATCGCCCCAACATGGCCGAGACAATGCTGGTTCTCAGATCCCCTCGCTCTGTCAGTATAGCCTTCCATGCGGCTTCCTCTTTTATCCTGACCTCCTCATACAGGACCACAGTGCATCCAGCTTCCGGCCATCAGCTCCTTGCACCTTATGACGTTGCTGCTGCATGGCTGAACAAGAAGGAAGAGCATTGCTTGGATACTGTCCA
This sequence comes from Chrysemys picta bellii, assembly GCF_011386835.1. Taxonomy (NCBI): domain Eukaryota; kingdom Metazoa; phylum Chordata; order Testudines; family Emydidae; genus Chrysemys; species Chrysemys picta. Next base: position 59,983,348 of record NC_088800.1, read on the forward strand.
ACAGGTCATTCTTGACAGCACAAAGTCTTTCACTGGGACAGCCTAGTTAGAAAAATGGAAGAGCTTTTGAGTATGGTCCTTGGCCTGCAAGACCCGTCTTTTGGGCTAGTTAATTTCTTGTAGAAAACATAAGGCTATATTGCAGCTATTGGTATCTGTCGTTGGATCATATTTCAAAGATATATATGAAGACCTAGATAGATTATAATTTCAATTTGAAAGGAACTACTGTTTTAAAACAATGAAAAGCTAATATCGACTCTTGAATGGTTCACTCAGATGTGGAGTCTTGCAGTTTGTTGTAGATTTCACTGGACTAACAATAATGTACTTGAACATTTCTGACACTCGCTGAACAGCTGATCAGAAATTAACTATAAATACTCAGTTAAGTCTCTAAGCAATGCATGTTAAAGTCTAATAGCATAAGCCCAACATATGGTCATTATCTCTGGACACTTGTCATGCTAATACTAAGCTGCCTTTTCCTTTCACCAGCAAAGTCAGAAACAGTGTATGCCTACGCTTATACCATTAGTGTAGTCTTTGTAGTCTTATTTTAAATTCTGTCAGTAGTCCAATGTTTTTATCATTTCAACATAAAATAATTCCAGAATTAACTTCAGCATGAACATGGAACATATTTAATCACCAATTTATGGGAAAAAATAGAATTACTAGAGAGAGATCTGGATCTGAACCACACCAAGCTTCAGATGTTGAGGTTTGAATGTGACCCAGCTATAATAAATAATTAGCTAATCATGCAAGGGATCCAAGTTTCGGAACATGAGCTCAATCTCGCTCTTTCAGGTCAGCTCTGGTGGATGCAAGGAGCAGTGTTTAGGGGAATTCTTGGAGCTCTCCCACCCTCAAGGAAAAAGTTATTCTTTGTGAACAGATTTTGCCCATGTTGTAAGCACAAATGCATTAAAAAGGTATCATAGATAGTTACTGGGTATATGTCATAGAGCCAAAATAATCTCTTCTCTTAGATGTACGTACCTCCCATTGACTCCAATGGGAGTTGGACCCATGTATCTGAAGGTAGGATTTGACATGCAATATAACTCAATAAGAAAGCAAACTTAAACAAAAACAACTTTCATACAGTGCTAAAAAGGAAACCAAACATTTAAAAGAAGCTAATCTGAAATACCTA